>NC_134038.1:27895566-28220087 GCF_965140245.1 Athene noctua | reverse complement strand
CAGATACTACACACAGTAGTTATCAGTTACAGATATAAAATTCAAAATATCCAAACAAAAATATGATAATCACATTACAGAAATGAAGAGGACCCAAAATACTCTACTAATAAATACTACGTCGGCAAAATTTTGGAGGCAAATAATATAAAAATTAAATTTTCTAGCTCTTTCCTATAGAGGCAGCTGTACTAATTTCTCAAACGAACTGAAAGTATGACAAAAGAGATGTGTTACATATGGGTAAGAGACTTCATTAAATAATAGTGAATGTTTAAAGATGTTGCTCTGGAAATACTAGAAATTAAGTCTGCTCTTTCTGTGAAGGTAATAATAGTGTATGCCACTGGGCCTGGACCTATAAACATGCTAGCAACTTCTTTCTCACACAGTTTAATTCAAATCAGTCTTGAAATTCCATCAGCCACATCATTTTCACTCGGAAATATTGCAAGAAAAGCCTGCCCTCAGAGGTGGCTTTCTAACCACTGTCTCTTTGTCCCTCCCCCAGGTTTTTTCCTAACACTAAGCAACACATTTAAATTTAAATAAGCTGGAACTATAACCATGTCATTACAAATTGATAGAAAGCTACGCAGAAGAGCTAATTTTAAATTTACTTTGAAATAAATTGTTGTTTCTCCATTACAAGATACACTGTTCTTGGATAAAACCATAATATGGCACTGTCCTTATGACCCCATGTCTTATTCAGTTTTATTTTCATGTCATTATTTATAAGTGTTTCTAAACACATTTGATAGCTATTTTACTAAGTCACTGCAGTGACATACAACTTGTCATCTGGATCAGCAACTTCTAATCCATTCTCTGTCATATGTTACTTTTGTTCACAAGATTTAGCTGAACACACTTCTTGCAAATAACCTGTTAAAAAGGAACCATAAAAACCATTATACAGTTCTAGATCCAAAACCTATTTAGCCCCATTTTATTTTTTTTTCTCCAAAAGCAGCCAACAGTGAATGCCTACAGATGAATATAAAAGCAGAGAAAGTGATACAGGGATACCTCCATGGTAGACTTCTCCATATTCCAGTGAAGCGCAGCATGATGAGTTGCTAGCTAATCAGGCTAACAAGTAGCTTTATTGTTCTAAAATAAAAGCCCTTTTGCAGATAAAGCTGTAGGAAACTGAGCCTGGATATTCTTTTCTTGTTGGCTCAAATAACCATAACAAAATCTTGCAAATAACTTAAATCAGATTAAGTTCCTCTCTCCCCTCTCCCTCATGACCTCCAGCCTTTTGTTCCTTCACGTCATCTGCTGCACATCAACCGTACCAATAAAATCACTGAAAGAAATCCAAATTAATAAGGCACTTTTATTTTCAAGCAGGCTTTCCCCGCCCCCAGTCATGGGTCGCTCACTCTCATCCAGGAGTCCGCTCTGCTGCCAAGATGCGCTACAGAGATGGACACAACTGGAAGGCTAAGGAGTGGGGACAGTTTAATTGGCTACTACTGAGATAAATGTGGTTTGTAACTCTACTATAAAGAAGATAATCTTTGGTATGAAGGGGGATTTAATATAACGAGAGTCCAGCTTTCAAACATTACACTAAATGTTATGATTAAAATTTTCTATTGCAAGTAGTTAAGTGATACTCACTTCTCCAACACCAATCTTTCTTTACAGCAAATTTCTTTTTAAAGAGAAAGCCCAGTCCTTGGCATTATAAATCTGAATCACACATAAGAAGGGAAATAAGAAGGAAAACAGGATGGGTTAACTTAATCTAGTCATTCAGCTTGCTCTCCATTTCTACCAGCTAGGAGTGAAAGTAAAGATGAAGTAAACAACACACAAACTTTACAAAAATATTAAATATTTCCGAATAGCTGGCATGTATTTGCCACATCCTCCCAGTCTGATAATCATTACCTTCAAATAATTTTAGCAATGTGTTTTCCAGGCTTGCTTAGAAGAACATTTCACAGGTATTTTTAAGAATGCATATTGCATTCAGTGCAGAATTTTTACCCTCTCAGAAAAGGCAATTAGACTGATCTAACATGACAAATCATCTTTGTTACTCACCTATTTATTACTCAGTTCCTTATAGTTAATTACAGGGATTTTTCAGCACTTGATACTAAAATGCTGCCCTGGCTTTCCCTCTGTAAAGACATACAATGTTTGTAAAGACTAGGAAAAAGCAAATATTGGTCATAATCCATTTCCAATAACCACTAATAGCTCCATGGTTGCTTCAGCATCTTTAAGAAATTCACCATGAATTGCTTATCAGGCTGATTTGAAACCTCTAGTTTCTTTCAACATGCTACTCCTCACAAAGATCTCCTGGACAGAAACACTACCCTCTAGTCTACTTTTAAAAGAGGACCTATCAACATGTTCTGTTTGTACCCATCATACAAGTGAATCACTTATTAGTGGGATCACAATTAAAAAATAAAACACAGTTTAAGGTCTTACATGTTTCCTTGCCAACACCACTGAGTTTGTATAAACACTCTGGTGGGAAAGAGAGTAGGGAAAGGGGAAGATAAAATCTGAAAGCACAGAAGCCCTTCACTGTGAATTCAGATAGCTCCTTTTCCCACCTGTCACAAAAATAATCCATTGAGGAAAAGACTATTAAAAGTCAATGAATGAAATAAAGAATAAAATAAAGCTGAAAGTTCTTCTAGTGGTCAGTGTGCACAGGACATTATTCTTTTTCAACTCAGAGATACTTAATAGATTGAGATGTAGTTCAGCGCAGAATGTCATGACTGCCTGCAAACAAGCCTGCCTCACAAACAGGCAGATCTATTTGAGTCTCTTGTAGAGGCCCTTCAGATTCTACCATTAATTTTCTTACACAGTTAAAATATGATTCTTACGTACCCAAAGATGGTTGAAATGTAATGACACCATACATTTCATATTTTATGGAAATAACTACAATGTTTCAATTTGCAAAAGGAAGAAGTAACAAATATTACGCTATTATCCTGATGGAGACAAAAATAAATCACTTTGTCCACGCATCTTCCCTTCTGCTCAGAAAGGTTGAGAAGAAAAAGGAGAAACACAAGATAGGAAATAAATTACAGCTTAACACAGGGGGGGAAGTATAAATTCCTCTGATTCATTAATATAACATTATACCACCCTCACTTGATTACAAAAGCAGTGGATGATTTTCTGTACAGCCCCAGTCTACATTACTTCAGGATGTGGAAGGCAGAAAATATTTTGAAATACAAGACAGCTGGAAAGAGTATTCAAAGGTTTAAGATGCAAATGAGCACAGCAAATCCCTACAGTGAAGTGATGCAGTCTTAGGAAAAGAAGAGAGTATATTACTATATTCCCTCAGTAAGCCATTGACTAAGGAATACATAATCCCAACAGTGGTCTCATCCCTTATTTTCTTCCTCATTCTTCCCAAAGTATCGAGAAAACATCAATTTGTTCTTGCTCTAATATTCCTGAAGCTGCCATGTAGCAAATATACAGAGCACACTCTGCTGGGCAATACCTTTGTTGTTCCTGTATCATACTAGGAAATTCTTCCACTTGTGTATTTTTATTCATATACAAAAAATAGAATATATTAAGTTTGAATAATAATCTTTATTTCTTTATTAGTTTATTTGTAAAAGGTACATTGTAATCCTGAGCTACTGCTTTTATACATTTAGCATCATACAAAGACAGCTCATTTACAGTTTGATCATTTACATTTATTGTGCTCCAAAATCCTTATCTGAATATCATTTTGTCCTAGCAGGAACATAGATAATTTAAATTACATGTATCCCTGAAACATCCACATTAATTTACCCATCTGACCCCATTATCTAAATTACTACAGTCATCTAAATCACTCAGGACATTCCTTCCAAATTTAGCAAAAACTTGTTTAAAACTACAAAGATGGGCAGTGCAAGAACTGGTCCCTCAATCCTTTGTGAATACATCATTAGAAAAAACTTTCTGTTTCCGTATTCTCTTAGCAAGTCAGTGCTAAATTGACTAGATGTACTTCGATGGAATGGTCCAAGTAATAGTTTATTCATTTTCTTATTACAGCAGTTAATGTGAATTTACAGTGTCTCCCTTTGCAGTGACCAGTGCATAACTCTCCCAAACAGGGAAAATCTGACATGATCAAAGGAAAGTAAGAGGCAACCCATCACCAACTTATTGTCACCTATGTGACACTAAAGTATTACGAAACAAGTCATATGAAATGCTTCCCTTAGACCCTGTAAAGGAACTTGTACGAATAACCGGAGTTAAGTTCCATAATCCGAGCATGGCTTTTAGAATTTGCCAGTTAAAAAAAACCCAAACCAAACACCTAAATCTCAGGATCCTTGAGAAGAAAGCATTTATCCTAACTGAAATCCAATCCTGGATAAATGGAAATTTAATTGGACTACCAAAATAGCATCTCTCTACCTGAAAAATCTCAAAGCATACAGTGTTTACAAATGTCTCTCTAGCAACAGTGTCAGTCTTCTGAAGTACACTCCTAACTTTCATTTCCTGAATAAGGTCACTATGATCTTAGGCAAAAGATATAGTAAGCTGTTCAAGCAAAATGGTTATTGCTTAGGTTTTTAAAGCAAGCCACTTTAATATAATTTTAGTTAAAATGTTAAGTACAAATGTGAAGCTACTGTAGAAACACTTATAAACACTCTCGCTTTTGAATTCTTGCTGATCATTTAGAAAAATGGTAGACGGATTTTAACATAACAAAGGAAATGTAAAACTTAATACTGTCCGTTGAAATAAAATTCAACACCTATGAAGACAGAGTTATGAACATGTAAACACAGCTTTGTATTCAGAGCTAGGGAATCTAGCAGCAAAACAAACTATTTGCATATTATGTAGTGCAATGAACATTTGTTCTTAAGAGACCCCCAGTCTTAAAACTACTTTGAACAGAATGGAATCCTTACAGGAGAGGTTTCAAAAGTGTCCAAGATGTAATATCCAGAATTGCTAGATGTTCACCTGCTATAATCTAGCAAATTCTCTATGCAAAACTGTGCTCTGGATAACTGACTTTAATGGCTCCCCAGTAGCAGGCTCGAATGAGGCAGATTAAACCTAAGAGATAAGCGATAGCCCAAGAAACATACGTTGCATGAAATCGCCTGGCAAAATCCTGTGTGCCAACCTAAAAAGAGAAAACAAAAGTGTCAAACATACAGCACTATCTGCTCTTCAGAGAAGAGCAAGTTATATAAAGGAGAAGCATTGTGGCACCTTTTTTACTTTGATAAGGATAAATCAGATATTTAATTAGCTTTATTTCACACAATCATAGGATAATTGAGCTCAGGAGGTCTCTAGTGCCAACTTCCCAGAGCAGGGTCAACTCTAAGGTCACACCAAGTTGCTCAGGGTTTTAACCCAGCTGGGTCCCAAAAAGACTCCAAGGATGGAGGCTATGCAAGCCTCTAGGCACACCTCATGGTGTGCCTAGCCACACTCATTTTCAAACTCAGTAAGGTTGTTAAAAAATATATGTATAAAAAGAAATCTGTCTTTTGCTGGTTTTATTTCTGGCTGTCACTGTTTTTATTAGGGAAACCGGAAAAATCCCTCATAATTCATTTACACTCACACATAAAAAATTATTCAGGTTATAATACAAGTTTGAGGCATAGTGAAAAAACACACATATGAATTCAACTGCAGTTATTTCTTCATATGTACTTTTCTGTGACTGCCAGGTAGAAAATTTGCTCTAGTAACCAGTACTAGATACTTCAGAGCCAAGAAAGTCAGATTGTTGTTACTCTGTTACTAAGAAAACTACCTGAGCCTTTTAATTTGTAAATAGCTTATTATCTGGTTTTACTCTTTGTAACTTGTACAAATTATAAAGGCATATACATGTTTCTAACTTTTCAAACCCCACTCCCCTCCACTGCAGTGAAACATTCCTGGCTATACAGCGATATGTATTTCTAGAAACCTGGAAGTTTTCAGAGCCCTAGCAAGAGCAAGATGTTCCAGTATTTCTGTAGTGAAGTAAAACCATTTCTCATAAAACTGAAGTTCTCAGAGAGATGAAGAGTCAAATTTAACATCAGGAAGAAGAGAGTCTCAAAGTTCCTAAAAAAGTATCTTCTGGCACATTTCATTTTTCTGGCTGACTCAGATGATTAAGTCTGTGGTTTTAATAGAGGTGACAAAACCCACATAAACTTAGGAGGTTTTACTCAAATGCTGGGGAAAGAAAAGCTGGTCGACCAAGGGAGCTCCTTTGTACATGCACACCCCTGCACACAGTTGCAAGTATATCACAGGACATCACTCACAGTTAATCCAACTCCAATGAAGATGCATATCATTCCAATTGTAATGTATGCACAGCAGCGTCTCCGTGGCAGTGCACTTCCAACAGAAGAACTGTTAGAAAATAAATGGTATTTTACATTAAAAAAAAACAATCCAAACCACATAAATAGAAACTATTCAGTCTAAATGGGGGGAAGGGGAGGAGAATGGCAACACACATCCACTATCTTAAGTTTATAAAGCTGTAGGCAAACTCTACAATTATATCAAGCAGTTAAAGACAGAGTTCACATATTTGATTTAAAGAACTATTGGTGAAGATAATATAGTATCTAAAAAATCTAAGTGCCTGCAACAGAATGGTGCCACACCTACAGTTTGAGTGTGTCTGCCTCTTATATCCACAGTGCGCCCAGATAAGTATCTTGAATAGCCTCTGAATTGCAAAACCCAAGTTTGCTTTGCAGCTTCTATATAGGTTGTAAGACACCCTTTAGACTTTTAATACATTAATACATGACTTTAATACATTCACATGCATCTAAGTAACTGGAAATCACTTCCACCACCCCTAAATGTTATTAACAATAACATATACAGTTCCTGGAACAGCTCACTGAATACTGTTGAGTAGCTAAACTCTACCCCATTTCTTGAAGATAAAAAAACCCCAAACTGTTTAGTCAAACATGAAAAATTTTTCATGGTCAACACTGAAATTCTTTAGACATGTTTAAGTCAGTTTTTGTAACTTCAAAAACATGGCAAGATTTTTTACTTTCTGTTTTCTTTTAGAGTTCTACCACAGGTTACATGAGCTGCACAAATCAGTGCTGACAACCAAGATAAATAAATCCCCTGGAAGTTCTATCACTCATCATCTAGACTACAAACTCCCAGACAGACAGCTTTGTCTCTACCTGCTGCATTAAACTATTACAGTGCTTCAGTCAAACAGAATATAAAATGCAAATAAAACACTACACTTTACTACAGTCAGAAAAATTATTCTAGAAGCTCAGCATTGTTTAGCAAATACATCTCAAGTCACACATTTGCAATCACATAGGAACATGATTTAATTCCTTTGTGAACAGTGAACAGGTAGGCCCATTGAGAGGACTAGAGAGGCAGAGGTGCTTTCATAAAACATGTACCATCTATCTTAGAGATAGTTCTGAAGCATGCTATCATTAGTTAAGTACTTCATCCCATTCTGGGAGATCAGCACGCCTCTGGAAATACTGGAATGCTTGTACTCTGTGTTCAAAGATGCAAGGGGAAGTCATATTCATCTCATGACAGTTCAACATATGCAAGATAAGCATATAACAGAAGAAAGCCCCGCTGAACTACTGAAGTAGTACATGTCATATGACTAACCAAATTTCTGGCTCCAGTTAATTAAGTAAGGCCTCATATGCTTAGCATGTGACTAGAGTTTTTCAAGCATTCATCTTAGAAAGCCTTCAAATAGATTGGTTTAAGCAGCTTTACTCCAATATTACTTCTTTACAAGGAATTTCTAAAATGCTCCAAGAAAAAAAAACCACCGCAGTCCTCAAGCTAACATGCTTACATCTTACAAGGCAAGGGTTGAATAGAGCAACCACTCACAAGCCATCTGTTATACACTTTCAGAAGAAAAGTTCCGAAAGTGTTCTCCTCATTAATTTCCCAAGGGAAATTGCTTCTTACCAGAAGCCTCACCATACACATTTGGGATGGGATTGGAGGGTGTGCGAGGTGTGATTAGGGTGGGAGAATTCCCAACTGGGGAAATAACGGTATTGTACCATTTTCTCAATCACACTCCCCAAAAGCCACCCTAAATACTTCTACATACACTCAAGAGAGATATGTTACCTGATTCCAAGTTACATGAGGAAAAAAAAAGAAACAAAACTGAAGTTTTATAGAAGGGGACAGGAAGGAGACTTCTCCAAAGCTGAACTGATGAGCACTAGGCTTGCCAAACTGACCTTAGGTTCCCTCCTTTGCAGGATTTCCTGGCTATGTACTCAGAAAGTTAATTCTATTACAGAGCTGGATACCTTAAGATAAGCTGATAGAAATGTCATGTTCAATACACCTAACAGATGCATGATATTTACTGTGCTGTGTATTTCACACAGAGACAGGGTTCATTTTGGGAAGGAGACCTTCACTTTTAGAGCTGTCTGACTTATGATCTTGGTTTTGTAATCATAATATTGCAGGCACCCTGGTATTTTCCATCCATACTTCTCTTAAGCTCTGTCCTCCCCTATCCAGTACAAAAGGCTGAGGGAGAAACCATCATCTCAAATGCCACAAAAAGGAAACATAAAGACTGTTTTAAGTGCCCCCCCCCCCCCCCCTACAGAAAGCAAAGATGAAATAAATATATTGTTTCTACAGTCACATAACAGGCCTGGGAATATTTAACAATCCCAGTAAATCATAACTTATTTTTCATCTCTCAAGAGCAATATTAGTCACTGGAACACTCTAAATAGTGAGGTTTCCCTGTACCCACCCCAAATTACACATAAAAACCCCAAACTAACTTTGAATAAAGAAAGCTCAAACCCTACCTCAAAGCCTACTAACTGTGGCAACTCTGACAGGCACATTCAGAAATACTAAAACTGGGGTCAAAAGAACATTTTTAAGTCATGGAAGGAGCTGCTTCCATTGCAGGACTAAATGAGGGTGAACTCACTATAAAGATATTCAGAAGCAGCACTTCTTTCTTTCTGAGCTGCTGCTAGGGAAGCAAAGGCACCTGCCAGACCTCTGGGCAGCGGCAGCAGATATAAAAGACACCAAAGCCACTTTAGTATCAGGTAGTAACTAGTAGAGGGAAAAACTGCCACAAGGCAGAGAGACTATTAAAGGAGTAGCACAGGAAAGAATGCAAGGTCTCTTGTGCTCCAAATAATAGGAATTATTTCCAGGGTTTCAGACATGCTTTTAGGGTATTTAAGAGGAAAATCAAAATGCCAGTATTCTGAAGGTGAACAGCACTGCTGAAACTAGCCTCCACAGTAGTGACAGGGTTCCAACACCTCTCCCTTTTCCTGAAGGTCCCAAGAACTTTATGGAGCAAAAGTATTATAAATTCATTAGGGTTCATCATTTTGTCAGGCCTTAAAAAAGAAAAATAAATAGGTTCTAAAGATACAGACATTTGGCATTCTGAAATAAAAACTTGTACCATTCAATTCTTTTTCTAGTAACTGAATTCATGTTCCTGAAGTTTCTAGATGATTTAATATACAGCTTGACAAAGAGAGCAACAGACAAAAAACAGTTCCTCCTTTTCCTCCATCATTAAATGAGAAAAATACCAGGAGTGTTCATTAAACCTCTCACTTTTTTGAGTAACAGGCTGATAAACATCTAGTAGTCTAGATAACTAGAAACACAGAACACTAAAATATTAAAAACAAACAGTTTCACTCCCATTCCTAGATGTCATCATCCACACTATAAAACTATATTGCAAAAATTTCCTCATTAGCTACATTTATTGTCCCAGTGCAGTAAAGCCTATGTCAGGCAGAACCACTACACACCAGCAAGGCTTCTGCAAACAGTTTACCTATACTGGTATAACCAGTTTTGTAGCCCGTTTCCAAAGAGATTTGTTCATTTGCCAAGGAAGTGATTTTATTCTCTGCATCACAACTAATCTTCTATATTTCCCCAACTTATTTTGCAAAAAAAATGATGGGGTGGAGGGACGGATGGACAGGCAGGGCGGGGGATAGGATGGTGCAGGGACACGGGACAATGACACAGACAAAAAAAGTATGTCACAAAATAATAAATTTGTGACCACAATGGTAGCAGGTAGATGGGATTAAAAAACAAACAAGAAACCCAAGATCCTGTTTCCCCCAACATCCAGATATGAAAGGTTCCTTTGTTTATGTACCGAGACATGATCATTGTTTTGTTACTGACCTTTTCATGTTATAGCTCCTAACTTCCCCTGCAGTTTTACAAGGCATTCTTAAGATCTAGTTTCCATCAAGCAAATAGGTGGTCACAAACAAGCTACTTGCAGATTTGCTGCACTTTTAAAAATGTTTGAAACAAAATGAAAATTTTTTGAGAATCCAGACGTCTCAGAAGGTATCTTCTTGAAAAACCTACTGTTGCAGTGATTTAAGGTGCATTTGGACTCAGTCTACACTATCCTTTTTTCAGTGACAGTCATCAGCTGAGTCAACAGAAGAAATGAACAGTTTTGCATCTGACTAGTCAGCTACTAATGAAAGAAGTTTTGCATTAATAAACTGAAATAAAGCACCCCACATTCCCTTCTGACTACTTGGCTACAAGTAAGACAACCTCTGACAAAGGGTTGATAGAAAGGAGCAGGTCACTGCAGTTATTTATTCCATCATCATGACTCAAAGCTCTGCTTCACCTATACTGTGCCCTGAATTCATGCATTAGAAATGTTTGTGCTTCTAGAAGTGCAGAACTCCTGACTGTCACATCTCAAACGTGGGAAGACACCAAGCAACACACTGCAAGCTAAATTACACTATTCCACAGTTTGCATCCTCAGCCCAAGGACAGAAATGCCTATCTGTTAAAATTTGTTTTGTATTCTGCAATTCCATTGCCTTGCAAGCTGTAATTTTCACAAGCTGCACTGCAGAAATGCTCCAGTTTTATTACCTACAGATAGCACGCTTTGCACTTTACAGACAAATAGTAAGAAATCCTTAAGACCCCAGCTGGAGTTTAAAATACAAGCAACACAAATCAACAGAAGACAGACCAAAACATCTTATGATATGACTTCTTGACTGTTGCTTTGGGTGGGTTTTATTTTTTGTTATTGTTGGGGTTGGTTTTTTGTTTTGTTTTTAAGGTTAAACAGCAAATCATTTTGTACCTAAGGAGGGTCAAGAAAAAAGCTGAGGTCAGCTATGAAGTGCGGCATGATAAAATATAAAACATAATTGCAATTAGTTTAAAAACAAACAAACGAAGCCACAAAACACCAACCCTCCTCCCCAGGATTGGAGAGACCAAACCCAATTACAGTTGGTAAAAACACCCCTGCAAAACACCTCTCATCAAGAGCGTGTGTGTTTATCTGACCTAAGCAAACTAGAACATATCCACTACTCCACATCCAATGGATTCCACTCCTGAGGTTAAACATACCACTAGACTGACTTCTCTATCAAACACTCCAGTAAGAGATTTCAATCACTGTTGAAGGCCAGGCCATGCCAACACCTACAGTACATTTATCCTAAGCCTCTGCTTCTTAAGGAACCTGCTAGTTTTTCTAGAAAATGCACAGCTGTGGTTCTCCATTTCCAGCAGAAAACACACCTGCTTCTTTAACTGAGAAGCTGCACTTGCCTATCAAAGGAAGACAAATATCTAAATAAATCAGGACAGGCAAGTCTCTGAAGTACTATTTTCAACTCTTATTTCACACCCTGTGGTTGAGATACCATGCAAATTTAAACTACATTAGTAGTGTAGCTTTTAACAACAATTCAAAATATTCCTGACCTCAGATAAGAAAGGCCAAATAAATACTCAAAAAGCCCCAAACAAAAACCTGAAACACAAAAAACTTAGAGCTCTTGTATTCTTTTCTCCTTCTTACTGAAGTAATAGCAAATGAGTAGACAAGTTATTCCACATCAATTCATAAACATTAAACAAGCTAATGCATTAAGATGCTTAACCAAGTTAGTTGTTGGGTTTATGAATTCAGTAAAACCTCTTTCAGATTAAAACAAGATTCTTTCCTTTCCTCCTGTTACAGTAAGGCAATTCAAATTCTACATTTAAAAATGACATCTGATTAACTGCACAGAATGATAAAATTTCAAAGATGTAAGTTATTAATTTTAGCAACCCATTCCTCCCTACTGTTAGCAGCTTATTTTTGCCCCTGGCAATTCAGAGCATTTTAACAAACGCAGGTTGGGTTTGACAAAGTTACTGATTTGTGCATAAAGGGTGGAGAATTCATGTGCACATAACATGCTCTTTAGCCTTGAAATTCAGATAAACATGGCAAAATAGTCAGCACTGCAGACACATTTTACTCCAAATACTTCTATGCAAGACACACTGACAACTTGCTTAACAGTTAATTTACGTAACTTATTTCAGAGAACTTACATTTTTTTGCAGTGTGGGCATTTTGCTAGTGTGTTAAATCTCAGTTCCATCCACTGTAAAAAGAAAAAAATTAAGAGGTTGAAAAACTGGCCTGAGAACAATTTTGTTGTACTTCATGCTAAATGTTACTGTGAAAACATTTTGCTTCTCAGGCTTTCTCTGACTTCTTTCTTGCTTTCTTCCATAAATGGGATGCCCTTTTGTCAGTGGCAACGTAGGATCAGGATTTCCATGTGAACATTTCCCATGATTTGCCTTAGTATTACAAGACTTGCTTGACGTAATGTGGTTACGCAGTATGGGCAACATGATAATGTTAATACAGTTTTTTCTCTTACTTCCACGACTATGAATATACCCCGAATTAAAAAAAAAAAAAAAAGTGTTTTCTTTGGCACAATTACAGATAGATGCATTTTCCCATCTTTCCCCAACCCTTGCATCATTTGTGAAAACTAAGTTAAGCGTGTACAGGAAGATTAGATAAAGAATATTTTAGAAATTAGATGTCTTTATAAGTTTTATATCAATAAAACAGAGAATTCTATTGGCTACTTACATGACATTTTAAAAAGGTGATATATAGAACCATACATGGTATGGTCATAACCTTCCACGCACAGACTAAAACCTATCTGGAAAGCAGCCTTAGTGAAAGTAATGCCTAGAACGACCTCAACCAGAGGATATAGTCATATACTCATGTAAAAACTGCAGTTTTTGTTAGATTTCATTCTGTGATAACAGAAGTATTAAACAAGCATTTTAAACGTTTGCCTTGAACAAAAGGGTAAGATTATTGTTCTTTGCTCTGTAAGCAGTTATATTGTAACTGCAGTTCTCTTCTGGAGGTAGTGATCACAGTTTCTTGGTTAAATATAATTCTCTTCTCCCCTCCCCTCTTAATTTATGCAAAAGTCACACTGACTAGCAGGGGAAGAAGCCACACAGCACAGACTACCAATGCCTCCATTTAGATCCTCCTTATCTCTGTGAGAAATCAGAAGTCAGCCTACTGAAGCGAGTAGTATTGTAACTGCTACAAAGACAAATGAAAAATCAGAGCCCACCCTTGTATGAAAAACAGGACCCAGCTACAGCACAGCACCATTTAAACACTGAGAATGAATTTATGATTTTATGTGCAAAGGAATAGGATGTGGCTTGTAATGCCTTGCCAGTATGAGCAGGTTTTGCTGTGAGCAAGGTTCTGATCTGTAGTATTGAGAGTGCATTTTCCTGCCTCTTGAAGGTCTCCCTCAGTTTTATTTACCACTAATAGGGTAGATTCTCCTCTAAGAAGAAATAAATCTTTTTTTCCTGGTTCTGAAGTATCCAATTACAGTACTCGTTACATAGTTCTTTAAAATCTATTTGTTTACAAAGACTTGGCCAAACTGTCTTAGCATATATTTTATCCCTTAATAAAATGAAAGGTGCTGTAATACTCCCCACCTGAGCAATGCCTTTTAGGAGCATTAATTCTGCTTCCACATTCCTGCCAGTGGTACAAGCTCACTATTTGCCTGCATCCCTGTCAAGAACTGCTCAGTTTCACTTAGTTCTACACAGCAAAAGTGGGATAAGGTGCAGTTGTCAGTACCAGGGATGGAGACAGGCCCCTACAGAGCTGTTCTTTCAGCTTTTTAAACTGCAATTCCAGAAACAGAAGTAAATCCATTATTTACGTTTTATGTATTTATACTTCAACTTCACTTCTGTACAGTAACTCTATTCCAGGGTAGGCAACTCCATTTCCAAAGTCACTAATTAATCATCTTTCTAGGGCTTTATTTAAGATTTCTGATTATTAGCCCTAATTATTAATGGATACAAACTCAAATGCAATTGGGCTCTAAATGTTGATGGAAAAAACAGAGGCCTTGACAATCTGTTTTCATTTGAGTTACCTGGAAGTAAGAGAAGCACCAACTGTTAGGATGACTTCAAACTGCAAGAATTCAGGTCACGTTGGCACTGTAGGGAAGGGTTATTTTCATGCAAATTCCAGTTCTTGGAGTTTTGGTGGGTTTAACAAGTAGTTTAAATCATGCTTAAAGCTGATATTTTTAGTCATATTCCAGAGTGCTTTAAAGAACCTAATCTTGTTCCATGTTGTTAAGAAAACTTAAGGTTACAGTTACATGAAATTTAGCTCCCTTCCAACAATACAAACTGTATTTTTCCCACTGGAATAAACAATAAACAATAGCCCAAATCCCTGATTAGATGTACTGAAACACACATGAGGATTTCAGAGAGCTCAAATGTTTCAACTGTGGACAAAACCAGACATCCAAAGGATTTACACTAGAAGAATATATCAAGCTTTCTTCCTTTGGAGCCTAAAACAGCTCTCAACGCATTGAATACAAGACAGAGAAAAATCAAGATTTATATACCTATGTACACACACATCCCTACATACAGCTGCTTCCACCAAAAAAAAGATTCCCCTCTGCTCCCCCCAGGTCCTTTGGGAAAGCAAAATACTTCTGCAGATTAAAACATTTCTTAGCTTTCTAAAGAATTTAAAGGGTTTTCTATTCAATTATTTTAGATTAAATACTTTTCACATTTGATTAGTTTCTTAAAAATAAAACTGACAGAGCACAACTGACAAACCACACTGCTTAGCCTACAGCCTGTGGCTTACATAGCTTGCTCCTAGCTTCTTGTCCTTGAGGGTCTCTCTGGCACCAGAACAGTAGCAGGAGAATGAAGGAGACACAGGGACACCCCTCCCCTTCCTGCCACCATTTCCAAAGTCAACTTAGCCTCCAACAGCCACAAATCATCACAGGCAGAGGCCCCTGGGAGAGGGGTTGCAAGGCAGAAACTAAGTCAGAGACAGCCTAAGTCCAGCAGCTCTCAAAAAAGCCCAAACCAGATCAGATTGCGATTCAGCAGGACAATTAAACTCTCATCCTGATCTCCTTTTCTATTTGGACACTTTTTCCACTTGTCTGAACTCCAAATCTGACAGAAACAGCGGAAACCTTAACACAGTAAAGACCCCTATCAGTTTCCCCAAGGAACAAAAACAGTTTGATGAACAAAATGTGAAAAACTAGTGATAGTTCAGCTACAGTATCACTTCAGTACTAAGTCATTCTCCCAGCTGAGACAGAAAGTTGAAGGCACTCCACAGCATGGAGCATGCTTTTAATAATTCATAAAAAACATCCCCGATGTGTAGAGGCAGGGAAAGCACAGCACACACTTACGCTTTCATATGGAAAAAAAAAATTCTTGGGAAGGTGGTGAACAAGTTGATATTCTTAAAAGAACACAAAACAAACAACTGAATTTGACTTTTCCACCCCAGGGATACTAGCTTTGCTTGTCTGTTTTACTTTTTTTTTAACTGCCAAGTAAAGTAGAGTAGATACCTTACTGAGTTGCTGAGAGATGCATCTAGCATTACATATTTGCTTTAGAATGTGGAGATATCAAAGGGCAAAAATACCCTCACAGAAGCTGAGTCTCCAGGCTGGCTAAAGCACTTTATTTTTTGCTTCTCTGCTCCCTCAAACCCAAGCAATTTTTCTGATTTTTTTCTTAACTAAAAAAATTTGCAGAATCTGAAGCTTAGTAACAGAAAAAGGTAGAAGCAAGAATGGTGGGAAAGCTACATAAAGTGAGAAAAAAAGGGTTTGTTTCTTGATAACTCAGCATAAAAGAATTTAATCTTCAAATTTCTAATTATTTTGAGTGTTTCTTTTCAATGTACCATGTAAATTGGTCTTACTGGCAGATAGGACTACAAAGTTCAAAATGATGCAGTTGCCTAAAGCAACCAGCAGATTTGAAGTCACATGCACAAATTTCAGATTGCAAAATTTAGCACTTTAAGGCATAATCTAGTAGTTATGGACAAAATGAGCCTTTATGGGTTTGGGGTTGTTTTTTTCCCCTATGTTCACCTAAAGAAGTTCACAGTGTAAACTACAAAATTAATTTGGGCTGCAGTCATAGAAAGTAAATAGTGGATAAAGATAAATAAAACTCCGATGCTTATAAAAGCAACCACAGATAGGCCAGTAACTTCACAATGAGAGTTTTACTACTCTGACTCTCCCTAATAAAAAAGAAAAAGATTAAATCACACGGTAGAGATGGTCTTCTGTGCTAAGAGACTGTGTTAAAACTTAGTATTGTAACTCCTCTACAGCACTGATTTTGCCTGAGCGGTTTTAAACTGTGCTGAAAAACTTAATGGCATTACAAAATTAAATTATGACTCTGTATCAAACTACAGTGTTCATGCAGGTACTTAACGGTTTGTAACATGCTACTATATTTTTTTTTAAAAAAGCTAGAAGAAAAGGCAGCCTTTAATAAAAGATTCGTGGTTTAGAACATGTTCTTGAGACTGCCTTTTTCTTCTGTGGATCTGGTATTTTTCTGTCAGTGACATTATTCTATATCACATACAATGTTCTTACTAGTTAAGGTCACATACAGACTTGCATTTTTAAAAAAAAGGCAAACAGAAAACCCACTCCAGCTATCTCCTTACTGTTCTTCAGCAAGGGTTATAATAAGAATTATATATATTTTTTGTTATATAGGCAGAACTAGTAGATAGAAGATGTCTCAAACATCTCTCTAATGGTTTCTCAGATACTACCTTACTTGTAAATTCATAAACAAATCCCTAGTTCTCCTTAAAAAAAAAAAAAAAAGCCTAAGAGCCATCTCCTGTTCCTGCATTCATCATCTACTGTAGTAGTTAAGCCATTATTGCATACTGATCCATAAACCTGAAGTAAAGATTTGAAGGAACAAGTCTATTCCATTATAGAGCCCATCACAAGCAAACTCCTCTCACTTCTGATACAAGCTACATGGAGTACCATCTCCAAGTTTCCTTTCTCCTTTCACAAAATGCACTTGAGTATTCTCTGGCCTTTATGTATCTTACAAGCCTTCGTTTCAGGAACGTAACACCACTCTAGTGACTATGTAGGTCCTTCAGCTGTACCACTTATCTTAGCCTTTTCCCATAACTGACAAACCAGTGAAACATTCAAGCACTGCTAGATGATGAAGCTAAAGCTAATTTACTTGTTTATTGCAGAGACTCTGCCTAAATCAAAACTCAAGCATGGCATCCCTTATCCACGTGAAGGGAAACAGTTCAACAGCAGAAGAGTATTCTTGAATCCTCTGCTTCAAAAACAGGATCAACTGTCAACCTCACATATAAACCACAATCTCCAGTTCTGTAACAACTGACAGATATGCTAACATCAACTGCTATAACCAACAGCTTTTGGGGTTCATACAGCAATGGCAGAACCGCTCTCTTAGCCACTGCAGAATGTAACCATCATCGCAAGCCTAAATAGAATCTGGAGGCATGACTTCCTTTTCCAGCACTGTCTACTCACACATCACTAAGCAGTAAGACTGAGTTTGGGCTTTGTCCATGCATGCACAGACAGACTGTTAAAAGTTTTCTTGAAACGCATGTAAAGATAATCAAATACAGACCATACATCCATAGCAATATGAGCACAGAAGCAGTTTTAATTCCTCAATGATGCCATAGAGTGAGGCAATATGCTCTTAAAAGTGCTTACAACAAACAGCTTGAGGGATAGCACGGTGACGTGAGGAGGAGAATCTTGTGCTTTACTTACAAGGAACGTATTTCCACAGTGCCCACATACCACTCTAGTTCCGTCTGGTTGAACTGGCAAGGCAGGCTGAGCGGGCTGCTCTTCTGGGATCAGCATTACTGGACCAAGAGTAATGATGCGTCTACTGTGTTAAGAACATTAGATGTACATGTAATTAAGCTGGCAAAAAAGGAGGGTGATGCATTTAAGCAATTACCTCAGTCACTACCAAATATTTTACACTTTTAAACTATAATCTGCTTTTTAAACAGATGAGGCACCCAGTTTTGGTCTCTTTCCAAAATGTTTTCCTTTTCAGTTTTGAAAACATTCTCTTTCACTATAAGATCAGCCATGCAAGCCAGAACCCTGCAGAGATCAAAGACTTGCCATCATATGGCAGAAACACTCCTCATGAAAATGAAATCTTAATACCCAGGTTGAGCAAGCCTGTGAATTGGAATGTACATACCCATGTGAAACACACAGAAAGAGTAAGGACTCTTCCAGAATCTAGTTCTCCTTCCCATCTCAGATACTCCTCCTTCCCACAATACTGACAACCATGTCAATATAAGCAGCATATCCACACTCGTGCAGTAAAATTTTCATTCAAAATGAGTGAACTAAAAAAGAAAACCACCCCAGGTTGACTAAATGCAATCAATTTACTTCAAAAACCAGTTTGCACATATTTGCTTTTATGTTCAATGTGCTTCCAGTTTAATGATACAATTTGTCCATCCAAAATGACAGTACTGAAATTAGCCAACTCAAAGCAGAATGAGGATCAGGATTCCTAGCTTGAAAAAAGTGAAGGGAAAAATTAAAGCCTTATTTAACTTGAACTGCATCTCTCTCCATATACAACCAAAACTGTATTCTGGAAGACCTCCCTTCAAATCTGGAGCCTTCCATTTAGGGCATAGTCCCAACTCTCTCCTTCAAAGTATCCCCTAGTAAGACAAATACATAGGCTATTTTAGGAAAAATGAGATATATGCCTTTGAGATTATTGTAATAAAATTAGGGAATTTCTGATTCAGTTTGGTTACCAGCCATATGACATATTACAACTGAAGTATTCCATGAACATTTTTGCACTCTGAGAAAATATTTGGAAAGTTTTGAAGTTTTCCCCAACACTGCATTAGTAAAAAAACAAAAATTAAAAAAAAAAATACCCCCCAGGTCTCAGACTAGGTTTCAAAACTAGAACAGCCAACAGACTGGTGACTATGGTGTGGTAAAGGTCCCATTCACGTATTCACGTGACCTCGCCACGTTGAACCTGGCCTTCAACTCAATTTCTCTTGTTAGAGATGCACCACTGACAATCAAATTACTCCTGCCTCAGTGGGATTTTTAACACTCTAAGCCCAACACTAAGAATGCTCACTATGGCAATCATGCTTGTTTCTTTTATAACAAATGTGTAAATTAAAATCAAGAGCTGAGAGGAGATCGAAAACTCAGCATAACAAGGAAGGGAGGACAGCACAGAAGCCACCTTACTTCTCTGTCTTACATCTCATTCTGAAGTCCCCACTCAGACAAAGCAAGCAGCCTGTGTGTTTACAATAATTAAGTATGCAAGAAATTATGCAAGTCCCAAAAACAAGAAGTGATTTTCTTCTCCGCTGTTCTTTATACCACTTGTTCCTTATGAAGTAGCTAAAATGGGAAACACACATTTGAGACTACCGCTAAATAACAAACCTATAATTTTTTCCTCTTTAATCTTAAAAAAAATAAATTCAGAATTGACGCTAGTACAACCTGTGTCTGCAGTAATTCAGTAATGCTCTTTTAAGTGTCCACATACAGAGGCCCAGACTTGAACCTCTTTTAGTTTTCAATGTCCAACACAAATAGTAGAATTGCTTTAAATAAGACTATCTCAAGGCACTTACACTTTTTTATTCTTACCAGTTTGGTCTTGGACAGCCTATTTTCCGCGATGTATCCTTACAGATAAGGAGACAGTTACATTGACATCTAACATACTTCTTCCCTGAAGGAGGGTTTTTGATTGGCTGAACAAAAAAAAAAACCACCAGAGAACACACATCAGAAGTCATAGCAATTCACTTTTTTTCCCTATAACAGCATGGCGAAGCAGAACAACTTCAGTGACAAATTCTTGTGAAGAGAGAAACACAGTTCCTCTTACAGAGGAGACTTGAGAGTCAAGACAAAATTAGAAGTTTTCTCTCTTTCCAGAGAAGGAAATACAAGTTTCCTCACTAGAACAAACAAGAGATTCTGCAAACTAACAAAAAAGAATCCATATTTTAGCAATGAAGAACTCAAGACTTCAGTTTAGTTCTTTTTTTAAAATGTGAGCTTAAATAGTGGTATTAAAAAAAAAAAAAAAAAGTCAAAACATCAAACAAAAGCCTCCCTGCCTGGTACAATGGCTTTATTCAACAGTGAAAGGATCACAGGCTGGTTCTCAGCCACTACGAGAGTATGCAGACATGGTACAGTTTAAAATAAGATTACAGTTCACCGTAATGAAATCATCTTTCTCCATCCAGGGAGTCAAGTTTCTGGGTTCCTTTCCTACAGCAGATCAAAAGCTACAAGATACTTTGTGTGGCTTGAAACACTATATATTGGCAGGGAAAGTGAGTATTAATGGCAGGTTCTCTACTCTCTAAATGAAAAAATAAGCTTTCCAACAGTTTTAAAGTTACCCACTTTCTGGACATAATTTAAAGTTCTTTTCATAACATAAATCCAATCCAGTGTTTTTCTGCAACTGCCCCCAGTAGCTGTGGAGTGCTGCAGTATCAGATCCCAAAACTGGCAGGAAGGAAAAAAAATAGAAGCAGGAGTCCAAGACGAATTAAGAAAATGGGAGGAGAAGCAAAAAGGACTGTGATGACTAGAAAAGAACCTACAATTTATGCATTTCAAAACTGTTGTGTTTGTTTCTTAGTAAGGTAACAAACTGACTGAATAGTACTGCGGGAGGCAAGTATATCCAGGGAGAGGTGTGGGTTACTTACTTTGTTTCTTCCACTCTTAAAATGCCTGAATTCTTCATTTCTCATCATCCTACCAAAACCAGTTTCACCCTTTTTACAGAAGAGTGATTACTTAGACAATATCTTTCCTTTTTGTCCTCCTCAGAAGGAAACATCCTGCGCAGCCAGCACAACAACACAAATATTTATTTTAACTGCTTATGACCATCCTTGTGCCAACAACCCTTGAGCTTGCGTGCTAGCTAAGCTAGTGGTCAGCTGCGCCAAAAGGTCCTCTGCAGGGATGGCAGAAACAGACTCGCCCCTTGCAGGCAAGGACATGAATTCTACCAACAACGTATTTCAACCTCCACCCAGTTCCCTCAGCAAAAAGAAAATGCTAAAAATCCATTTTACCGTAGCTTCATTGCAAACTGTGCACTTAACAACATGTTGGTGTAGCTTGCCATCCAAATTGATTAGCGACTGGCACACGCGGCAGTTTATTACAGGAACACCGCTGGCATCTGGACTTGCAATGGCAGTATATGGAGGAGGAAGCTCTGCTGCAAGAGACCAGGAAATCTCAGTTGAAAACCAAATGGGATCCTAAAACACCATCAGCAAAGATAATCTCCAATAGTCACAGCCCCAAAGAAGAGAAACAAATATTAAAAAAATAAATCAAACTTAATAATTAGTATAAACATAAGACAAACTTAGGTTTGCTTTACCTTTCCCCACAACTTCTGTGTACCCAAACATCAGCCGTAGTTGTACATAATTCATACCAGCAACACAAACTATAAATCACCTCTGAAGAGCGGATCAGACAAAAGGCTCATCTATGCAACTTGATTTTCAGACCAACTTTTTACAGTCTTTAGAAAAGCGGGGGGGAAAACCCCAAACAAACCCCAAACCCACCACAGATTCGTAGCAAACAGAGACTGGCTTCTAAAGAAAAAAACAGAAGATAAGACACAGGTAGGCAGAATAGCCATAACCAGCATTTACAAACATCTGGAGAGACTGAAACACAGACAAATGTCTATCATATAGTAACAAATACTACAGGTAAAAATACAGAAGAGTCCTGTTATGGAAACAGGTCTTGGATGGAAAGTGGCATGAAGCATGTCTTTTCTGAGTGCAGATATCTTGAAGTAAAAGAGATGAACTGAAACCTCAGAGCTTCTGCTTTTAGAGGTTCCAGATATTTTTACTGTCCAAGAGCCAAAGCACAGATGGACAAGGAGGTCTTTAAGTCACTTAGGACACGCTAACACAAGGAAGAACATACTGGCCTCAGGGCCCCATAGAAGAGCAGATTGCAGCCTTGCCAGTCCTGAGCACAGGACAAACCAGTGAGGAAACACTCAAGATACTTTTTGGTTTAGAAAGCCATGGAATGAAAACAATTCAGCATAGTACATGCCACAATTACTTGGCATGTAATAGCACCAGCTTTTATTTCATCAAGAAGTTCAGGGCTCTTCAGGTAAGCAAATAAGGAATGAGTATATGCAGTAGTTCATAGTTAACTTTTTTAATACTAATAATTGAATTATTAGCCTTGGACTTCAATAAATTATTATTTCACAATTACATCCAATCAGCCAATAAAATCTTCAGAGAAGCAATGAGAGATCAGTCTACTTTCAGTTTACAAACAGCACTGAACAGAGTAGTATCTGCTAGGGGCGTGGCAAGAAAAAAAAAAAAAAATCACAGGCTGCTATCAAAGCTGACAAGGCCAATTATTAAATTTAAGCCTGTAAGAAAGCACTCATCACTCCTTCACTGTTTTAAAGTGAGTGTCATAAGCTGGAGGGATATAAGAAACCCTGTCCGCCCTTCAGATCCAAAAAGTCATCACAAACCTTTGAAGCAGCATTGCTGTTCAGTGCTCTCTTTGCTACTTGGCCTACAAACAATCCAGACCTGTACTTGATTTTAACTCACAAAGGCAGCAGGAGGGTGGACACCTTGCAGGTCTATGAATTGCATCCCAGAAACAAAATTAACCAGTAACCAGCAGTGCAATTCCAAAGTAATCATAGAAACTGATGCTCTATTACTTGAGCAAGTGAACTTCACACCTTCAGCTTTCATATACTGGTTGCAGAAACTAACATCCTTAAGAAATACTAGGTCATTTAGAGCACTGTTCTGATTTTTTCTGTTTCTGAGGAATTACACTCTGGGAAAATACAGCATCCAGCCAAAAATTTTTAAGACAACAATATTTTGCATATTGTGATACCCTATTTTAAGTATAAGACTGCCACACGCAAGAGAGGAGATATTGCAAGATAATAACAAACACACAGACACAAGACAAAACCCTAGTGCCCACACACTTTGGCAACTGGAAGCAATCTCAAGCCTACTAGATCACTGCAGAAACCAGGTTTGAGATTTGGATGATGGGAACAGCAGTGTCAGCTTCGAGTGGCAAAGTCAAGGCTGCTGCAAGGGTGTTTTGGCTGTAAGCAGGCTGCTTACCTGCTCCTGCAGTGAGCTGCTGATGCACATCCTGGCTAGGAGCACAGGTAGCCTTAAAACAAAAGGCACATCCAAGTAGACCGAATACAAAACTCTGTGTTAAGACACCGCTACAGTTCAATCCCAGCTTTGAGGTTGCTTTTCTGAAAAGCAACAATCATGCTAGAAAACTTTTTTGCTTTGTCCTCTGTATTTACAATGTGACTTCTCAACTCTATCAGTTGGGCACAGGGCGGCTGTGCTAAGGGAAAACAAACAGTATCTTGAAGGGTACTAGGAAGTAGAGACACACATCCCCCCCAGCCTTTCAGCTTTCAACAATCCTGGAATACTTTAAGAATTGGCAACTATATATACCATTCTAGACATTTATAATATTCTATATCCTACTTGTAAGTGACAACTCTTAGGATTTCGAAAATTGGTTAAATGAGGTATGTGAGCACGTATGGACACATCCAGAGACTTTTCCAGCCTCAGCTTCCAGGTAAGCATCCTTGCTGTTCCTGTCTTGCTGGCTCAGCAAATTGCAGATAGCAAGCAAATAATGGCTGCTTTTCAGAGTGGTGCTGCAGCAAGTAACATTTGCTATGGAGCAGAAAGCCAGAAGTGTCTTGGCACTACAACTTTCATCCTTAAAGAAAAAGTGCATTTGGAAGAGCTCCAAAAAAACAAAACCAGCAAAAGCCACCAAAATTAAGTTTAAAGAAAAGTATGTTGGGAAATATACCTGAAAAGAAAAATAAAGGCATTGTCTTGGAGTTCTCTGCTCATTAGCCCTTAATAAAAAAGGTTTAAAGCACATTAACATACTTCAGTATGACTTTTTTTTGGGGGGGGACAACTTGAATTTCAGGCTAACTATAACACCTAAAACCAATTCATAAAGGTCCGTCATACTGGATGTGACTGGATGGTAGGCAAGTTTCACATGCACACCAGAGGTTTCAGGACACATTTAATAAGATGCTGAACTTCCTGCTGCTGACATACCAGTTTACAGCTATATTATCAGTTTTTCTTTTAGAAAAATGAAATCCAACAGTTGTTAGTTCAGCAAGATTAGCAGAGTGCCCTACCATGCAGTACATCTATGATTCCTTCCTCAGCCCCACAGGATACAGATGCAGTAGAAGATATCACATATTCAACCTTAGAAATTCCTTGTGGTGCTTGTGCACTTTCCTCCCTTGGTATTCAAAGGACAGAAACCACAGGGAACCACTTGCAGCTTACCTGGGTCAAATAGAAATGAGTTTGTTTTGGGGTTTGTTTTGTTTATTTCATTAAAAAAAATATATATTCTTTATGCTGACCTGGGAGGGGGTGGGTGAGGGAAAAAGAGTGTTCTGTGTTAGAGACAGATAGTTAAGAACTGAAAAAGCCTCAAGGAAATCCCCCCCCCCCCAAAAAAAAAAAAAAAAAAAAAAGGAAAACCACTGAATAACCACCCTACTACAGGGAGCAAAACTGTTGGTTCCACCCTTTGTCTATGTGAAGTTTCATACATAATGTGCCCTGCATCCACATTGAAAAGATGTTTCTTGCTTAATTGCTTCCATCCTTAGAAACAAACACTGAGCCATTACCAGGATTCAACCATCCACCAGTTTACACTGAAAAGGGCCAGCTGGGTCTCAGCTGCAGCCCAACAAGGGAAGACTTTCAAACCATGGCCTCTCTAATTTGAAGCTCAGGATGACATATTGGGCACAGTATATAATTACAGGGATAAAACTATTGACATACATTCAGGTAGTAGTTTGGAGGGCAAAGGGCGGCTTTCTCCTTCCTCTACAGCTCCACAACACTCAGGTGATGGTAAGCAAGGAAGCTTTGCAGAAAGGGAGCTGGAAGCAAACCCCATCTCCCCACAAGAATGCCGCTTCTCTCTGTGTCTAGATTTGTACTAGGGAGAAAGACTGCCCATTAGCTAAAAAGGTGGTTTATCTTGCCTGGATCCTTTCATCAAGGATAACTGACAGAGCAAGGAAACTAGAGCTATGGGGTCTATGTCACAGCTCTGCAAAATTTTATTCTACATATCTTTTTGTAAGTTTTGTAGAGCAGTTTTGAAGTGCTACCTAGCATGCTTGCTCACGGACTGATCAAACAAGAGATCCTCAACTCGTGCAAGAGATGTTAGACATTTAAGGGAGCTCTATGGTTCCTCCTCACTTTTGGGAGCAAGCCACTTATTTCAAGCACCACACCCTACCACTGGTACCAAGCTACTTAACATGACTTACAGACACGGACTGAAGGAGCTGCAGGACATGGCTACCAACCAAAATGAGCATTTGGGGTCCAGCTTGTTTCCAGGTCGTTTTACCCTGGGTTCAAACAAGAGTCACCTATCTAAAGCATTTTCATTACTTTTTAAATCTATAAAGACCTTTACAAAAACAGATCAAAATGTATGCAAAATAGCTACAGGATAAGGACTACTAAAAATAAAACCACTGAATAACAGAATTTTAATTTAGGTGGATTTCTGGATTGGTTTAATTACAAAATTTAAGAGATTATGTCAATCCTACACAATTTGATTTAAAAAAGCCCCAAACAACCCTGTGCCGTTTGTCCGGCTGATACTAATTTGAGCAATTAAAATGAAAGTAAACAGTCAACACCAGCTACAGCACTAGCTGAAATATATTTTCATATCAAGGCAAAGAGGACTAGCTTTCCACAAATTTAAGTATACCTCAAAACAGAGATATGTTCACTCATAGTATTCTAGTTACATACATGTCATAAATCTATACAATTACATAAAAATCCTTAAGAAAGGGCCAACACACTGGATCCAGTGAGCCCAGGACTGTAATCTTACATTTTAAAGGTTACAGCCAGCAAAGCTACACTAATCTTATTTAGTCTTGATTCCTTCAGCTTTCTCCCCCCCTTGATTTCTTCTCTAAACTGTTTAACTGGGAAAAAAAAAAAAAAATCTATTAATGTATTTTGTAAACATCCTGATTTATATTTTCTATGTAAAATTTTTTCATCTACCTACTAAATATTCAGGTTATTTTTCTAAGTCTGTGCAAGAAAGTTAATACCATATTGTTAAGCCACGATTTTAGATTTGTAACCACAGTATCTGACTTGTTTTCCAAAAAAAGCCAAAACCAGCTATGGCCTTGAAGTGTGTTTGCAAGGACATCCTAGTGGTTTTGGACTTCAACTACCGCACTGCACAGAGCCCCTTCGTTATTTAACTTTGACGGCCAGCCCAGGAGCCGATCGGCTGGCATCTCCTCCGGGTTAGCGCACCTCGATGCTCACCGGAGATGAAACAGGGCTCTGCGTACTTTGTGTCGCTTCTGCGTTACACCTCTACTAGCTGCCACCCTGCGTCTCGCTGCACCGAGTTCAGTCGTTCCTAGACAAGAATCTTTTACTTAAGCCTGCTCCTAATTAATGGGGGAGCCGAAGTCCAACAATTACTCTGCAAGCTCCGACGTGCGAGCGAGTTTAATGAGCAGACCGGTTCGGGCTTGTTCTGCCACTGCAAACATTTATTTTTTTTTTTCCTCCCTTTTGACGACTTCACTCCGGAGCGCGGAGCAGAGCGCGGAGCACGGCCTACCCGGCCCTGCGCGGCGTTACCTGTTGTTCGTCCTCCGCCGCCGGGGCAGGGCGAGGGCTCCCCCCTGCCGCTGCCTCCAGCCCGGCCCGGCCCCGCCGCAGCGGGTAACTTCGCCCGCCAACAAAGGCAGGGGGAGCCCCCGCGCCGCCGCAACCGGGCGGAGACGCCGCGTCCCCGCCGCGGGCGCCGGGGCCCGACCCCCGCCCCGAGGGCCGCGCCGGGCCCCTCAGGGCCTGCCCGCCCCGCCGCCAGCGCCGCTGTGCCCGGGCCGGCAGCAGCCCCCTGCCCGCGCCGGCTCCGGGGGCGGCGGCGGCCGCCTTACCTCGGGGGCTGCTGTCCGACAAATAGGGCGGCGCGGTCGGGGTGACATTGCCGGAGCCGGGCGCGGAGAGCAGCGGGGAGCGCTCGTCCACCCCCTCGGCGGCCATGGCTGCGGCGCGAAGGGCCCTTCCCGCTGCCGGGCTCTCGGGGAGGGCGGGGAGGCGACCGGGCCGGCAGCGCCGGGAAAGGGGAAGGAGCGCAGAGGAAGGGGCTGGGAATGAATGGGACCGGGGCGGGGAGGAGGGACGGCGGGGCGGGGGCTGGGCTGGGCTAGCCGGGCCTCCCTCCTTCCCCCCCTCCTCCCGTCACGGGCTAATGAGCGGGGCAGGCCGGGCCGGGCCGGGGCCTCCCGGGGCGCGGAGCCTCCCTGCGGCCCGCCGGCAGCCGCAGCGCCGCCGGAGCGGGGTCCGCGGGCTCCCTCCTCCCCCGGCGAGCCCCGAGGGAGGAAGACCCTCAGCCCGTCGGTGATGGCCGGAGCGCTAAATCGAGGGCGGGTTCTTTAGGGAGGTGTCTGGAGGAGAAACATAACAACCTTCTTTTTAAAATAATTTTTTTTAAAATAAGTGCTTCTGATTTATTTATTTTTTTTTCCTGAAACGCTGTGGTTAGACATATCAATACTGGGGAAGTGCTATAGTTGATTGAACTGCTACCAGTCACCTTTCCCAGGAGCCTGAGGATGCAGACCGAGGGACTCGACTGAGGCCGTGCCCACTGAGGTGTGAAAATGGTGGTAACGCGTAAGGGCGCTCCAAACGTGATGAGATAAACCACGTTATCAGATCTGCGGCTCAACAGAGAAGTCTCTCCCCTGCTGTCACTGAGGTCTCAGAGACTGAATTTCCTTCTGCTAGACGGCCCATGCGGGCACCGTCTGGAAGTCTCTGGCAAAGAGGGAAAATAGCCTTCCCTTGATGAGCTTTTCCGCCCATATTGAGATAAGACAGATGTTTGTCACCCGTGTGTTGCGTCCTTTCCTTGTCCGTAGGTCAGAGACTGTCAGGCTGTGGTAATACCAGATCAGCAATTACTTTGTACACAAGCAGACGTGACTGCCAAGTGCCACCCGGCATCTCCGTGGCTTCGTTACCCAGAACCAAGCTACTTCTTGGAACGCATGATGAGGAGGGCTTGCAGATGTTTTCCTAAGAACTGTGTAACAATGGGATTGTGGCCTGAGAGGTCATGAGCTGGTCATACTCCTTTAATAATACATTTTATAAGATAAAGTATTTTTTGTATCATGTTGAAAATTTGCTGCTGGAGCTGTTTTCCACCAAAAGATTTTTAATCTAGGAAATCAAGCCATTCTACAAAAATGGACTAATGTACTTGAGAGTCTATGAGAAATAATCAAAACATTAAGTTAAATGGAGGCTGATGTATTTTATTTCCATAAGATTTAAATGATTCATTTTTACTTTATAATATGGAATTAATAAGCTATGGTAATTATTGTGATGGCAAAACACAATGTTTTCACGGATTAATGTTTTAAAAAAAGAAAATATTTTGAAGGAGATTTTGAAATATAGTTAATTCTTTCTCATTTGGGACAAAATTGTGGTTTTTAACGTGGTTATTTCCTGCAGAAACTCAGAATTTGAGCTCTGATGTTACCATATAAGGAGTAATACGCTACAAGGCAGCTGGTTGTTTTATGCCAACAGTCTTCATCATGCAAGAAATGCAGTCATGCCATGTCAAACTGCTCTTCCCTTGGAAAATGTGGTAACTAACTTGAAAGATGTTTTTTCGTTATAAATTAGATTGAGGTTTCAGTTTTCAGTCAGCTTAAAAAGAACTCTCAAGCTTAAATCAATACTTAAAAGCTTTTTTGGTGAAGAATTTTAGGGTTCTAGGTGTTTTGTGCCCCAAAATCCTTCATCTTGATGAGGTACTGTGACGCTGACCTCAGCACGTCAAAAGTAGATCATTAATATTACTAGTTAGGACATCTTCAGCACATCTTCAGCCAATGATCTTGCTATCACATGTCCTGTTTTCAATGAGTACAGAACCATAGGCTTTCTTTTGGAGTCCTAATGCAGGAACCAGAATTCTTTACCATTTTTCTTGTTTGGGAAAGACAGAAAAAGATTTGTATCTTGTTAACCTGCCAACTAGGCAGCACTGAGTTTTACAATGCCTGGTCCATCCTACTGCAATTACAGCAAATTGTCTGTGTGGGACCTCCTTCCCCACTGAACTGCTGTTCTGTGCCTCAGAAGAAGACTGAAAACCTTAGGATCACCCCCAGGGGCCCGCAGGGAAAACTATGTCACAACTCAGTTTGACAGCTCAAGCCTGCACATACAGCTGAGAATTATTGTTATTAAGCATCCCAACATGCTGATCTATTCTTAGAAATATGATTGTCATCTAAATAAGTACCCATTTGGGATAAAAAAAATATGCAAATATGCATTCCTCCAGCCCCTGTAACTTGACTTGTCAGAGTCCCTTAAACCCTAGCCACCTGAGCTGCTAAACAGTCTAAATAACAAAAATTAGGTAATAGTTCAGTCATCTGCCTCTGTTTTTCACTTTTTAAAGTCCATGAGTTTAAGGTAGCCAAAGAGAAAAAGAGGTTTCTCAGGGTGCCTTCATTTGCATCACAGAATTAAATCACACATGTACCTCTCCATCCTGCCCCAAAGTTGAGTTGTTTCACATAGACTTCTGTACCAAAGAAATGAGGATTGAGCAAGACAGCACATCAGTTACTAACAAGGCTTACATTAAGTAGAGACATAAAATGAACATGGTATAACATAATTTCTTCTACTATTTTTATTAATTTCCTATGCTTGGTGCGATCTTTTGAGAAGCTTTGTAATGCTCAAGTTTTATTTTTCTTCATTTGGCAAATATCATCCTCATTGGTTATTTTATTTTTGTTATTTTCCCTAGATAAAAGAATCAAATTAGTTTGGGGATGAGACAAACTGCTGTGAATGTTGAAGCTCATTGTCAAGCACAAAAGTATTCGTGTATCAATACTATCAACAACTACAACTTTTTGTTAATCTTGACTCTTTAATAACTAGTAAGTGCAAAAGATATCTGAGGGAGTCTGTGTTCTGCAGGCTTTTTTCAGGTAACCTTGTAAATGTATTTGTTATATGTGTTGTATGTGTAATAATGATCTTTTATGTGTCTATTCTTTTTATTTTCATAATAATGCTTAGAGACTGCAAGCCTAAATCCATTGTGATGGGAGCTGTTCAAAGACACAGAGGAATACCGTGACCATTTAAAATATACAAAATAAAAAATTAAAATTCAGGCATAATACAGGTTATGTAAATTCAGTGTCAGAAATGGAATACAGTTTTTCTCAAGTCCAGTCAAAGGACTGTTTGATAAACCAAGTTTCTTGTTAATGGCTGAAGGAAGAGCAAAGAAAAGCCTGGGATCATTTGTTTCGCACGTGGCCCAACTCCGCACCCCACCATGGCCTGAGCACAGTATGCAAAGAGTATAACAATCTAAGGAAACAGAAATAAAGTTGTATTATTATCTAAATCTTTGGATGATAAAATCTTACTTGAGAGTGGCTGAAAACAATGAAAAGCCCATCTACTGCCAGTTTTGATAGTGAATAAGACAGTAAAAGAGAACAATATGAATCTGCCTTCACACGTTTGCAGAATTTTTCTGAGTTCAAATAATTTTGAAGGATCTGGCTATGGTCTATGGCTAACTGGTAAAATAATTGAATTTCTGAAGATGTCAGACACTGAATATGGCGATGCTGGAAAGGAGAAGATAAACTGTGATTAAAGCTTTCTGAGGTTGTTTTCTGTGCCTTTGTATTAACGTCTCTTTTCCTATGTTACTGAAATACAATAATTTATCTTCTGGTATTTGGTGAGTATATTGAATAAAAATGGAAGGAAAAGTGCTTATTCTTACATTTTCCCAGATCTGCTACATTAGAAAGAGGCACACTAAGATAACACCTGGCTTATTTTTTAAAAGTGTAGTACAGAGAGGTGCATAGGAGCAGCATATGCAGTGTACACAAAATCCTCTCATGATTTTCATTTGCAGAGGTATCCTGTGCTGCAAGATCAAGTCTATGACAGGATAAAATTTTATACTGTACAGTCTGATAAATGTAATTACATTATGGTGTGTAGTGTGAAATGCAGGATATAATAATTAGCACCAATTATAAAAATAACTGACTATAGGTTTGCATATGTGGTTTCAGGTAAGGTAATGCAACATAATCTAATCTAATAACTATGATACTGTATCCAGGATAGTATTTGAAAGCATATTTTGATAGATGGACAAGTCTTTTGAAAACATTTCTCACTTCTGTCCTTTGTGCCATGCCGCAACCTACCTCAGACTTCTGGCTTGAGATAAGATTGTAACTTGGTATTGATATGCACAACTGTGTGATAACCTCTGGAACTGTTAGTATGTTGAGATGTTTAATTTTTTTTTTCTTTTAATGTATGTGTCTGTAATTTATTCACATGCAAAAGTATACAAGCACCATGAAAATGGGAATATCATACAATTCCATATTTATCTGTACTTGTGAAAGGGTTGATTCCTTTCCACACAGCAGAAATTAGATAGTAGGTCTACAGAACACAAGAATTAAATAAGAACTTCTTATGTGCAGAAAAATTTTATCTCCAGTCCCATCAACACTGCTCATCCCATTACGGTTGCATGGTAAGTCACCCTCACCCTCCCACTGGCAAAATGCAGACAAAGAACGTTATGTTATTCAATGATAATTTAGAAAGTTGACAGCAGCTAATGTTGCAGAAAGTGGTTGTTCTTCCAACCTGCTCCTTCTCACCTGCAGAGCTACGAAGGCAGGAAAGCAGCACACCAGAATAGCAGAAAGGGTCATGCTTGCTGCACTGACAGCCTCTGCTTGTCGCCACCCTCTGTTCCCAAAAGCGATGGGTAGCATTTGGACAGTGACTAGACAAGTCTATTTTTGGTAACTTTTTATCCTGTATTCTATTCCTGTCACTGCAGGGTACTCATGCAAATGTGTATATGGAAGCTACAGTTACAAAGATGGAATTTACTGGAGTGTATTAATTTTTCGACAGTACATTCTGACAGACAGAAATTATCATGATAAAGAGGTCTTCATTTACACAAAGGGAGACCTCTTCTGTTATTCCTAACTGGAATTGCAATTTTTGTAAAGATTATTCTTGTTATCATATTTTTCTGATTGCACATCTGTCACTTCTTTTACAGTCTCGGTGCTATTTCTAGTTAACATTTTTAGAATAATAGAGGAATTTTCAGTCTTAATTCAGAAGCAGTTCACACTGGAAAATGTAATCTTGATTGGCAGGAAAATTGTTTATGGGTTTTAAATTCCTTTCCATCCCAGTTCCATATCAGTGTATTACCATAACTGCTAGGCACTTTCTTGGTCATCTTGAAGACATCAGCTGCATTCAAAAATCTTAATTTAATATATTCATCTCCTCCTAATCACATTACATATACTCAAGATTCTTCCCTTTATTATTTGTCAGAGGTTGCTACTCAAATAAATACCTGTATCTAGATCCTTTCCTTCTGTAAAATTATTAAATTTGTTTACTAATGTCAGTCAAATAGTATTGTACTAGTAGCTTTTGAAAAACATTTTAATTCCTTTTTTCTACTTTCTTTTCTGTTCTTGAATGGATGAATATTACAGAGATAATTAGATACTTCTAAATTTGCAGACACTTGTAAATGTTGGCATCATGCATGATTTTAATCTGATCTCTGATTTTTAGTTCTGAGGGTGGAGATTTGGGGGAACAACAGGAAAAAAGGTTGTCCTACACTTCTACTGAAGAATTTTTTTCCATTTTGATTGGAGTTACTGTTTAGCCAGAAACACCTTTGTGTTTTTGGTCATGAAACCAAGCAATATCAAGCTTAGTCAATACCTAGGTAGGACACATCCAAGAAAAATAGTAAACATCTAAAGTTACTTCTGGTGCTTCAGTAGATGGCACCATTTGCTCTGAGAAGGAACAGAGCTGCTGTGCCCTCCTGGTACCAGGTGGAGACTAAATATAAAGAAGGAAGCTTAAAATTGAAGTCCGGGTTACAACAGCTTTTGATCATGAGCTATCCTGTGACACACATCACAAGAACAGCAGCATCTTGGTCAAACTCCAGTGTGGATAATTAATCATCTGACTTGAATTCCCTTTGCCATTTCAGTCACAATGATCAGCCTTTTTCACTTTCAACCAGAACTTGTTTCATGCAACATGTTCATTAAAGAGTTGCTCCATTTCAGGAATGGATGAAGACATTAACATAATGTTTATGATTTTGTTCAGGAGCATAAAAACGAGTAACAAGGCCTGTTACTCTAGCTATTTTTATGTGAGCATCAATCTCTATTTCAGGTAAGTAGCAGCCTTACTGATAATCTAATGCTTAGTAGATTCCTGAAAACATTGTAAATGGTATTGCAAAGACTGTTACACATACATATGGACCTTGTGGCATGGTGCCACTTTTTAAATTTACCTGCGTTTGTTAACATAGTGCGCAAGTGTGATCAAGACTAGTCATATTGAACTGGTGATCTTTGAATCACCAGTACTTTGGAAGTAAACATTTGAAATCAGACTGGGGGAGTGAAAATGCTCGTGATGGACTGTCTCCAAGATAAGCTTTACTACTGAGTGCTGCCAAAAGAGATGATGCTGTGGAAGGAACATGCAGATGTTGGAAATCCAACTGAATGAAATTCTTAAAGAGCATCGAGTGCCTCAAGCTTGGTTCCGCTATGGCTTGGGGTTCTGCAAGACTTCTGTGAGTTAGGAAACCTCCGCCGTAACTGGATGGGAAAGAAAAGATGTTGAAGGGGGATGAGCTTACTGTAGATACACAGAAATTAGGCTGTTTGGGTGTTTGTATCTAAATATTGGCTGCACCTGCAGAACCTCTTTAATCGATTATTTTCGTAAAGAAATAGTTTTACAGATATCGAGTCCTATTGTGTGTGTCAGCATGGGATGCAAGGGTGGCAACAGCTAGTCTAATCACAGCCACCAATAAAGAGGAAATTGTAATTAACTGCAAAACATAGTACCAATGAGAAACCAGACAAATTAGAAGCCTGGAGGGACTCCAACTACTAGAAAGCTGAATTTCCTGCTATAAGAATAAAAATAACAGAAATTATTTTTTTTTGTCTGTATCTAGATCTTATCAGTACAGATTGAAAATGGAAAGTGGAAACATACATTATTCTCTCATTGATGGAAAAGATGTGAGAAGCATGCCCATAACATCCTGATCTTCAGCAGAAGAACAATTTACAGCTTTTTGATACAAAATCCAATACCCTCCTGGGAAAGGTCAAAACAGAGCCAGGAGCTACTTATCCTTATGAATTGACCAATCTTAAGATTGTCAGGAAAAGATGCAGGATGTATAACAAGGAGAAAGAATGCAAAATGGTGCAATTAAGGTAACAACTGAATAGAAAAATCCCTTTACTGGTACTACAAACAAGTTTCAAGATCCGTACAATTGAAAAAGGTGCAATGAAATGAGTGTACTTAACGCCATTGCAGCATTTTTATAAGCAATTCTCCTAACGAACAGGTAATAAATATGGAGTCTTTGCACGTTGTTACTCAGCACATAATGCATGAAACATGATTCTTGTGATCTTTTTATCTGGGAGAAAAAAAAAAAAAAAAGACTTAGTTGCTCCAGTGTATCTCTGCAAAAGCTATTTTGATGTGCATCAGCTTTGGGAAACAATGACACGATTTTCTTGTGATCTTACTATCAGGTTACTCCCTTAAGTTATAATATTTTGCTCTCTCCCTGTAGAGCTGGAAGACCTTGCATTGTACTTCTATTTAATGTGCATATAGCAGCATGGATAACTTCCACTTCCCTTATCTCCTTCAGGCAGCTATTACAATTCCAGCTCTGCCTTCCACAACCCCTCCCAGATGAGTTGCTATATGATTTGAGGTCTCTAGTATGCTATCTATTATAGATCACAAAAAACCCACAACAACCTTCTGTAGGAAATTTATAATATCTATGTTCCCTCATATGTCCTTACCATCTAACAGTGATCAGACATGGCATCATCTCTGGGCACATTACTAGAACAGATGACAGAGCAAGAATTAATACAATTCTACAACACACTTTCTGGAGCATGCTATTGAAAGTTGAGGAGTTTGGAGTTCAAAGATACTGATTTAAGATTTCTAAGGACATGGTGAAATGCTGGGGTTTCAACCCCAAACCCCAAATTAAGGTTAACATATGGGTGATTCCCACAGCCCTTCACAAAGCCGGGGTGAGTTTACCTTTAGGCTTCCCTCCAGGGTGGTGCCGGCCTTGCAGACAGAGCCATTGGGTAAATGAGCCCAGGTGTCTGCATTAAGTAAGCAAAGGTCAGGTGTCCCACTGAGGGATAAAAGCCGGGACCACTTACAGGAAGGGGCAGTGTCTGTCTGTGAGGTGGAGGCACTTTGCAGAGTTCCCTGTTGGGGAAGGGCCTCCTGCCTCCCTGGGACTGGGCTCTAGTCAGGTCTGGCTTTTGTAAACGTGGGCTGTGTAGAGATTCAGTATGTGTCTTCCTTAGTCTTATGTATTTGGTTTGTTGACTCAGTTGTCTCCCATCCCTTCTATGGGGAAATTGCATTTCACCATTTATTCCACCCATTGTTGGTTGTGCAGTGTCATTGTTGGGGTCAGTGGGATTGATGTTGATTATGTATAATCTGACTGACTTGTTTGTCCCCCCAGTGCTCACCCATGTACTGACCCTTTTGTATCAAATACAATTTGGTTATTGGTTTCTCTTTATGCTGGCTGTGTCCTTTATGCTAGGCCTGATAACTGGCAAAACACATGGAAAAGTTAGTTCTGCCACAGATTTAAGCCCCTAAAAGCAGCTATCCTCCTCCTAAAAAAAAAAAAAAAAAAAAAACAAAAAAAAAACAACAAAAAAACAAACCCAAAATAAAAAGCCTAAACCAGAAGGACTAATGTCTTTTGGTTTTGTAAGTATCATTTTCTTGTAAATATGGAAAAGGATTTTTGTAAAATGTTTAATGAATGGAAATACATATCAGCTTCACTTATTGCTTTGGTTTTGGAGAAACCACTGGATTTTCCTTTTTTTCCTGCATGATACACTGTGAAATTATCAAGTTCAGCCAGCTGAACAGGAGCCAGCAGTGTGCCCAGGTGGCCAAGAAGGCCAATGGCATCCTGGCTTGTGTCAGCAATAGCGTGGCCAGCAGGGACAGGGAAGGGATCTTTGTCACGTCCCGCTCAGACGAGGGGGACAAGTCACTCAGATTCGCAAATACCCAATTGGAGCGGAACCAAGTCTCCAAGTTCAAGCATTTATTAACCACCTACAATGTACTAATTGAACACATGATAATTGGCTAAGTACAGAGCAAGTTGTGGCGAGCAATATAGCATGCTTTGCATTTCTTAACAGAAAAAGGAAAAGAGGGAATGGGGGAATACAGATCACCAGTCTGGGTTCCTGCACCGATCCCGCCGGCGAGGGTTCCAGGAGACAGCTGTCTTTTTTGCTGGCATCTGTCTTCTTCACTTCACTGCTCTTTCCAGATGGCTGGGGGGCAGGGAGAGGGGGGCAGAGAGAGTCCTTTCTTCTCCCCTTTGATTTATACCCACTTTCCTTGGGTCTGTCCCCTAGGTTGACCCACAGACCTATGTATCCCATGTACAGGGAGGGGTAAGGTGTTTCATGGGATGATGTCATTAGCATGATCATGACAGCCCTTGTTAGCATACTGAGGGGTGTTAACTTTAATATGCATTTTGTGGATAGTGAAGCAAAGTTCATTCACTGGACACATGGCCCTTGAAATTTGCCCAGGTGCCCCAGAGGAGAGCCGTCCTGTCTCCACAGGGCTCTCTCCCCCAGCTACATCGGGCAGCGTTATCAGCTTCGGCCTCCACAGCATGCACCCTGTGACTCAGAGTTTTGTCTTGCGAGTGTTTGAGTCATTTCTTCAATCAGCCTCAACTTTTGCTTTCCCCAGGTTCTTTGTCTTAGTTGCTCACAGGCCTGGTTTCTCGTCTCTCACAATCTTACCCTTGTACTCGGCACTGGTGAGGCTGCACCTCGATTCCTGTGTTCAGTTTTGGGCCCCTCACTACAAAAAGGACATTGAATGACTCGAGCGTGTCCAGAGAAGGGCAACGAAGCTGGTGCAGGGTCTGGAGCACAGGTCGTATGGGGAACGGCTGAGGGAACTGGGAGTGTTTAGTCTGGAGAAGAGGAGGCTGAGGGGAGACCTCATCGCCCTCTACAGCTCCCTGAAAGGAGGTTGCAGAGAGCTGGGGATGAGTCTCTTTAACCAAGTAACATACGATAGGACAAGAGGGAATGGCCTCAAGTTGTGCCAGGGAAGGTTTAGACTAGATCTTAGGAAGCATTTCTTTCCAGAACGGGTTGTTAGGGGTTGGAATGGGCTGCCCAGGGAGGTGGTGGAGTCCCCATCCCTGGAGGTGTTTAAGGGTAGAGTTGACATAGCGCTGGGGGATATGGTGTAGTTGGGAACTGTCAATGTTAGGTTAATGGTTGAACTTGATGATCTTCAAGGTCTTTTCCAACCTAGACACTTCTGTGATTCTGTGAACTATAGAAAACTATAGAAAGCTCTGACAGGTGCTTATTAACAGGTTCTATAAATCTAGAGTTAAAAATTAATGAAGCAGTTTGAGAGAAGGATTGAAAGAATGTTACGTACTGACACTGGTTTGAAACATTTGAAGTAGTGCTTTTGTACTTACAAACCCCATAAATAAAGTTATAAAGTACAGCTTAATGAGTCCTTTGACCTATTCTCTTCATTTATCAAGTGCTGTATCTTCCATATGTTCTGCACCTTTTCAAATAATTCAGTTGTGGTTGTTGTCTAATCATTCGTGGTCTTACTCCATCTCACCCCTCTCCACAGTTTAGTTATAAATCGTTCCAAGTAGAGGGTGTTCACTCCAAAATGCTGCAAGAGCAAACAAAAGTCTTGTTGCCAAACTCATCAACTCTTTGTTTGTAAATGTTGAAGGTAGTGTGATAGTTTTCTTTGGAGTGTGTGCAGCAATGTCTCTGCATGTCAATCAGAATATTTGTGCGGCCCACTCGCTTTGGGATTGTACCGCAGTTTTGGAATTTGCCCATCTGTTTTGTTAATCTCTTTTAACCATTTCCTTGCCCTTTACTCCTGTTTTTTCCACTCCAGGTCCTCTTCCTGTTTTACCTCTTGCTTCTGTTCTCCATCTACACAATTCCTTGATTCTCTCTGGCTTCTCACTCAGCTTATCCCAATTTTCTCTTGCAGCCTTGCTTTTTGACAGAGTTATCTTCCAATCCACTTATCTGTGATTGGGATCCATGATTCTCTGTCTCTTTCTCTGAATAGTCCTGGTCCCGTTGTTCGTCCCCTATTGTAAAATTCATAGAATCATAGAATGGTTTGGGTGGAATGGACCTTTAAAGGTCATCTAGTCCAACCCCTCTGCAATGAGCAGGGACATCTTCAACTAGATCAGGTTGCTCAGAGCCCTGTCCAACCTGACCTTGAATGTTTCCAGGGATGGGGCATCTATCACCTCTCTGGGCAACCTGTTCCAGTGTTTCACCACCTTCACAGTAAAAAAATGTCTTCCTTACATCTACTCTGAATCTATGCTCTTCTATTTTAAAACCACTATCCCTTGTCCTACTGCTACAGGCCCTGTTACAAAGTCTGTCCCTCAAATTTTCCCCCCTTTGTCAAACACTCCTTCTCCAATTCCCTCTTCCATTTTCTGTACTAGCTCCAGACATTCCTTCCTCTTGTCACAGCCATGATCTCTCTCCAACCATCACCTCTCTAGGCCAATGTCCCTTTCACAGCTCTCAGACAGAGTTTTCCCTTTCCCTTCCCTGTGTCTGGGTCTCTTTTCTGAATTTTCTGAATCTTTTTCTGAATCTTCTGCTTATTTTTGACTTGTCCTTAGGGTATTTAAGTTAGGCAGATTCCTTTCTTCCCTCCCCAGGTACCCAGCAGATGGGAGCATGAGAGGTGCGCTCCAGTACTCAGCCCTGTGGAGGGTAACTGCAGCCCAGCATTGGGATTAAAGGATGAATCTAGTTTAGAGCTTTATGCCTGGCCAGACTGTGCTCCACCAGCCTGTGGGACCAGTCATATCCAGGTGGAGCAGTGCCAGGGCTGCTGATGCAATCTTGCATGCTGACAAGCAACTTGGAAAAAAATGAATCTGAGAATAAAAATTTTATGGTAATCTTACTGTCTGCCGTATTCATACTAAACATCTTTCTGATAATCACAGCTAATAAAGGGTTTGTTTTGGTGGCTTCCTCATTTTGTGCTCACAATTTAAATTAGGAGGGCAAAATCTTATTCCTAGCTACGAGTTCTATGCATGGCATTGTAGATGAAGGTCCTACTTACAGATCTACTCACAGTGGAGCTGTACACTGTGTGGGATTTGAAACTATTCACAGATGAACAGCATTAGGATTGTTACCCAGCAGGTTTACTCTTGAACCCCCCTGTGCCCCCCCCCCCCAACTACTGTTGCATATGCTTGCGTGTGTAGGTTCTCTGCTCAAGTACATCAACAGTTTGTCTGACATGGACAAACATTTTTGGTTGAGTTGTGACAATGATGGAGAGAATTAACCAGTGGCATGCATGCTGGAGAACAATGGTCTGGACTAAAGTGTAATTGTATTTTATTGATACAAGAATTATATTGCATGAATGACAGGACAAATATTTAGTCGTTTATTTGTCTTGAAGTCTATGTACAAGTAAAATGCAATTTTAGCTGGAATGCTTACTATTTAATGCTACTTTGAGAGTCTCTGAGATTATAGTAACTGTCCAGTTATACTTTTTAGCAGTTTAAGGAGTACCTAGAGTCCCTCTTTTCTTCTTTTTCATTATCATGAGATCTGGGAAGATTACCTGGCAAAAAAAATGTCTGCTTAACATGCGACACTCTTTTTCATTGTTTTATAGCATTAAGACAAACTATAGTTGGCAACTCCACAGTCTAGAAAGTATATAAAGAGCATAGTGAAATGACAGAAGCTTCAAGGTGTTTAGCAGAGAGGGGATTATGGGCCAAGATTCTTGCCAAGACTGCACCAGCAAAATGTGATGACATTCAGTGCTAAACCTGATTGACAGTCTCTGCTGAATGCATTAAGTGACTGTACTTAAGTACCGGAAATCCCAAGTGTTCAATTTTAAATTTTTTTTCTACTGAAAAGCAGTGTGAAGAGCTGGAGCTGGCCTTTTTCTTTTTGCTTATTGTTTCTGAGCATTTAGGATGCATTCAAGTCACCTGTTGAAAAATATAGGTCACATCTCTCAGTCATATAGCCAAGAAAACTGCTCAAAAATCCATACTCCTGGGTTTTCATGAAATCTCACCATTTTAGCTCCTGAGATTTAAGAAAGCAAAACACTGGGAAGCTCAATACATTTGAAAAAGTTGGCAAAATTGTGCTAGCACTAACACACACATTTCCCAATAGCAGTCTTCAGAGAAATCAAGGATGTCTCCAGGTAACAGCCACAGTTCATCCCAGCATTTGTAAGATAACTGCAAATAATGAGTGACCCTGAATCTGTTTGCATGAAAAGAGACCCAAAATTCTTTTTACACCTTCTAGTGCTACAAAGAGAAAAGGTAAATACATGGGTCTTTGTGAGCTCCAAAATGTCAAATCCAGAAATAAATCTCACTATTTTGTTTAACTGATAAATATGACTCATTGCAGATTTTATTGATTGGATTAGCATTAGGTCCTGATGCTTGTTAGATTTGCATTGAAAAATTATTCGAAAACAGTTTCACAGATGAGAGATCTTAGCTGCAGATGTCCTACTGCGAATATGTTAGCACTGTTTCCAGCAAACATAAACTAACAACAGGAAAATCTCAGCTAAGTCATTTACAGATATAAGTGAACTTTCATACAACAATATATAGCACATATACCACACTAGGAGATTTTAGGAGCCTAGAAGTATGTGCCATATTGATCGTCGTGTTCTGTGGAGGCTCCATTGCAAGGTCACGTACACGCCTTAATTCATACAGAGTAATTGCAAATCTTACTACCAGCCAATTTTATGGCATAGACTAAAGTTTAGCTACTTTTGCTTCAATATCTGGGATCAAGTGACCCAGATTGACTAGTTATATAGTCCATAAATCAGAAAACTCTCAACAAAACCTCACTGAAACAACAGAGCCACTTTATAAGAGTTTTGTGTATAGCTACAACCCGTCTAAAATTCACTTTAATGCTCAGCAGGAAACACCTTGGAGTGGAATGAGATGCATGCTGGCCTAAAAGCAGTAAGACAGCTTGTCTGCTTGACCAATGTTTTATATAATTTAGCTGAGTAAGATCTGGATATTCATTACTGCTGTCATGAAAACTGTCTGCTACACAGCATTAGCTTATTGGTTTTGCAACTGAAAAAAAAAAAATCAGTATTTTTGGAGAGTGACAGAAGTACCAGGGGTCCCACCTTCACTTACTCATAAAATACCAATGAACAAATGGTCTTTCTGATTTCCAGCATGCTTACTAAAGCACTGTGAAACAGCTGGGAGAAAGATACTAGAAAGGATGTCAAAGTATATAATACTTTAAATAGCCACTGATGTTTTCCTTCCCAGAAAAGAGATAGGAAACAAGGAGAACACCACAGCTAGTTAATTCAACATCCAAGTCAGCTGTTATTAAAGGTAACCCTTAGTCACTGACTTCAGTGATTAACGCAGCCATATTCAGTCACATTTCAAAAATGCCCTGTAATTCTGAAAATTTCAATTTTGACAGTGTGTAAGACACTGACTGTGTTTAGTACAGAGCATCTTGCAGTTATCACTGATTTCAGTGGGAGGTTCAAGTTCCTACAGAACAGATTAATGAAGTCACAAATTTTAATATCAGAAAGGGTCATTACAGTAATCCGGTCAGATGACTTTGAATTCTGAGAGAATGTCAGTAAATATTGCTTGCATGGAGCCTATAACTTACAGCTGAGCTAATATACCTATAGGAAGGCTATCAGTCTTGATTTAAAGACTTGTGTGACAGTGAACCTATCACATCCTATATAAAGTGCTTCACAGTTAGTTACCTCAGATTTCAGTTCTTTTTTTTTTTTTTTTTCATTTCAGCTTCTAACCATTATATTCCGTTATGACCCTATCTGTTAAACCACCCTTTCCACGCAGGAATCATAATTAGTCGAGCTGAGCTTACATGCAGGAAGGTTTTATTTAAGTGGTTTGTTTTCAGAGAGAAAAAAACACACAGAATTGGGGGGGGGGGGGGGAAATGCAGGTACATGATCCTGATGAGCTGGCAGCTCAAGAGGTCCCTGAGGAGCCAGGGATCCTAGGGCAAGGAGGCAGGAACAGATGGGGCCCCTGGGAGAGGTAATGCAGGCAGGGAGAGGAGGTGGCACGCTTGCAGACCTGTTAATCCTGCACGAATGTCATGACTGCAGGTCCCCATGATGACAGTTTCCCCAAATTCAGAATTTTTTCCTTTTGTAAGTGGATTTCTGAACAGCCAGAAGCCTTTGGTCTCCACCATACGTGCACCTTGTATGCCATAGGCATACCCTGTGATACTGGAAAGCACTACTTTCTCAGGTCTCAGCAAATGCCTCCTCCTGTTGCTTGGTTGTTTTTCTCTAGCGCAGCTGCCTCTTTCCTTTGGTATGCTCAAAGCAGCCATCTTCATAACTTGCTATGTTGTGTTTTTTTTCAACCAGTAATTGGCTATCAGTTGGTTGTTTATAATGTTAGGTCCTTTGTTTTCAATGACGTTTTCAAGGCCTTTGCTGTTATCCCACGTTAAGCTCCAGTTTGTAATAGCTGTCTGGCACAAAGCTCCAGTTCACAGGGCAGGTTCTCACCACAGGTCAATAACAAGCCCCACAGGCCAGGACCAGGGTCTTGTGAAGTTGGCACTGAGCCTGTGGCCTGCTGCTAGCAAGAGTAGTCTCTTCTTAGTAGCTTTCATTTGCTCAGTGTTTCACAGCAGCAGAGGAAACTCATCTTCAGCTGGCTGTGCAGTGTGACCTCCCCAGCACTGATCATATAATTATTCTCTAAAATGTCCTCCCTCATACTTAGTGTGCCCTAAAATATCTGTTCCCATGTAACTTTAAGTTTAACTGTATTAAGATATGTGTTGTTCACATGAGGCTAGTGTATCGTAAGATCATTTTAATCAACCTACTTTCATCATCACATAACACTTCACATTTGGTCTCCTGAGGTATTTATTTGGTTGCTGATATTCTATATTCTTTTGGATTTCTGCTAAAGGTATGGCAGAAGTCTGGGCTAAAACCAGTAGTCACTGCAGAGACCTCACTGGATGTATCTCCTCTGACTGGGGATAGATGTGCTGGAGGGAAGGATCCTTTGCTACCTTTTTTTCTGAAAGATTTAAGCCTGTAGACCTGCAAAACACTGGAGAACTTAGCCTGCTTGAAGGATGGATTGGGTCATGTCCAAACATCTAATCACAGTGTCTTGTTATAGTAAAAAGATAATGTGTTTTTTTTCTTTGCTGTAATTTTATAATGTTCTAAAAGAAATTTAAATGCAGATGCTATAAACCAGTATTTATTATTTTAAAATACACAGCATTTTAAAGAACATGTGTTAAATGTCAGCATATTCATATGGTTATACATGTGTGGACAAATACATGTCACTGACAAACTGATACAGAGCACATATACATGTTAGTCAAAGCAAATCCAACTTGGATTTGTCCTTATTTTGGATTTGCCTGTGGTATACAAAAATATTTATAGAGTCACCCTAGTGTTTTCCAGTGCTAACCTATTTTCCTAGCTAAAAGCCAATGGTACCCCTCTCATTCTTTTTTGGATGAGACTTTTTTTTCCTAGCTGGTCTGTGATTTGTTTTATTCTAGCAGGCTGGGAAAAGCAGGGAGAGGTAAGGGAAAAATACATTTCCAGGTATTGATATACAAATCTGAAAATTATTAACATTTCAACAGAACTGTAAAGGAGATTAAAAATTGGGTGATCGTATACAGCAAGAATTCGATTCATCACCTTATGATTCTGTTTCCTTTCTTTGCAATTGACAGTATACTTCATAGAATGTTTTAGGTTGGAAAAGACTTTGAAGATCATCAAGTCTAAACCTAACACTGCTAAGTCCACCACTAAACCAAGTCCCTAAGTGCCACATCTATGTGTCTTTTAAATAGCTCTGGACGGGTATTCTTGTAGAGGTTCTGTTGATAAAAATGTAAACGAGTAAGAGCAATTGCGAAACAGTTAAGCACAAACTTACTGTTCCATTACCAGAGTTTTTACTCACTTTGAATAGTTTTAAACCCAATTAAATGAAAGTTTATAAATTGTATCTTGCCCAGATGAACTGAATGTTCCACAAAATAATAGTGACTTAACAGAAAGGCACCTCACCCCACACTGGCACTCAGCAAGAATTTGTAGTTCCCACTTTGAGGTGGGTATTAGACCCCAACCACGACGTCTGGATTTTACTGTAATAAAAATGTAACACTTTATGAGAGATAATTTCACAACTGTGAAGAGACTGAGGAACATCACAACTTGGAAAATCAGGGTCTATCTGGGTATTTTTTAGCTTTAAGTAACTTAAGATAAAACACTTGCACAGAGCGCCCTCACTCTGTATTCTGCACAAAAGTGAACAGGTTATTTTTTTATTTTTTTTTCCTTAACGAGATAAATCACATAAAACCCTTAACCAATTCCCTTCTCACCGTCAGCCTTCCTCTTTTAATAGGATTTACCTCTAGTCGAGCTAAGCGAGCCTTTTTTTAGGGAAGACATGTCCATGGAAGTCCTTTATTGGGCAGATCGAGCAAACAGCTCCGCAGTTATTTTTGCCTGGATACACAAATGAAGGGGAGGGGTGTCGCTTTCCCCCTAAAACCGGCCTTTTCCGCCGCGCTGTTCTCGTGCTCCCACAACCCGGTAAGAACAGAACGCTTCCCTCTCCTGCCCGCCTTTCCCGCTGGTGGGCGCACGGGGCGGCCCCGGGAGAACGGGCTGCACGGAGGCCAGCCGCTGCCGGAGGGCGGCAGGCAGCACACGGAGCAGCCCCGCGGCGAGGGGACGGCCCGGGGGGCGCGGGAGGCAGCCGCCCCGGCCGGGGAGGGGACGAGTCTCCCGGCCCGGGCGGGGCCCCGCGGGCGGGGGCGGGGCGGTGCTGCCGGAAGCGGGGCGAGCTCCCGCCTCGCGCCGGGGTCGGGGGTCACGCGCGGCGCCGCCGCGGGGTGAGGGCGTCCCGCGGGCCCATGGAGGGCTCCGGCGACGAGGAGGCGGCGGCCGGCGGGCCGCTGCAGCACCTGGTGAAGCGTCAGCGCAAGGAGAAGCGGGAACTCCAGGGTGAGGGGCGCCGCGGCCGGCGAACGGCGGGCGGGGGAGAAGGCTCGGGAGCGGCGCGGCGGGGAGCGGCTCCCTCAGGCTCCCGCCTCGCCGGGGGAGGCGGCGGGGAGGCGCGGGGCGCGCTCGGCGTCCCGCTCGCAGCCCGCTCTTGCGGGACGCTCCGCGGAAGCGAAGCTGGAAGCCCCGGGCGGCAGCGGGAGAAGCTCGGAGCGGGCGGGCGCGTTCACCACGGCAGGGCTGTGGGAAAGGAGGGAGCAGCCCTTGCACCGCCTCCGCAGGGGGAAGAGGACGTCGGCGGTGAAGACGTTGCGCCTTGGCAGAGGCGTCAAAGCCATGCTTTGCTGATAGACCTGGTTCTTGCCATGCAGGCGGTCCGCTGAGTTCGCCTGGCTGTCATCTTGGGAGCCTAACAATGCTTGAGAGCCGTAACGTAATGCTAGACCGTTAACGTTATATCAACATTTTTCTACGCTGCTTATAAGATGAAGGAGGTGTGTTTTTGTAAGGCATTTTAGATTGAAGAGCCTGCATTAGGGTCCTTGCTTCATCCAAAGTGCAGTTGATTTGGAACTTTCATGTTCTGCCCAGCCACGGTCAAGTGTCTATAGTAGAAGAGCTCTGTGGTCTTACAGTGCTACATTTGAACTGATCATGAGCCACATTTTAACTATCCCATTACAGTAGATTAATATCATTAAGTAGTTCTGTTAGCTAGATTCCACTGAGTTTGATAGTTGATTATAACCTTTTTGTTAAGCCTTTCTTATTGCTGGTGTATTGATATGGCCTTTTCTTTGTTTTTTTTTCTTTTTTGGTATGTAATGAAGTAGGTCCATCTGCAGCCTTTATCAGTTAGAGGGTTAGAGAAGAGGATAGACACTGTTGGGCTGCATGCTGCCATTACATCTATAGGGATTTACTATTTTGAGATGCCTTTTCCTCAAATTTGGTTGAAATTGAAAAGAGGGGTTAGGAATCAAGCATTGTGATTAGGTGGCTGGAGCACATGGCACATTGATTGGGAGAGTGTTTTGCTGATTAGGGATAGCAATTAGACACCAGAGTGAAAAGAGCAGGCATATTTTACTTAAAATAACTAAATAATGTAACAGAATAATACAGATAACATACAGTAAGAAAAGACAGAACAGCGTGCTTAAACAAATAGGAAAATACAGGGTAATACATCAAATCATTATTACCAGAGAAAGAGAATAGTGATTAAGAAAGATCCATCACCACTTGCATACTTTATCATCATCCAGATCCGCAGTGGCTGGGGAGCCCCGGATACAGCAAGGGTTTGGAGAACCTTTCCCTGCAAGTGGGGGATCCTACGTGGTGAGGCTTCCAAAGTCTTTGCAAACAGGCCCAGCCTTATATACCTAAAAATCAGCAAGCCAGAATAGCTGGCATCTTTGTTTTAAGCGGAAATATCTGGTTTTTTTTTCTCATGTTAGATTTCCCCAGAGCCTGGCCAGGGCTCAGGGGAGAAACTAAGGGTGTTTCCCACCTTATCTAATTGATTTATGAGCAGGGTCACACGCCAGGTCACAGGGCCAGACAGCTGTCTCTGTTACCCTGTTATCTTGCCTATACACAAGGAAAGATAAGGATATATATATATATTTTCAAGATAAACATGTTTAGTACAATACCTGCTAGTATAATGGTTATCATCTATAAAATATACAGCATTCATCTATAGGTCAACTCTGGCTTGGGCCTATTGTCCAAGCCTTAGCACTTCAGAGAGGCTGAGGAACAGAGGGTTCTTCCACCTAGAGAAGGTGATAAGAGGGTATCTACTTGCAGCCCTTCACTACCTAAAGGTGGCAGGGGTATACAGAAGAGAGCGCCCTAGTCTTTCCAGTTAGGAGAGTCAGGTAATATGTAGGCACACATTTTCCTATTTGAAAAATACATTCCTGATAAGTGCAATGATTAACTGTGTGACAGATAGAAAAACAGTTGCTCATAAAAATTAATGTGAAGTGTGTCTCAGCCTCTGAAAATCCAACATCTCCTCCAGTTGATGGTCCTTGTCTCCACCACCTCCCATATACTCTCCTTGTATACTTGCATGTGCCTCTTAGGTCCTGGATTTCCTGCTCTCCCATTATGTTAATTTTTATGAAGAGCTTTTTTGTCTGTCAAACTTGGCTGATTCATCTTTAAGGCTGAATGCTTAACATAAATCTTTCAGGGTGAGCATTCTTGACGGCCTCCTCTTGAAAAGATTCATTATTATCGCCATTATCTTCAGCTCAATCGTGTCAGTCAAGGATGAAGGACAGGAGAAATGTACAGGCGATGAATAGCAGGCAGGGTGTTAAATAATTGGTGCTGTAACTCTAAAACAGTGAATATAGAAGTGATGAGAGCTAGCAGGGAGTGTTCATGTAAGAGCACAGGCTGTGAAAGCTGTGTTTGTTCAGCCTGGAGAAGATGACTATGGGAAATCTGGTTGTAGTTTCCACGGTGTGATGGATGGAGCCAGACTCTTCAAAGTAAAGTGTAGAGAATGGACTAGAGACAATGATTGAAAGTGGTAACAAGAAAAATCCTCATGAGAAGAAAAAGGGAAAATATTTTCATAACAAGAATGGTTAACCATTGGAAAAAAACTGCCCAAAAGTGTTTCAGAATGTCCATCCCTGGAGACTTTGCACAGTCATCTGAATGAATTCCAGATCAATGTGAATTAGCATAAGCTGATGTAACTTTGAATTTCAGCCCCACTTAGAGGAGAAAATTGAACTAGATGACCTCTGAACATCCTTTCTAATCAAACTATGATTTGAGAAATGGAGCCTAAAACTATTTATGGAATTTAAGCAAGTGAAGGATTTTTTCCTTCATGAATACCCATTTTGCTTTTAGAAACTTTAATTTAAGGACAGGTAAACTCTGTTTTTACTTTAATTTGCTGCTTGTGTGATCAAAAATTTACACATCTTTCCTGTGACAGGATTTGAGATCTCAATGCCCACATAATCTTTTTGTAGGCAACAGACTGTGGTCTGCTGTGTTGATGAAGTTCATAAGTATTTATAATAGTAACCGGGCACAAATTATTATCTTCAGATACAATGTTTTAATCTTTTAAGAAAAATATTGTTGCTTTAAAATGTATTGATCGTTAATGGGCAGTCTCATAGCTAAACTGTTAAAGCATACTAATATGCTGATATTTGTAATTTTTTTTTTTTTTTCCGGTATGACTTGCAGTTCTCTTCTGCAATGTCTGTGGAGTATGTATATTTAGAAGTAATGTTTTATTTCACTACTTCTCTAACAGCAAAAATTCAAGGCATGAAAAATGCTGTTCCCAAGAATGATAAAAAGAGACGAAAACAGCTGGCTGATGAAGTTGCCAAACTAGAGGCAGAACTTGAACAGAAGCACAAGGAGGAATTAAAGGAGATGAAGGAAGCTTCACCTGAGCAGAATAAGGTAGGTGCCTTAACTTTAGCTGAAGTTGTAAGATACAGTATGCGTTAGGGCTTCTTTAACTTTTAAAAATGATAATGAAGTAACACTTTAAAGTATTTCTCCTTTTCTTTGTAGTATTAGTAGGTCTTCATTTTTGGAAAGATTCAGCTATTACGGTGGGTGGGTGTTGCCAGAAGGGGCATTTAACAGTGGGTTTTTTTGTTGTTGTTGAGCAGTATTTGGTTTTGCTCTTAAGTCTCAGCCATTTTATGGGGTGTTTTTTCAAGTTTCTGTTACATTGTCACTCTAATTATCAACATATGTAGACTACCAGATTGTTGTTGGCCTTCAACAGGCATTTGACTGATGCAGCGTGTTTTGTCTATCAACAGTATAACTGACCTTTTTGTAAGAAGACACTTTCTGTGATGATAATTGTCTTCTGCCATGTTAGCAACACAGCTACATCTTTAAATGCTTCCAGTTTGCTGTTTGATGGCAAACCACTTAGTTTTTAACAGAGTCTTAGCATTATTCAAATTTAGCTGCAGGAAATATGGCCACCTGAGTAAACTATGTACTATTACTTGACTGACAGAAAAATTCACCTATGTTTTAGCACTTATTAATAAGTAGAGTGTTGGAAACTCCTCTCATAGTGAATTTACAACCCATGGACTTAATTCTGTATATCCAGTACAGAGAAGAACTCTATTTGTATCATGTGCCTGAGTTTAAGGACCATTTGTGCAAGTAGACCTGTTCATATATGGAAATAGAGCTTATGGCTAAATTGGTGCAATACAGTTATCTGTGAATGATGCTAATGCTTCATGCTCATACGTTTCTTTAAGTGTTTCCCTGACAGTGTGTGTCTTTTGGCTGTTTAAGTCTTGTAAAGAAACAAACAAAAATCTGTCTGCCTGATGCTTTCTTGACTGATTTTCTGATTAGTAACCTAACAAAGAGTTAAGCTGAACGTACTTTTGTTTGAAAATGAGAGTGCAAACAGTTCTGAATGACTTTTAGGGAAACAGACTTGATTGAGAAGCGTCTGATGAGAATCCTTGTGAAAAAATGTTTTTTCCGGTTGTGAAAGTTATGACCCTATAACAACTTGGAGTCGTTTTTAATCAGATGATTAAGTAGATGCATAAACATTAAACATAATGCTTCTGTTTACCTGTGTCTTAGATTAGTTTAAAGAGTTTGTTTTATTTTGCTAAATGAGCTGTAAAAACGTTACCATAGAGAACCTTTCAAGCTAAAATCCTTGCCCTGGACATAGTCTGCCTGAGAGGATTTTGTTTTGAGATCTATGGTTTCTTTTACTTTTCAGTCTTTCTATTCATATTGAAACATGTCCATGCTTCCAAAGGTGACATCCAGTTCATACTGTTACAGGGTTAGCTTTGTCATTTTTCTTGGAAAATGTCAGCTCTCTGTCTTTTCTAACTGCTGTGTTGTGCTTTGGTGTGGAAGGTGGAGCCTTCTCCTGACTTAATTGGCACAGAACTTGATAATGGCTGTTTGGGTATTTCAATCGATCAATGTGATGAGGAAAACTCTCTGTTTCAGCCAGTAAGCAGTGTTCACAGTTCAGTGTGTAAGCTTGTAAGAGATTAAATTTGAGATGTGCAGTTCATAACTGTCTCTATTGAGATTACAGAAAAAGTAATGAAATGCATGACAGTGGTTTGAGATGCAACGTGCTTTACTTTTGACTTTGACGGGTTCTGTGCTCTGCACAGGTCTTTGTGGTTAAACTTCATAAATATACCCTGGAGTTACCTAGGAACATAACTTAAAATTGTTTCAGGAGATGCACATCTCAGTTACCATTATACTAATAAGAACACTTAACTTTTTTTTTTTCTTTTTAGACAGATTCTATAGCCGATGGGGTTGCAAATTTAGACCTTGAAGGAGCAGAGCAACAGATTCAGCATCCTCGAATATCAAAAGCACAGAAGAGGCGGGTATGACTTAACATTTAAAAATTTAACAGATATTTGATTGAAATTACATTCACTTAAACTTAACTGTAATAATCAAAGTTTGCAGTAAACAATTTTGCAGGGGACATTACCTGGCTAATTCACTATTGATGCTGTACCTACTGGGTGCCTTGAAAATCTGTAAAGCTGCTACCTGGAGATTTGTAAGCATTTTCTAAATAGCTGTACATCTTTACCCTCAGCCATGAGCTGGGAAATCAGAACAGGTCAGGAGATGGGAGCCAGAAGAAAACAAATTATGTAAAGCAAATTATTTTAAAAGAACTTCACTAAAAACATTAATAAAGAAGTAATTGAATTAGAATAATGTAAAATATTACCTGGAAAATATGCTAGTAGTAGAACTATACACATTTAACAAAAGAACATTAATACTGAAATTCTTATAAATTTTTGATTTGTTAAGAAACACTACCTGGTGTCCAGGCCATTAGGGTTGTTAAACTTCAGTTTAAGTCTTGTTAAGCTTCGGACTGTGATGGATTAACATTCTCACTGTATCTGCATGAATCTTGGTTCAGGGCCAGAGGAGCGCTGCTTTATTGCAGTCCATCCCCAGTTACGTGATCATTGTTGCAGAGCTGCCTTGTAACAGATGTAATAAAAGGATGTTCTTAATTCGTGGCACGATGTCTAGGTACACTAGAAACTGTGTAGCCTAGTTTTCCTATATTGTGGTCACCTAAACCAGTCTGGTCTTGATTTGTGGTGAAATCTAAGTGTGAAAGGGAAAAGATCATTCTCCGTACTGCTTCCTTTTATATTTCCTCATTTACTTTGACTCTTACTCCCTTATTAACTTAAGCGTAAACTTACAAAGCAGTCTCTGAAAGTAATTTTTATGTTACATGTTATTACATCCCCTGTAGTTCTCTGCGTATGCATTCTTATCCATTCTTTAGGTTAGGAGCAGTCTTTTATGATGTATAGTCTAGCCTGAGGGAGTTTCAGTTTTGTGACATTCGTGCCATTATGCAATCACATGCGTAAGTGGTAGATCCCACGCTTACTAGGAAAGAGCAGTATTTTCTGTTTAATTAGAATTCCCATACTCTAGTTGTTTGCCAGTGGTGAAATAGGTGATCCTGAAGAAACAACTACTATTAATAGCCTTTGTACATGTGTTGTAAGGTGTTATTTTGCATGTTGATTCACTTACATTTGCTAAAGTTTGTGTTTAGAAGGTCTCTAAGATTCAGTAGTACTGATTCTGGAGAACATTCCACAGCTATGTATGTACTGAGAAAACGTTTGAAGAGTTAGAAGCAAGCACTAAGCCAAGAACTGTACAGGCATCTTCTAAATTTTAACATTTGATGTAATTTTTATGTGGTTTTAATCTTAAGGAAAAAAAAGCTGCCTTGGAGAAGGAAAGAGAAGAAAGGATAGCTGAAGCTGAGATAGAAAATCTAACGGGTGCTAGACATCTTGAAAGTCAGAAACTTGCCTCCCTCTTGGCAGCAAGGCATTTAGAGATTAAACAGATCCCTTCAGATGGACATTGCATGTACAGAGCAATTGAAGATCAGCTCAAGGATCGACAAAATTCCTGGACTGTTGCAACTCTGAGGAACCAAACAGCAAAGTACATGCAAAGTCACTTTGATGACTTCCTGCCATTTCTTACAAACCCTAGTACTGGAGACATGTATAGCAGAGGTAAGACTTGTGGCATAAGAGATTTTGAAAACTGTTAAAACTATTTCTGATAATTGTTGATCTCAGTTACAGCTGAGTTGGGACTAATCCATTACGGTGTTTGTTTCTGAACTCTGTTACTTTGTTGGTTTGACTATGTTCTGTGGAACACAGAATTACGATCTGCTGTGAAACTTGGTACACCTGAATCTTTGTAATTTATCTTGTTTTTAAAAAATTTTTTTTTTTTAAATAATCTAGCAAACATTATTCCCTGTTTAAAAAAAAAATCAGAACTTGCTGGTTACTAGATGGTAATAATATTCTGCCATGTGATTTAAGTTGTATTATAAACAGATTGTCTACCAGGTTAGGGATGATTTTTTGCCACTTTTATGTTGGTGTTTTCAATTTACATAGGAAAGCTGTTAAAAATGAGTGTGAAATTCAAGCAAATTATTTTATAATGGTTTGCATAGATGCTTTTTCTTATTCTGCAGTTTATTTTCACTGTTTCTAATAGGTCTTTTGGAGCCCTTTCTTATAAACATTAAAAAAATATAAAAGCATTTAGTGTGGAGCAATGGTGTCAGCTGAGTAAATGCAGTTAAATGGAATTTATGCATTTCTTATTTGAGCAATACATGGTTTATTAATTTCTTACTGTGTGTATGGAACACCATGGAAATGACTATACATGTTTTTAACTTACTGTTACATTCATTTAATAGTTATTGCTGTGGATTTCACTTGGTCAGTGGAAGCTGGTGTGAAGTAGGAGGCATCTTCCCCTTGTTGACTGAGATAATTGTCACAGGATAAATGTGCCCCAAGAGAAGACTGAATGAAGTTCTGCAGAGCAGCAGGGAGTGGTTTTCTTATGTCCCTTAAGTCTGCTATAAGGCAAATGTATGAAAAACAATTCTGAGCAGTCTTCAGAAAATCTGTTCTTTCTTTATCAGAAGCTATTCATAAGGTTCAGAAGGCTGAAAGGTTGTAATTTATGTATTTGGAAGCTTGGTTTCTTTAGAATATAATCTGCAAAAGGTTTATTTAGCTATTAAAGGAACTGTTGGGAATAAATAATTAAGAGGTTAAAAACAAGACAGGTAATTGTAAATAATAAAAACCCAAACAACAGTTGAACCACATAAAGTTACAAGATTTTAAAAACATACCTGACACCTAGCTAACCTAAGAAGTAAGCACACTATTTGCTCCTGGATTATTTCCTAGAGTCTCAAAACAACACCCTCTGAAACTTAACAGGAAGAGTTTTCATACTTGTTGTTTGTCACCATACTTGCAATTTCATACTTGTTGTTAACAGTTCTCTACATAAAAAGTTTAAAATATAAACCTGTACTTCTTTTTATTGCCAAACTTGGTTTTATTGCATTCTTCAGTCTTAATTTTTCTTTCTAAAACAGTTACAGGTTTTTTGGGGGGGCCTCTGGTGTTTTTCTTTTCCTTCTCTTCAGTGAGCATCCATATTTTCCTGTATAATGTGTTTGGACTTTTTGGGTTCTAGTTCTTCATTTTACAATCACTATTTTTCCTCAGTTGCTTGTTCTCCAATAAGAGAAGTACTAAAAGTTGTCTTTTCTTTCCCCACAGAGGAATTTGAAAAATACTGTGATGATATAGCAAATACAGCTGCATGGGGTGGTCAGCTGGAAGTAAGTATTTTACTGTTAATTTTTATTTGTGAAATTCTGGAGTGGGTGAATATACCTTCAGAAAAGAGCTTCTTAAGAAAAACTGCTTGAAGGCATACATAGTTATAAATAGTTTATCAAGAACTTTCTCCTATGCTTATAAATTGTTTTCCCAAGTTAGCAGCTTCTCTGATTGTGTGCTGTTGTTCTGATGTATTTGATGATATGCAAGTTAATGAATTCAGTAGTTCTGAGTATCATTAGAAAGAGTGACAGTATGAGTGAGGGAAGATATTTTCTAAGGAGAAAGCATTTTATTATGCAGATTTACCTTGTAGCAGAGCTGACTAGAGGGGAGCAATGTTAGACTTTTGTAATGTAAACCAGAATCTGAGCTTGATATAATACATATTTATTTTAGTTTGTCTTATTTATTGTTTTATGAAAGAGTAGTTACCAAATTACTGAAGCTACCTCAGTGTTACCTGTGCTGTCATCCAAACAATGCTTAATTTAAGGCCACGTGTTTTCAATTAAAGTTTAATTTTGCTTATTTTAATAAAGTTTGTTTTCTAACAATATTTGAAATGTTATGCCTGAACTCATGTCTGCTAAAACTAAATGACATGTCTTACTCTCTCCTCCCTACATTGGATTTAATCCTATTATTGAATTGTTTTTATGCCTTAAAGCTAAGGGCTTTGTCGCACATTTTGCAAACACCTATTGAAGTAGTGCAAATGGATTCCCCTCCTATTATTGTTGGTGAAGAATATTCAGACAAACCAATAATACTTGTGTAAGTATGTAATTTTATCCCTTCTTAAAATTAGTGCACTTACTTCTGTAGCAGAGGGCTTACGTGCTCTTTTATTTTCCGTTGTGTATCTGATGTTGAAACACTGCTTGAATAATGATCTTGCAGGTCAGAAATGATGTTTGTGATTGACATACTTAGTTTAAAGGTATTATAATCAGAGTTGACAGTCTGAAGTGTGATTCAGTCACTGCTTTATAGAATGCTACAAGGTCATTTTTACCTGTTATATCAATTTCACTATTATTTTGTAATTACCTAAGATGCAGTAGGAAACATTTTTCTCTTTGAAGTTTATGTCAATCTGTGCCTGGAAGTTGTCAGAATTAAAAACTGTCTTTATTAATGCTCCCCCGTTTAATGATCCTATATATTATCTGTGCTAAAATTTGAATTTATTTAAGCTCTTTTCCAGTGATGTTCATGTTTGGCATGACACATATTTTTGTTAAACTGGGCACTAATTCCATATTTCTTTTTTTTTCTTTTTAGGTATATGAGACATGCCTATGGATTAGGAGAACATTACAATTCTGTAAAACTTCTAACAGACAGTGCTACAGAAAACAGCAGCTAGCACACAAGTGTCATAAATCCACATGGGTAACAGTTGCATTGTGATATGTTGGGCTCTAGACAATTCCCAGAAAGATTGGAAAATAAGACTAAATGGAATGGACAAAAAGTGAAAAAAAAAAAAACGAACCCAAACATATAAGGTTTGAGCAAAAATCAGAAATAGCTCTTGATTTAAAACAACCAAACCAAAACCACACAACAGTATTTTGAACTGGATACGAATCCTGTTTAGAAGATCTCTAAAATGGTGGTTGTGTAGATCAGATTGATTTTTTTTTTTTTTTTTTTTTAAGTAGAGCTTCATCCCATGCTGCACTGAGAATACTGAGTAGTAAATATTTTGTTAATCTGCATCTCTGCTGAAGAATTAAGGTTACCTGAAGGTTCCTGTTACATTATTTCTGGCATATGTTGATGATCATGGAAGAGTTAAGGCATTTAAAAGAGTTGATTTTATTTTGATTGATAGAATATGCTCCACAGTGTTTCTTTAGTTCTGTCAGGATCTAGCTTTAATGCTGCAGTAGGGATCCCCTTTATTTGGGCAGAGAAGAGCTGGAGGCAAATTCAGTAGTAGAATATCCTGCTTGACTGAAGGAATTGCGGAGTCTTCTTATTTTAAGGACTTTCATCTAAGATTTTACCAAGGTTTGAGGACTTCGGTACTTTTTTTTCTTTTTTCAGTTGACAGTAGGAACTGAACACTTGATGCTGTTCCTAGTACTGAATCTGTAAGAAGAGTACTGTTGTTTATGACTATACATCATAACATTGATGCAAGTTAACTGTGCTGTTCGTCTTTCGTAGTTTCTCATCTGTGTATTTCAATGATACAATAATCTTACAAACAAAGCTCCTTATTGTCCTCACTTCATGTAGTGAAACTCATCTGGACTCGTAGTTTCTGGATCTGTTGATCTAAGAACTTCGTGATCTGAAGTGTGATGTTTTATAATGCTTAAACCAGCTGGTTGCATACAGATATAAAAATAACCACCTTGGGTTTTGTCACTAACTTCAGAGGTGATGTGCAGAAGAGTTAAGTTTTTCTTTTAATTGCTCCTTATGATGCACGGAGACTTGAAAGGTGGGTTTTTCAAAATGGCTTGACTTTTTACATTAGAAATGTAGATTATTTTTTTTGGTCTTTAAATCACTGTGAATGTGACTCCAAAATTAGCAGCATACTGAAACCAAAGTTATAATGCAATTGTTTTTTAACGATAGAAGTGATTGTTTTATTGTTTTTTAAAGCCTCAGTCAATAACATGATAATTGTATTTTAATGCTGAGGAGTTGGCTTGGAGAAAATTTAAACACCTTTGCCCTAATTTGAGGTTTATGAGCTAACAAGCCTGCAACTTTTAGTCCTTCAGTAAAGCTAGTCAGCAGATTGATGTTCCTGGGAATTACAAATGAGAGAGACTTACTTAAAAAGGAGCTAAGTGTTCACTTTATGGATCAGATTATGTCTGATTTAAAGCACTTGGAGAGGGGAGGGGGGTGGAAATCAGTCAATCATAGCAGGGGGCTTTGGACAAGCAGAACTTAAATTATGACTTCTTTAGACTGGTGCATGCCAGGAAAACAAAGTATTAATCAGACCAGGAGTTTTTATATTCTTATTTATCTGATACGGTATAGTGAATAGAGCTGTACTTACAGCAACTGGTTTACTGTAGAATTTGGTTTACTACCTTGATTGTATAAAATGATGTTTTTAATTTCAAACCAAAAGTCAGATACAATGGTATGGGAAAAGTGTCTCTAATTCATAATACCACTGAATTTCACTAAAAATAATTAGCAGAAATACATCCATATTGCTTAGAGTTGGTGTGATAGGAAATGCACATGCTGCTTTTTGTAGATGCCCTGTGAAAAAAGCTCTTTGGTTTACAGGGTTTTCATTCTTGTTTGATTAACTGACAGAAAAGATGCCAGAATGGTGGAATGCCTGTACCAACAGTTTGTCCTGTTGAAGATGTTTACAGTTTGTATAAAGTGAAATAATGTTTTAATATCGTGAGTGAAAGATCATTGCTCATGCTGTATGGAACTTGCCAAAAAGTAATAAATTGGTTTATTTGTGGCAGATTTTGTTGTGCTCACTTTTAATTTTATTCACTTCTTAATTCCTAGCAAGTTTACTCATTTCATTTTTATGACTTTTTAGGATCCTGCTGTAGTATGAATGCTCCAGTGACTGACTGTTCCTATTCAAGCAGTCAAGGCTTTACCCTTTATGAAATGAAGGTTGTTTCTAAGTAAGTTTTTTTGTCCTCAGCATATTAGTGGTTAAATTGAACTCTTCTGAAAAGCTGTATTTGAAAGAATGATCATAAGAATGATCAGGTGAAATTGAGCGGTTTCTTTGTCAGATAACCTTTTCTTTCCAAAATAGCACTATTTTATGTATTTAAGTAGCTTTTTCTGCTTATAGCTGCAATGCGCTGACATCAGTTTCTTCAGTCCCTCGCTCTTTTAAGGGCTGTTAAGTCGGTCTTTTGTATGATTAAATGAGGTTAGTTTCCCGTAGGAACACTCATGTGAAAGAGAGAGAAGTTCTCTGGTGGTCTGCAGTAAATGGTGTACGATATTCTTAAAAGGAAGAAGGGTTTGCTTTGGAAGCCATGGGTACAGAGGTAGGCCCTGAACTCCTGGGGGCGGGGTCAGGGGGCGCTCAGCTGTTGCCACGGTAACAAGCGGCAGCCGCCGGCCTGGGCCGGGGCGCTGGGGGGGGCGGCTTGGCCTGGCCTCGCCTCTCCTCGCCTCGCAGCCACGCTGGCCTTCACTGTCCGTCCCCTTCACTTAGTCTGCTCCTGGCCTCTGCTCTGCCCCGCGTCCCCCGCAGGCTGGGCTGTGGCCAGCGCCAGAAAGTGGGTGGGAGATGGGTGGCAGAGCGAGGGAGCCCAGGCCTGTCCTAAATTACTTAAATATTCCACTTTAAGGATTTTTTTAAGAGACATAAGATGCAATGAGGCAGCGATTGTTTCTTATGTGCATGTCTACAATTCTCATGATGTGTTGTGTTTGCATGTATTAAAATATTGCACCAAAGCTACAACACCATAAAGAAGGGGATTCTTTTCATAACCACTTGCCTCCAGGCATAATTGTCACTAGAGACACTTTTTGCCTCCTTTCCGTGCTCTGTCCTTCCCTCTCCTCTTTTTAACAGGCAGCTCAGCAGGAGCTGTGACAGGCCCCAGGATAAAAACAAGGCTGAAATTGGGTCTATGCGGAGCACATGGCCTTAGCTCCTACTCTGTCTCAAGGAGAAGAGGTGCTGGCAGCAGGGTGACTGGGCAGATCCAACGCTGTGGGGTGGTGTGTCCCCCCCCTCTGCTGCGCTATGCTTGATGTAATACTGTTATGAATCACAGAAGTGAGAATCATCATCGCTAAGTGCAGATGGGATAGGGGCACTGCCTGTTATGGTTGCTAGTGGGGCTAGTTTTGCCCAATTTTCCAGCCTTCCTTCTCCACCAGTGCTGGTTGCCTTGCAGTTTATGAAGTCACTTTTGTGACAGCTGAGTAAGTGGAGCTAGGCAGCGTTTCTTTCCTAGGCGACGTGGGTGGTTGCAGTGCGGACAAACTGTGGTGTATTGAACATACATGGGGCGGTCCTGATCAGACATAGTGCATAGGTGTGCTGGATAAATGGTATCTTCAAGGGTGCAGCAGCCTTCCTGCCAGAAGAGTGAATGCTGAATGCCCCAGAGATAACCTGAAGGCTGTGGTGAGAGTGGACATCCAAATATGCTATCTGCATTGCCTAGGTAGTCTACAAGACTTCAGTCCATGACAAGTATCCTGTGTTCATTACTTAATCTGTTTAAGTAACTGAGCAGAGTTAAAAATAGGATGTGAAACATGGAAGGCATTTTCTGGGCTTTTCTTGGCTCCAGCAAGAACACTAACCCACCAATTCCTTTGTTTTGAGAGACTAATAAAAGGAGCAGATGGGTTATGATTAGTCATTAGAGGCATATGGTATATGTACTTCTGAATACAACTAAAATCCTTAGCAATTGTCTCTGTATGTTATAAACAGGTGTATAATAAGAATTGTTCACACATCAATTTTTCATTAGATTTCCAAATAAACTGATGTAATCTCTACGTTTCTGATTAAATAAATACATCAAGGTTTTGACTGAAAAGCTTTAGCCTCTTCACAAACTAGAAAAATCGGTGTGCATAAGCTTAAACAGTAACAAGATAAAAAACATTCCCAGGGAGTTACATTCTCTGTAAAAGCTCCCTGAACTTCATCAGTCCTGCAAATGTTTTGTCATGATACCTGAAGAGATTAGATATGTGCAGAGTCTGAAGATGCTGTGTTGTCCAGAAATAAAGACTTTCCAGGTGTGAGTAATGCTGTTCTATCTTTTTTAAACCTTTTTTTTTTCTTTCTTTTGGGGAAAAATGTCTTATGAAAACTTTTGAGTAATATATCTTTTTTGGAAATGATTATATAAGTCATGAAAATGCACAATATTTACATTCTGAATTTTATTTGAATTTGAGTAAGCTAAGGGTGTGGAGATCTTACATTAATAATTTTTCCTTATATACATATGTATCCTATAAAACTCAAAATATGAATGAAACCTCAGCAGTATAAATAGGCGGTAGTTTTACTTCCCAGTAAGGCTTCATTGACTTGTGAAAGAGCAAGGGATGAAAGCATATCTCCTGAAGAACAATTTTTATCTGTATGCAGAATGTTGGAACACAAAAAGCCAAAAGCAGAATAGGGAAAGTTGTTGCTAACTGGGGATACCTGAATGAAATGTACAAAATGATCCAGTTTAAGAACAGTGAGGCCAGAGAAAATACGAATGTGAGAGCTAGAATAGCTACAGGACTAGCCAAGCAGAGAGATGGCAAATTAAGCTAGTAGCCTGTTTTCCAGAAATGAAACATGAGCTGTGCAGGTGCGTTGTGTGTTATCCACAGAATCTCTTCCTATGCTAAAAAATGTTTCTAAAGGGAAACAGAAACGAAGGTAGGTGTTTGCAGCTTTTCCTGCTTTTTCTAGCTCGTAACTTAATGATATGAAAAATATCAATATACAACTTTTTACAGGTCTTGTGTGTGTATTTACACATCATGTGCTTCTGAACAATTGCGCTGTATAAGCAGCAGCCTCAAACATTCAGGATTTGATGAGCTCCCCAAAAGAGAGAGCTGTTTTGTAGCTTCACTGGAAGACTTCATTGCACTTTCTTCATTGGTTGGTAGAACTGTGGATTACTTCAATGAGTTTTGAAAAATTTAACATTTTAATCTCTGGTAAAATATCTATCAATATTAGGAACACATAGTCCTCTCGTTCTTCCAATAAATAGTTTTCATATTTTCATCAGACAACTAGTCCTCATTTGCTCTACTAGATTAATCTTGCTACTTGAGTGACAGTTTACTGGAGAGCTAGAAGTTGTCAAGTTCAGCCCCTTTAAAACACCAAAAAAGATCAGTATATCTGAGATTAACACATAAAATTGTCTTATATTTGACTGATTTTAGATGTTCTTTAATTTTGTTATCTATGTGTTTCAGTGCAAATCACAGAGCAGTTTTAATAGCAGACTGTCTCGGCAGTGAATGTCTTGCGTCCAATTTTTCAAATTAAAGTTGACAAATTATTTATTAAAGCACTGTACAAATTAATTATGTATCAGTAAATCTTAACTAAAGAGCCTTGAAAATTAAAGGAGCAACCTCACTTCTGATTTTGTATTTAGTACATCCAAAACCATTTTCTTTTGAAATATAGAAGGCTGGGAATAGATAACCCATAACTATACCAAGTAACTCAAATTACGGAACTACGATTTTGCATGTCACTCATCTGCCCATGGACATATAAAAATAGACTTAGTCTTAAAAAAAATCTATTCCACATATTTGGTACTCCCCCCCGTTTATTTTCTAAATCACAACAATAGTTAAGCAAATTTCTGAAGTCAGTGCTGAACATATTACTGGCACACAAAGCACATGACATTCTGTTCATTCCTTTAATGGCTTCAAGGATAGTTTAACCAAGTATTTGAAGGTCTGTACACCAATATTAGAGATAGGATTAAAATATCCTTTACTTTTTATCTCTTAAGTATAATAACTTGTTTTTAAAATAAAGCCCAAGGTGAGGGAACATGGGGTTGGAATATGGGTCTCAAAGCTGGGCAAAAAAAATCTTGACAAGGTTATCAGTGGCCTCAATAGCATATGTTATTATAAAACTGAGCAAGTACCTTCCAAGAGTTGGTTTACAAAATGTCAAATTTTGATCATGCTTTTCTAAAATGCAGTACAAAACAGATGAGTATGTATGAAGCACAATTTTTGTATATCTTAGTTTTGAAGGGATCTCTGGTGGTCCTCCCGACTGACATCCAGCTCAGAGCAGCACTAAGTTCAGATAGATCAGCTTATTTTGTCTTTCACTTTATTAGCACTGTCCTTCTGTATGTGGAAAAGGGGAGGAAAGGCTACTGAGAATGCTTGTTCTGTGTGTTTGCTTCAGGCTGCAGGTCCCTCTTTCCTGTGGCCATGCTAGTGAAATGGACCACATTTCTCAGAAATTATTTAGCTGAGGATTTCCTCAGTTAGATCTGAGTTTTACAGCTTCTTAAGGTTCAGCCTCCAAGGTGAGGGAGACATTTGTTTGGGGTTTTTTGCTCACTTGGTCTTTGATTGATAGAGCCAGCTGACAGACTAGAACAGCTTTAATGGTATTTCTGGTTATTCAGCCTATTTACAATGCTGGTGTGTTGCACTCAATAGGATTAACTCACCTGTTGCTTATTCCTTTAGACAAGCCTTCCATTCTTATCCTTAGCCATGCATTTCTCATATGAGCTATCATACTTTGGGCTTTTCAGATAAATCATCTTATTGGAAAATAGCTGAAGCGTTGCAATGATGGGGCTATAGTCTCTCTCTGCTGGCGCTGGGGACTGTTGATGTTGTTATTGAAGAGTTACGCCTGTTTGACCTCAGTCCTTCCTTGAGACTCCTAGAGCTCCAATCTGTGTACTGTGGTGGTTGTGAACATATCCCATGCAAAGAGGTCATTTTACCACATTTGAGCGGACAGTGAGCACCCTACATTTTCCACTTGAATTTCAGTTTGTTGATTTTAATTTGTATTTCCAATGATCTTTTTATAATTGCACATCCGTCCAATTTAACAGCTGCTACGCATCTCATTAAAGCATTTTCTACTTCTTGCACCTTATTAAATGAAGGTTATATAAGACTGGACTGGACAGCAGTGACTTTGTCACACAGCATTAGCTGTCTCACTCAGTGGATGCCTTGTCCTTTTGTAATTCACAACTGAGTCTATCTATGTCATGGAGCACCAGTCCCAACAAGTATGGAGTGTTTCTGGCAGACTTTATATGTGGCATCAAATACTTTGTTAGTTGGACATGAACTACACCAATTATTACACAGAAATCACGCATTTCATAAGCCTTTCAGCACTTTTGAAAAGATTTTTCCATCTCAGAGGAGGTAATAATTTCTCTGCATGTGTATTTCTTACTGCCTCTGCTGTGACTGCCAGTAAGAGTCCCAACCATATGATGATTTTTTTCAAAATCTGGACTTCATCCATGAGTATCTGGACTCAGGCCAGGGAGCTATATCACATAGTTGTAGTAACAACTCTTGATTATTACTCATAGAGTCCATAATGAAAAGAAGGACTTGGAAATGGAAGGTCCTAAATTCCGTTGCCATCTCCCTCAGCCATCCAGTCCTCGAGACACACTTTCATATATATTTACTTTCTGTAGCAGTGATAATCCTAGCTTTTCCCTAGATCCTCTTAAAGTTACAGAGTTTTGGGAGTAAATGATTTGTGTGTTGCATAATGAACTTTCAACCCCATATGAAATGATGTAATGCAGTTAAAGAACTGGTCTCGAAAGAGACTGAAGTGGATATGCCTCATTCCAAATGTGTGTGACTTAAAGGATCCCATTATGGAAAAATAAATGTAGCTTCATAGCCATAATTACTTTAGCCGAAATGTTTAGCTGAGCAGCAATAAAATATACATCATCTTAATATTTATTGTTAATCTTGCCAATGATTTATATCATGCAAGCTAAAATTACCTCACCAGGTTAGATAGAATGAAGTCAGTGAAAAGCAGATAAACTTGATAATTTAAGATAGATAAGCAGATTTTTTACTGTTTACTATATCTTATTGTAATTTATTTAAGTACTAAAGAACAACATGAAATTCCTTCCTTGTAGCTCTGATTGGTCCTGCTGTGGATGAGTTCAAACAAAATAGATATTTCATAACTGTAAATATGCAGAATTTTATTTCATTTGGAGGGCTGTATTGGAATGTGTAAGATTTTAGGTTAAGAAATACCTCCAGCCTTGAAATTCTTTGATAACTCATGGAAGCAAAGCAACAGACAAGAGCACTTCACCATTTCGTGGTTTTCTTTTCTTTTTTTTTTTTTTTTTTTAATGTTTCTGTCTGTACTGCTTGGGAGAGGACTTTTTTGTGTAGGTGTTTTTCTTGCTCTCTTTTCATCTGAGGGAAGTCAGTGTGGTGGTGACAGGAACTGGAAGTATTTGTTAACAGCAGAAAAATCAAATTGTGTATTAATCTACCTTTTTCCAATTGAAAATAATTATTATTTAGATCAAATGTACAGCATTTATACTTATCAGAATGTTTTCAAATACTTTAGCATAAAATTAGATAATTCTATTTCATCAGCCAACAATATATTTTCAATTTGACCTTCAAAACAGTTTTTGTAGCATCATTGTGCAAGCTGGGTTTATCAGTTCACTAAATTTTTTTAAGCATTCCATAATGGAAATCAGATAAGCAATTTCATTAAAATAATAGAAGCAGTAATTCAGACCTAAAATTTTGAGGAAAGAAATTCCATATGTTTTTACATATTTTTGTCATTGTTTGACATTCTGTAATAACTTGGAGCAATATCTTAGTCCAAGGTTTCAAAGAGCTACACGGTCACTTAAGTGTGCTAGCACTTATGTTCTGTATGCCAGTCAATATAGTAAAAGACAAATCTCTTCAAAACAAAGGCCTGATTTGATAACCTGTTTGCAGTTATTCTTAGTTTTTGTTATCACTGAGTTGTAAATGATGTGTTCTTATGCAAGCCTAATTATTAGGAGTTGCTGTGAATGAATGGTTGCTCCTTCAATGCTGTCAGGTGCATCTTTGTGCTCGTTATACAGGCCAGTGATTTGCTATGGTCAACAAGGTCATAGAGGTTAAATGGCTTGTAATACGATGAACTGTACAATAGGAAAGATAATTGAGTTACACGTGGATGTGTGATGAGAAATTGAGATGGAATTGTAAATCTCTAGGAAGCGTATGTACTGTTCAGCATAAGCATACATTTCTATGGAAGTAAATTAATTTTAAAGTGGCCACAGTATTTGGATTTTAAAGCTCTGTTGTTTTGCTGGTTCTGGATGATCCTAGACAAGAGGGCTTAGAGTACTTTTCATTGAAGGACTTAATATTTGGTTGGTTTTTTATACAGCTGTCCAATAAAAAGCCTTACTCTGGTTTGTAATTTATAGGTTTGTAAGGAATTTTTAAGACACCAAATATGAACGCATTTTGGGTTCCAGTGTAGGTGATGGAAGTGAAGGTTGAAGGTGGCCAGCACCTTGGAAACCCAAATCTCTTAAGAGCCATTTGAAAGTGGAACTCCTCCCAGCCAACATTAATATAATAGCTGGATTTCACAATAGCCTGAACAACTTCCCAGCTGGTTGTTGCTTCTGCTCCCATTTCTGTAGACACAATTAACATTATAAAAAAAAGAATGATAAACCTGAGGATCTGTTTATGGCATCTGTATAGTGCTTACCTTGTTATTACTTATTCATTTCACGGGGCCTGGAGAATTACAGAATCATCTCAGTTGGAAGGGATCTCCTGAGATCTAGTGTAACCACCTGCTCAGGCAGTTGAAATCTCTTGGTATGAGCTATGGATAGAAATGCAGTTAGGTTTTTAAAGATGTTAAACTGAATGTTGAATAGAGAGTAACATTAACTTGATTTTTGAAGAGAGCAGTTACTAACCTGCTGGAAGCATCTCGCAGCTGTGCCTTGACAGGGAAGGCAGGACAGATGGCTGCCACAGCCCACTGCCAGGAGTCAGGGTGGTCTTCCTCTGTTGCCACTCTGACTGTCTGTCTGTCCCATCTCTTTAGCCTTAGGCTGTCCAGGACCAGAGCCCCCTCTAGTTATATGGGTGGTCAGTCCCAAGCCATGAAGCCAAGTGGCACAGGCTGGCTGGTGTCTGTGTTGTACTTCACAGCAGCCTGTCCAGTGCTGTGTGGTGCAGCAGTGCTTTAGCTCTCTGCTGGACCCGGCATGGTGTATCCGTGGCTCTAAGAAACAGCCTATTATTTGTGTTCTCCTCTCATTTAAAAGTTTCTGAAATAATTTGAGGGCTGTCCATTTCACCAGAGCAATGTTTTTATAGGATGGAAGTGAAGGTATGTGTGCATGTTTTAGAGTGCAAAATGAGGATTTTTAGGGGTTTGTGGGGATGGAAAATCTTCTGGGATGCTGAAGGACTGGGTAAGCAGAAAAAGACAGAACTGATATAACCTTATTCATAATGACTTTTGGTCATGTTTTTTGAAGTGAAACGTCCCCCAAACTTTTCTGTTACCTGCAGCCCAAAAGATCCAGGGGATGAGCTAAAAACGAAACAGCATGGACACTAAAGGATCCAATAAAAAGTTAATTTTCTGGCCCTCAGTTACTGATTGGTGTGGATGTTTTCCATGAAGTCCCAGTTAGTACTGTACTGCAGTACAAATAATAAATTAATTCCTTCTTCATAAATTAAAAATAATCTAAGTTGCTTTTGTTGTCTCAGAAAACTGTTTTCTGCAGCAACATTACTGTCTGCTCCACTCTCATTGTTGCATATGACACAGCAGATAACAGTGGCCCCTATCCTAAGGATCTTTACATTTAAATATTAGTCTTGAAGACAAAATTTGAGTTTAAATTGTGCACTTGGAAGCCTTTGTGCCTTCTAAACCATTTACAAAAACCTAACATTTTACAGGATATTTGACAGAATAAGAATTCAGCAGTATTGGTAGCACAGATTTGTGGAAAGTGATTTTGAAATACTGGTGTTATAGCTTTTCTTCAGAAAGTACGTACTTCTTTTCAGAAGAAAATTAAAATAAGCTGAAATGTACATCTGCTACCTATAGGGATGGTGCTGTTCTCCCAGCCAGCTTGGTCATGGACTGATTGCTGTTTCTGTGCCATAGAGCAAGCAAGGAATGCACTCAGTAGATCAGTCAGATTGCTCTCTTTGGTATTGTTTACAATAATTGTGAATTAGTTTCCTAAGATAGTACCTCATTTGTGGTCAAAATAAAATGTACACCAGATGGAGAGAAAATGAATTCTGAAGTAATAATCTATTCATATACATAATTATTCCTTGTAACTGTAATGGTGATGTTGTGTGTTTAAACTCCAGCAACAGATAGATCAAGCAGATGACATTGCTTAAACATTATTCAGAGTTTTATTGGGTAAATCATAAACAACTGATATATGATTGCTTTTTGACTGGCTTCTTCCATGTGTTGTAATTTGATATTGTGATTAACATTTTTTCATTTAGAAATTCTGAATTCAAATTTTAAAGTTACAGAAAATGTTTGGATGTGCATAGAGTGTTACTTCTAACAAGTTTCAGCATTTTCATTATAAGTCCTACTTCTTTGTTTTGAAATTAGCTTTTAAAATGTGATGTATAGATGTCAATGGAGAAACAGATACATTTAAAAATGAAAAAAAAAAGATCAGGTTTGAAATGTTTGAAGGTTTTGTTTTTTTCTGGAACAACTTTCAAGAGGCTCTTACACCTCACAGAAAACACTGAGAAATCATGAACTACTTTATCTATGGAAATTCTGTATTAATACTCTGGGGTTTTTTTATTCCTATGGACAATTTCATGTGGAAGCAAGATTTTTACTTTCTTTTATGCTAGGAAACCAATTATTTATGTCATTTTTCTCGCCCCTGAAATTACAGTTGTTTATTATTATCCTTTTGAAATTATCATGATATTACAAAGACAAAGCTGATCTAGGAAACGTATTCCTAAATGTAAGTATAGAATTGGTCATTTGAGTGGGATTTTCAATGTGCTTGAATTTAAGGATGTACTTAGTACACTTCTTCAGGGTGGCCCAAAGTTACTTATTTTGAAATAATTCTACTAAATCTACTACTCCTATACTAGATACTTGTAAAGGCTTAAGAATAACTAAACAGAAGTTCCACAAAGAGGTGCAGATTATTTTTCTATAGGTTTTCTGTTTAGAATAAAGGATCGCTGGAGTGCAAACATTTCTGGAGACTTTTGGCTTCATGATGGAGCCAATGGAGAATTCTGGCATGGCCTTTTCACTTTGAACAATGAGAATGGCTGAGAGACGATAAACTTCTTTAATACTGTTGTGCAAACTGTGAGGGGTGTCTCAGTAATGCTCCAAATATTCTGACACCTTTCTGAATCTGCACATTTCAGCAAGAGAGCAGTTTAAAAGCAACTTAATCAGGTTGATACAGTGCTTAGGGATATGGTATAGTTGAGAATGGTCAGTGTTATGTTAATGGTTGGACTAGATATCTTCAAAGTCTTTTCCAACCTAGATGATTCTGTGATTCTGTGAATTCTTTTCTCATTTTGAGGTAGAATAAAAATGTAAACACAGCATATTAAATTCATATCCTTATCACAGTAAGAGGATGTTAAGAAGGCTATGGGAGGTGCCCAAATGTATGGGAGTGACAAAACAAGAGTTGGTTGGGGGACCTTAGTTGTGTTTTCCCTTTAAGGTCTTTAGAAAGGAAGGTTTTCTGTGCAATAAGATTGTATTTCCAAATAGAAGAAGATGAGCATCAGACTATTTTCATAGCTGCCTAGTTTAAGATATAATTATGCATGACATAAAAGCGAATTATTTAAAAAATTTTTAGATTTAACTCATTCATGTAATGTATATAGTGCTTTTTCTTTGGGTAGGGCATAAATTAAAATCCGTTTATGATGAGGAGAAAAATATATTACTGAAGTTTACAGAAGTGCTGTCACAGAGCAAATGTCCTTGTGGGCACTTGCACAAACTTTGTCTGTATGTAGGAAGATATCCACACATAGAGGTTTATCATTTATAATAGAAACCTCAGGAAAACATGTATACATAAATAATTCTGTAAAACTTTAAAAGTTCTTTGTAAATTATATACAAATATAATTCCTGTCCAATACCAGTTTGATTGTTAAATTTAGATATTCTAATTCACACTGAAATGCCATTTTCCTTTCCAAAAGCAGCTTCATTACAGCATCAAGTTTCACAGTGTTTCCTGTTTGATGTTATATTGACATTGTTTTAAGTTGTTGATTCTTTAAATAACACACTTTACAAATAAATAAGGCAATATCAAAGTAGTAGGTATTAATTATACATGCAGATAAAATAAGTCTTTGATGGCAGACAGGGCCCTCATCAGACACTGGGCTCCAAGATGCATTGAGACAGCAGGAGATAAAAGAAGAGTTGGAAAACGAAATCATGGTGTGGTGGTTCTGGTTCTAACAGCTGCCCAAACCTTTGGTGTCCCAGCGTAGGTTCCCTTTACACCTTTTTAGTTCTTTACAGTCTGCGTAAAGTAGCGTCATCAGGCATCTCACTGCTTTACCTTCTCATAAACTTCTCTGTAATATTTCCTCCTTCTATTTTTAGATGGCCAGAGAGCATCTGAAATATATTATGCACTGTTCTGCCTAATATCTAACTTAGAAATATCACAAATTTCTCAATGAAAGATTCTGTTGAGGGAAGCAATTCTAAACTGGGAGAGTGCAAAACGTCTGTGAGAGAAAAAAATTAGTAAATAATTGCATCAGCGCATTTGAGCACATGGGACGTATTTTAATGGGGTGGAAGGGAAGTGCCTGTGTGGAGTATGATAGTCAGAACATAGAAATCTGAATAAGAGGAAAAAAACCCAATTTTAAACCAGTGGAAGACAAAATCAACACAAGAGCTAAAAAGTCTAAATTTTAAAAATAGCAATAGAAAAGGAACTGTGAGGCAAAAAGGTGAAAAAAAAAATGGTTTGTGTCAATTGCAAAAGTAAGAAACTAAACAAAGCCACCTGCTAAGCACCAGAATCAGCAAACTATCCAGCCATATACTCAAGTGCATTTGTATTTAACAAAGCACTCCACAGTCAGTTAAGTGATCACTGGGGTCAGGAGAAATCTTTCCATAACTGCTATAAGAATTAATCTCTTGGACATTTTTTTTTTTTTTCCTATTTCAGTAGTACGTAGATTTTGTGTCCCCATTGTTTATGGGATTCCAGAAAGTGGGGCTGAGAAAATGATTTTAAAAGTTTTTTAAAGTTTACATGTGAAATTTTAAATGCATGTACAATGAAAAGTACAGTCTTCCTGATTACTTTCCAAAATGTATTTGAAAAATTTACATATAATCTTTGGCAATGCATCTTGCAGGTTCTAAAGTATTTAGGAGAGAGCACTGGCATGGAATAATCTCAGTTGTCTGTGCTTCCTCAGCATGACAAGGGAGTGTAGCAATTTCATAAGATTTGGAACTGTCTAGGGCAAATCTTGACTATTTTGGAAAACAATTGCAGTTCTGCAGCAGATGTCCAGTAGCAGTGGTATATTTCTCTTAGCCTTATGAGCACATTTCAAACAAACATTTCAAACATCTTAAAAGCATGATTTAATTAAAGTGTGCACAATTCAGTCACAAGGAATTAACCATTTATTTTTAGCAGATCATGGCCAAAGGTCTTACTCTTTCTCCCCACTCCGTCAAGCAGGATGGAACAGTGTACATCAAAGCCTCACCAAGTGCATTGTCTCATCTTTATCAGCTGTTCACTCTCTAGTTGGTGCTATTTTCATATTCCTAGGAAAAATGCGACATACTGTGTTGTGAGATGTAAATAATTTTCCTGGAACTCCAAGCAATGGATCATGTTTCAAAGCGATGAGGCCCTTACTGAGACTACCTAATTTACTACTATCTAATATTAAATTGTCTAATCTGAGTAACAGCTGATGCTTAAAGAAAGCAGGAAAACATAATTTTCTTCATCAATGAGGTCATTAGCAATCACATCAGAAGAGGAGTATATCTTAATCAGCATGTGAAGCAGAGGTATAAAGACAGAATGCATTGCACAAGATCTAGAAGAGCTTTTTCTGCAGTAATTATAGACCAGTAACAATTAGGGCAAAAATGTCCAAATGTTAGAGTCCAGATCATGCAAGTCTGATTGTACATAGAATTACTTTCTTACATAATCAGTTGTATAAATTGTACATGGTTGCATAAAATGTGCAAGTAGCTGCATTTTGTTGCGTTGTCACCTCAATTATTCTGTATTTTTAATGCAAATTAAAATGGACTGGTCTTAGGAATCAGGGAGTATAGATCTGTGTAGTGGGAACTTTGAATAAAATATATGGACTCATCTGGATGGCGTCTTTGAATGAGAAATCTCTTTTTCAATATATATTTTCATGGCTTCTTAAGGGCTTGGCATGAATTACTGTCCACAGTCTGGGTTGTTTTTGTTCCTGACACCTTGGCAGAAAGTGCTGGAGAAGTAGCAACAAGGTTCCTGATTTCAGAGCACTTGGCAAGTATACCAGGGGATTTAGTTTGATTTATTTCTAAACTGTTGGAATTTGGAATTACCTTTTATATATATATATATATATATATATATATATATATATATATAAATCTATGCATGCATGTATGGGGTGGTTTAAATACTTTCTTTCAAATTTAAGTATTTTGTGTGTGTCAAGTTCACTAAGTGCCAAGCAAGGATGAGACTTTTTATTGAAGTAAGCAAGACAGTTCATTACAACTGTTTGTTGTGTGAGTTTTGGGAGGTCACTAACCTTTTTAGTAGTAAAGTTATTAAGAAAAATGTTCTTATGCCTCTATATATCTTTATGGCTTATTTCTGGAACCAGTAAAAGTTGATGTTATAATTCAGATTATTACTAGCACAGATGTTTTTGTCTTCTCTCTAACTTCTTATCCATGAAAGCATTGTATAAAATACATTGGATTTTCATGTGTACTTGCTGATGATTCTTAAGTCAGTTTAGCAAACACTAATTTTGGGGAGGGAAAGCATTTAAGTTTTTCTGTCTTGTGCTTGAAAAGTAGCCCTTTTTTTATGTAGTACACACTGCATTCTTCATGTGAAACTTTCTGTAAAGTATACAGACTACAGGTTAGTAGTCTTATAAAATGCCTTTTCAGATATTTTAAATTAAAATGAGGAAACAAAGGACTATGTGAATTTGTTAATGCTTTTAGATTGGGTTTTTCAAGAACTATTTTAGCTGTCCCAGAGGCTTCATGGAATTCACTTGACTGTGGCCCTGGAATTCCAGCGGTTTGCCATTTCTGAGGGCAGCAAGATACTAACTATTTAAATACTAAGTTTTAATTATTACACTTCATAGGCTTTCCTTTTTGAATGGCCATGTTTTCTGTCATGTGTTGTAAAATCTATTACCACTGTGATTTATATTATGACAGCCTACAGATCTGGATTAATATGCTGCCTTATAAATACACTGTTAATTTAGTTTCCTCAGTGAGGCGATTAAGTATCCATTTCAGCTAGCTGAAATTAAGCCAGTGAGTAAAGTACATGGACACTCTAAAATTGTTGATTTTTCTAACTACCTTTTGTACTGAATGATGTGTCTCTATAAAATACTTTGCAGCAGCACAGTGCATTGTGAGAGTGGGTAGAAACAAGGCATTTAGGAACTTTCACACAGAGGAAAAGGAGTGTGATAAGAATATCACGGGATACAAGAGAAGGGATTTTATCCGCTAAGGGTCTGGAGGGCAAGGTATTGCTGATTATTCAGATCGTGGTGTCTTCTCTCTGTAAGGATGTCAGAACAAAAATTTACTATGGAAGGATGCTATGTAAATTAGGATAATCTTTGATTTTGTTTCCATCCTCTGCTATAAGATGATGATTCAAGAGAGAGAATGTGAAAAACTTCCTACATTGCTCACAGTGTTTAATGCAGTGTATGTTTTGGGGAAGAAATGGTAACCCAGAAGATGCTACAGGAAAGTGACTCTTTCTGCACCACTTTCAAAGCAAAAGGGCAGTGATTTCACATTTCAGCGTTCTTTTCCTCCTACTTGAAATTTGTTTTATTGATCTATTATATGACTATTAAAATTATTCTTTTTCATGACCCTGATGGTAGCTAAGGTTTTCCTGTTTTCAATGCACTCGCAGGCAGTAGAGTTACAGGCACAGGGGTAGCTTTCTTCTTAGTCACACACTGCTACTGTTTCACTAAAATGAAGTTTGTTGCACTTGCCTTGAATACACTTTTTGCATCTGAAGGCTTGCAAACAACTTATGTTGTCTGTTGCTATAAAAGACAATTTTTTTGATTAGCTTCATGTGTGGTTAGTTTTCTAATAAGACTGCCTTAGTTTTTGAGTCCACTTGAATGTGAAGTTAACTGAAGCAAGAGACTCTCATGTCTGAGGAACAAGCAAAGGAAAGTAATAGAGTAAACAGACCAGCCTGTTGTCATAGTTGAACAGCAGAAAGACAGGAGGCAAAGCTCACAAGCAGTAGCAAGGGAAATTCTGTTTGAATACGTGGGGGGTGGGAGGGTGTCAGGGAATGCAGTAAGGGGGTTTAAGCACAAGAACAGTTTGTTCCCAGGGCTTGTAAAATCTCCATCATTGAACATTTGCAGAATGCTTCCAAACAAGGTCCTGAGCAGCTTGGTCTGCCTTTGAAGTTATCCTTTCTTTGAGGAAGTGTTTGGAGATGATCTACAGAGGTTCCTTTTCTCTGAAACCATTCTATGATTCTAAGGATATCTGGAGATAAAGTTCTTCAAGAATGCTTGTTTCATGATAGTTGTTCCCAAATAATTCTCTCATGACACAAACCATAATCACTGAGCACCTAAATGTTCTCCAGTTGATGAGAACGTTATATTCACTCAGGTAAAAAGGAACTTGATGTATGAACCCTTTGGTGGCTTGGGAACAGTGAGTTGTGCTTTTTCAACACAGTGACATTCTAGACCTATCTGCTGTCTGTCTAATTCAGAAGGCTCTTGCACCTGAATTCCAAGACGAATGGAGCCCTGTCATGGGAGGTCAGGTTTGCTCTTACTCAGCTGTGTCAGTGCCTCAGTGCCCTGCAGCCTTTGGTGGGCCAACTCTCAGCACTGTTGGTTACAGGTTACGTTGCAGACAGAGATGGATACTTCTTCAAGATGTGTTTAAATGCTCAGTACCCACCGAAATGAAAGGAAATCTGGCACGAGCAGAGGTTTTGAACGTCATTCTCTGGTGGTCAAGGCTAGAACTGAAACCAGTGAAGAGCTGCTTCTGCAGTGTGGTTGCTCCATCCCACAGGCTGCTGAGCCCCTGCCAGCCCATAAGGTACACAAGGGAAGGAGGTCACTTGAGTTTGGATCTGTTGGTTTCCAAAGTTAAAATTATCTCCTTCCATTGTGTGGCTTATAGGCAGGTTTGTGCACTCAATAACCAGAATATCTGGTTTATGCACTCTGTCTTAACATTTGGGTAAGTGAATTAATACGAAGAAACTGATGGTTGTGGTTTAAACGTTTTTTCAACATGCGTTTCTGCATGTTGAGACCTTAAACAGCATCTCTGTTGTACAGATGAGTCTGTGTCAAGGCTAAGATTTACCACAAAGTATTTGTTTAATGTCGGTATATGTGTATGCATATTTATGTACTTTGGCTATAAAGATATGTTCTCAAGTGTATGAGTTTGTAAATCTCAGTTTCCAGTCCATTCTGTGATATTTATTACAGTTTAAAAAGAAAAATTTAAGCTTTTTTTACTAATTTGAAGGTAACCTTCAAACAGCTGTTAGACACAACCTTAAAAGAGAATGAAGAGTTGTTTTTTTTTTTTTTTTTTTTACAGGTGTTTTCCCTAAGAGATGGACACTACTGGGTTTCGTATGCTCATTTTAGAAGTGCTAAAGTTATTTAATATAGCTTCCCAATAATTTTAAATATTTTTTCTTCATTAACACTTGTATGGCAATTTATTAGCAGACAGCTATAAGTATCTCGACAGGAATGCAGCTTAGGAGGATGGTTGCATTATTAGATTTTATTATGGTTTTTGTCTGTTCTGCACTTGCTTTTTTCATTCATTAGATGAGCTGAGAGCAAACTGTACCTGAGCATTAGGAGCTCCTGTGATTCAGTACCTTGCTAATCTCTATCAGTTGACCTCCTGTCTTAAATTCCTGACCAGTAAATAAATTTGAAATGCAGTAAGTAAACCTTTTATTGATGCAGCTCTTTGATTTTTAACATACTGTTTAAACTATGTAGTTAATATTATCCAGTTCAAAAAACCATGATGTCATGAGGCAGTATCAGATGTAAACAGTGCTCTTGGGCCCTGCAATAACCGAAGAAAAATACCAAACGAAGCCACTCGATGTCAGTGTTGCTTCACACAGTTTTGGGCAGCGCAGCATCATTAACGGTGCTGAAAAGCCCGTTTACCTCTGTAAAGATGTTAAAGTCGAGCCCAAGCCATTTGAGTCTGGACTGACTTCTCCGTTGCCTGGATGCTCACCTTTATATTGTGATAATACTGAATACTCTGTGGCAAAGGGGCTATTAATGTCACTGTGGTGGCTCCTAAATGTCCGGTATGATGAGGGATGGAGATTTTGACTTAATCTGTTTTGCGAAGGGTAAGAATAATATATTTTTCAATTTAGGTCCACATTTAAGTATTGAAGATTGAAATCAGGAGTATTTTTAAAGTTAGGTATTACTGAAAATAAATGCATTGCATCCAGCTGTGGAAGATATATTATCAAGCTTTGGAGTTTGTGAATTATGTTTGGTTTTGATGCACCAGAATTTCAGAGGGGGAAGTTCCTTAAATTTCAATAGTAAATAATTTGCATACTTAAATGTGTGCTTATTCTGTGACTTAATTTTTTATGTAATAAATGTGATTGATAGCCTATTTTTTTTACAAATTCTCAAAATTCAGGAATTTTTTTGGAAGGATTTTTGTCACTGGTTTTGTGTTATTCCATTTGTCAGCACTCTCTTATCATTCCAGTAGCTTGTATAATATTCTCATGTGCTTATTCTATGATGTACGAGTTGCACACTTTAGTCTCTTTGAAATAGTACCTATCACCCCTTATTTTAAATCTGACTTCCATTCCCATCCAGCTATGCTTTGTCAAACATACTTGGAATTCTTAATAGGTTTTTTCTTGGAATTTTGGCCATCTTTCCTAAAGACACAAGCTTTGTGTGACCAGGATTTTTGCCTGTCTATTTTTCTTAAGTCTTTCATCTGAGTATCCTCTTAATCCTTTAGCCACCGTCATCTGTATTCGACAGAAAGATAGCAGTATCAAAACTGAGTTCATAGAAATTGTTGGTCAGGATAGGGGACAAGGATGAACGGAAATTTTTTTCCCCACTGAAGAATAGGTGAGGGAAGCTCAATCATTATATATTCAGAGCTCAATCATATTCTGGCAGTGGCCAGCCAGCCAGAAAGGTACATGTGTCTTTGGATTAATGATAGCATGTACTTTCCCTTGCCCACTGTGGGTAGATGAGAGAACATGGGGAAATTATTTGGATGCACTGAGTGTTCTTGGGGAGCAAATGATGTACATCAGCAGGAAAATCCACACTGGTTTAATATTGGATGTTTGCAGATATTTAGTAAGTGATCTGTCTTCCTGAGAAAACTTGCAAAGAACAAGTCACATTTCCATCATGGCATCTATGCCTGCCTAAGGTATGAATAAGTTCACTGAACTTCTCTGAGCATATGTAAACATAAGTATAGTTCTTGAGCATTAGTGTCAGTTTATGTGAGGACTAAAAGCAGTTCTCATGCAAGAGTCCAGTGATTCCCTACAAAAGCTGCTTCCATATGAAGGGGAGATTAGGGCTTCTATCTCAGTTTGTCAGAAATTTTTCTTTTTGAGGTCTAGGTTGGAGTAAGGTGTTAGATTTTTTTTTTTTTATATATTTTGGGACCAGAGCTAGAGAATCAAACCTCCTACCTCAATATATCCACCATGTGTGTAAATATCCAATGTATGTAAATGTCAGAGGAGCTGATGAAAATATAGACTGCCCCCACAGACGTTACCCCATTTTTATGGAACTGACTATAAATCAGGTTTGAAAAGACCACCAGACCTGATCTGTGATACAATAATTCTTTCCTTTTGTATACTATCTGTATTCTAAATTTCGACATGGTAGTTTTCTTTTTAGCATTGTATGTATGTACGCTACTAGAATCATACTTTTGTATATTTCCCAGAAAAAAACTTGAAAAATAGGCTTTAATTGTATAAGATAATCAAAAGAGCTAAGTGTAAAAAAATCTAACCTTACAGCAGTGTGTGTATGAACACACTGACTTAAATGTATAAAAACAAAGATTACTCATGCTTATCCTTTGGTGTTCTGGAAAACTAAGTTTTATATGCCTGTTTCAGGAAAGGAGAGGGTCTCAGTCCTGACAGTTCAGGTACGTCATGACACAGTTGGAAGTATGACAAGTTTGCATAGTCTACGAGTTTATAGATTATAGGTTAATGAAAGCCACCTGATGGAAAAATGTTTAAATATCGTGTGTGTGTGATATGGTATGTGTTTCAGTTAGGATATTGCTGTGTTTTAGGAAAGTAGGTTTTGATGTTTAAGATTCAAATGTTGGATTACTGTGTAGTGAAGTAGAGACTGACTGTTATGCATACCTGTACATCTGTTTTCCCTTAAAAATTTTGATTTATTTGGGCAGTTGTAAATGATATGCTGCTTTGTGTCCTTGCTAACTAGGAGTACTTTATTAATTTAAAAATTACAACAAGGAACAATGTTTTTCAAGACTAGTGACGATGTTATCAACTCCAGATTTAATGACAATACAATTTTTCACTCATCAAAGTAATTGTTGGAGTAAAACAAAATTCCTGCACAAATTCCACATCAGCATGGAAATCCCGAAGGCTTCACATGTGCGGTTCTGTCTGCATCTAACAGGGCTTATTTTCAAGTATTGGTTGTAAGATGTTTGCACTCATGCATGCACACACCCATAGAGAGAAACCATCCTTGTGTTATTGGCGAGGAACAAAAGTCTGTTGATATATCTAATCCTAGGAGTTCAGATACTAATCTGGTATTGATGAAAACTGTCCAGATTTAATGACTCTGCAAAAATGAGGTGGGAAAGTCTCAATTACAGACTTTTTCAAACAGCTTCAGCATTTTGGTGTGAGAAGTTTGAAGAATGGAGTGTATGTTCTTGTGTGTTCAGTGGTGGTTCTTTGGTTTCATAATAGGGGTTTTTTGACTGTTTAGCATATCCAGAGCTTGTGGTGAACCATGTTTTGGTGTTTTTGTTTTTGTTTTGTTTTGTTTTATTTTTTTAAATGGAACTTATCTTCTTTACACAAGTACCCATATTTGTGTACATTTTTGTATACACATAACTTATGTGCAGATATGTATTCTGATCTTTTTTTTTCCCCAATAAATGCTATTACAGCTAGAGGTAGTGAATGCTTTATCAAAACTAAGCAACCCTGATAGCTGAGTAACTGAGTAGAAGGATTCCTGTCTACTTCTAATCACTGAAAGTAGGGAATGGTCTATGTTGTGAAACATTTGGCACCCATAAAAGCCTTGATTATGAAGTCCTTGAACATTACTTTCAAGCTAAAAGCATGGACACACACATAACACAAAATTCAGATTTAAAAAAAAAATAAAAAAAATCAATGCTTAGAAGTTTATTCCAGCATACAGAAGATAAACCTTTCTTCTGTTTCTTTTGTTTTTTAAAAAGTGTACATGATTAAAGGATGGGCAAGGCAAAGAGTCAGTATGCCTGGATCAGTTAAAAATGAGGGTCTGTCTTAGGCAATCTTTTCCCGCTGTTTTTTTTTTTTTTTTTCTCTTTACACTTCTAAGGGACACAACCGTGGATACCACTTGAATGTCAGTAGAATGAACAGTGGTACATTTGCCCTTGTGCTTTTCTCCCTATTGCATTTGGAAACACTCTCATTTTTCTGAAGTTGTTTTGGATGGACATTGTTTCAGCATCCTTCATCTGGATAAATATATAAATAAAATGGAAATATTTAAAAAATGTATTTATTGCCTACTGTGGAATAGTGATTGGGAAGACATTTCACCCATATGATGGATCTTACATTTTAACTTAAATGTTTTTGCCATCCAGAGATACAAAAAACTTAGAGGAAAGCCGCTAACTCCTTGCTTCATATCAGATGACATTTAAATGTCTTGATGTTTAAAGCTCTTCCATGCTCTTATCAATTTGTGTCTGAGTACTTTGTATCATACACAAGGTGCATGACGTAATTACAAGATCAAAAGTTACTTGGTGAAATGCCTTCACTGAGAGACTCTTTGCTGGGTGTACTAGCAAGAGGAGAAAGGAATAGCTTTGAAGAATGATCGTCACAAGCATTTTTGGCACTTTCCACGTGGAGCTGATAGCTTGCAGTCCATCACTGCACTTTGAGCTTGTTATATTAAGTCTGAGTCTTCAGTTTACAGAGGGAATCTGTGAATGTTTGCATCAGGACTTACTGCTACCTGGTGTTCTGCATTTTCTACATAAACAAGCTTTTTACTGTCATTTAGAAGACAAAAGGTTGATGGAGTAAAACAACCTTGCTAGCACCAGGGTTACTAAGGACTTCATGCCCTTTGACTGCAGCCAGAAAATCTCCCCCCAGGAGAGGCAAGGCTGCTCTCCTGGGCTTGGCAGAGAGATGCCTGCTCTGCTGGGCACTTCCCGCTTGTATTAGCAAAGCCCAGCCTATATCGCACACACACCCACTAATACCTCATTTTGACACTGGACTGAGGCCAAAACACAAGCATTACAGGGAATATAAAGCAGGAGGTTACTGGAAAGAATCACAAACTAATGTGAGACTAGACCAAATTTTTTGCAAAGAGCAGAAAATATGATCTTTGCTATAAACAGTTCTTGCATTTCATGTAGCTGTTTATACGACTGAATTGTTTAATAAGTGTTTTTATTGAGTATAGTTAGAAAGCAGCTGCAGAAATCTTAAGTGCTTCTGTTGTTTTTTTTTTTTTCTCTGTAGTTTTCGAACTGCAAAATCTCAGAAGAAAACTGTAGACTGACACAGATTAGGGTGATTACTCAACTGTGTACTCTTGTGGAAGAAGAACTGCTTTTAGGGGGGTGGGAATGATGACAGGAGCAAAAAGGAAAAGAAATGCAATCTGGAGGAAGATCCAGGCTGTTCGCTTTGAAGATATCAAAGTCTGGTGTATGAGAAGGCTGCCCATCTTGAAATGGGTGCCTGTCTACAATTGGAAGGAAAATTTGATTCCCGATACAGTTTCTGGGATGATGCTAGCCATCCAACAGGTGACTCAAGGTACAGTTAACTCATTTCAGATTTGTACTTTGAAATCTGGTCATGCTGAATTGGTCTGGTCTTTTTATTATTTTTTTTCCTTTCTTGTGTAATATTGCCATAAATCTTTGGTTAAAACAAAGACATGCTATATAACTAGTGTTGGTTTAATCTAATAAAAATATAAGGAACAAATATATAGACTTATGCATATATAATGGATGTACAAATGAGGATAGAAATATCTTGTATTATTGTGCTAATTTCTATGAGCTGGAACTTTATATCCCATGCCTTTGACAATTTTTCAAAGACTCAATATAGAAGATAAGAAAGCAGTAACTATTCACACAGCATATGGTTATATACAAAGTTTTATCTGTTAAATGACCACCTTTTTCCCTATTTCATATGAAAACCAAAATATATCTATGTGATAATTGCATGGTAAGAGATGCTTTTCCAGAAGAAACATTGGCATTAATACTATTACTTGTGGAAGCCCGGAGCACAGCAGGAGAAATTAACAACTTTTTGTGCATAAAGGGTGCTCCTGCCAGAGACATTACCCACGGAGAGGATCTGCCTGCATCTTCAGCTTGTGTACTTCATCTTCTGTGTTGATTTAATACTGTATTACATTACATTTCTTTTCAAGCAGTAATACAAAGTAGGTGTGGAGCTAGACTCAATTTAAAAAAAAAAAAAAAAAAGAAAAAGTTCCTAAAACAAAAGCCTGCACAATGATCTGCAGAAACCTAAAGTCCCAGTAATCCAGGTTTGTAAAGTGATTGCTGCTGGAAAATAATATTTTTTTTGTCAGTTTTTATGTGTCTTTGATAATGTTGCTTTCTTTTGGCAATATTTTATATTTATTTCAGGCAAGTCACAGCTTCTTATCTGCCTCAGATGGACTTTAACACCTTCCCTTATATAAATTCTATGTTTTATTTCTTTAACAATTCCCCATATTAGATATGCTTAGCTATCATTTGTGTTGTTAAATTATAAGCACTCTTTTAATCGGGTTATGCTGGAGCTGGAAACAACTGATTTGTGTAAGTATTTGTGCTTTTAAAGTAATTAGGAACATCTGCATTGGCATGATTTAACTTTTAAGATCCTTAATACCATAACACTGCAAAGTACATAATTTCACTGGTATGTGCATATACAACAATTGTAATTAAAATCTTGCTAATAACAGTAGGTTGAAATTCGTCAAAAGTATTAAGTTAAACAGCAGTTCTGCACTGATGGTAGTTTTAGCCAGGATTTTCTTGTTTGAGTCTTGTACTAAGAAGTAATTTTAGTAATTTTAGAAGATCCAGTGAAGACAGAAAATACTTGTTTTGTTTTTGTAGATTATTTTGAAGGACTCTAGAAATAATTTTATTCTTATTTTATGTTGTTTAAAAACAAATACTTTGGAACTCTTCCCTCCTGCTGACCTGTTCTTCCTTTCTCTCTCCTCACTGCTTCTCAAAATTTCGTAATGATTTTAGAGAATGGAAAAGGACGAGCACTAAATACCAAAGCATTTTATAATGTCTGTGGCGAAGAACTTGAACACAACATATTTATTTAGACCCTCCTTACGTTACCTCTTTGCTAGTGTTGTAAGCCTTCCAGTTACCAGGACTATCCTTTAATGTTTTCACAGAGTTATGCAAGAAAATAAAGGTGCCATTTGCTATATAGCATGAAAGGAAAAGACCCCATATTTTGAGGTCTTATTGTGTCTGTTTTCTTCCACCCACAAAATAAACCAAGAAGGTTTATAATTAAATGAAAGGCAGAAATTCTAACAATGACAGGAAAAAATTAGTAACCAGTGATAACTGAAATGTAGAGCCCAGTGTCATTTGGTGTTGCAGCAACATGTTTAAGTAAATTCAAGTATATGGAAATAAACTTGAGTTATGGAAGTATATGGAAAATTCTGAAGTTGTATTTGTATGCAACAGTTTTCTGAGTGATGAAAACTGCATACTCCAGGGTGGAGAGCAATCCAGTAGCTTGAGAATAATAAAGAAAGACCTTCCAACTGAGCTGTTTCTCACAGTTTCCTATTGTGGGATTTCTTACTGATCTGGCTTTGGCCACGTTCAGATTATTCAGGCTGGCAACTTCTCTGATCTGGTGTAACGTGTCCATGTTCCAACTTCTAATCCAAATTTTAGATGATGTAGCTGGCTTCCCTTTGTAAAGGAAGGAAGGAAAGAGGAAAGTCACTGTCCTTAGTGTGTTATAGTGAATGCAACAAAGATAATGGTTATAATTGCTCCTCACATAATTTTCAGAAATCGTTTCTGGAGAATTCCTATTCAATAGCAGGTTTTCATGGCTGCCTTATAAGTAAGAAAAACAAAAGAGCAAATTAATAGAAACATCTGCAATTAACATATGCAGATAAAGTTTGCTCCCCAAAAGTCTTTTATAAAGGTATAGGATAGCTCAGCATAGCTGTTCTTATGCCATCTTTTATTTTGGATAAAGTTCTAAAGAGATACTACCATTCGTCTTCTGATTTTCAGGGTTAAAATTATTAGTTTCTAAATGTGACTTAAGCTTTCAAACTCCTGTAAAATACCTTCAAGTCAGCTACTTGAACACTGAAACTCTTGAGCTCATATATCAGTTTAGGTTTAAATGTCTTCCCTCATGACACACGTAAATTAAAAACTATGTCCTGTGGTGACAGTCTAGGAATGGTGTACAAGAAAGGCATGTTACCTGAGTATTTAATTGTCTTTACTTCCATGTAGTGTGGAAGAAGTGGATCTTTAGAAGGTAATGTGTTACCTTGCCTAACACTGAACTAGCATAAAACCATATGCCTCTGTGCCTAAGGTGTTATCCTTACTCTCTCACAACGTTAGCCAATAAAGAATATAATAATTACAAAAGAATCCATAAGAAATTATGTAATTTCTGCAGAGAGTGAATCTTCTGATGCTAATTTTCAAATATTTGAAACCTGTTTAAAACATGCCCAAGTCATATTTGACCATTCAGAGGGAATCCATTGATCAATTAATGGATCCAGTATTGAGATGGGGGAGAGGAGACCAAGGAGTGTAGGAAGATGGGAAGGAAAGGCATGGGCTTATTGTGATGTGGCACTTGGCATTTGTGATGAAAGTAATTGTTGAAACCAAGCATTCATTCTCCAGGTGTTCCTATAGTTGTTTCATTGTCTGTTAAAAATGCCAAATTAATCTTAATTCGAGTTCCAAAATTCACTGCTTAACTCTGCTGTCCTACATACCTACTGAGACAATACTTGTATGGTCTCTGTGTATGTCCTCTAATTTTAGAGTCCTTTAACTAATTCCACAGAAGATAGAGAAAGAAGTGTTAAAGATAGTTTCTACAAATTTTATGAAAATGGCCAGTGCCAACAGATCCTACAAGATCTAAAAAGTGATAAGAGAAACTCATACCTTGTTAGGTATTAGATGTTCTGTGTAGAAAAACCCCAACCAAACAAAAACCAAACACCAAGCCCCCACCCCAAAAAACTGCCAACCAACCAACCAACCCACCAAAAAAAACCCCACACCAATTGCTGGAAAGATTCAGTTGGAGCTTGCACTGTCTCAGACCACAAAGTCACTCAGCCATGACTCAAAAACAGTAAAAGAAATTAGGCTTCATTAGTTCCACCTATCATTTAATATTAGTTCTAACTGTAATTTAATAATACAGAGCTCAACACCTTATTTTTCAGATATAGAATAGTTCTTTTTACTCTGATACCTAAGGTTGAAAAATAAGCTTTGAATCTAAAATGAACTTAGTCATCCAGTCTTGAAATTTGCTATATACTTTCACAGACAGTTAAGAAATTTGAGCTTTCATGTTTTGGTAACCACTACCTAATTTGTCTGCTTTTCTCAAAAATCTGTTATGGATAGACTAGAGCAAGATGTCTCTAAATTAATAAATAAATCCTTAATTTGCTTCTTGGACTAGCACTTCATTGTTCTCTTCCCTTTCCCTTTAAAACTTATTAATATCCCATCAACGGTCATCATATGAAGATTTTTCTTTCCCTTTCATTCTGTGTTCCTCACCCATACACACAAATTCAATTGCTAGATCCATGTTGATGTCTCATAAGTGCCTCATGCGTTTTTTGTTTGTTTTTTGCTTTTTTTTCTCACTGAATTGAAATTTTGCTAATAAAACAAAGATTCTGTAGTGTAGGTATCTAATTTTCAGCAAGCCATTCTTGCGTTCCTTACTAGTCAATGGAGATCTAGTTGATAAGAGTTAGTGACATTTATGGTGTTCAATCTGCTTGTGGGAGGTTGTGAATGACTGCCTTTACATCAGTTCTTTCATTCACTTATTAAACTGTCTTTATCTTGACCCACAAGTTTTCTCACTTTTGCTTTTCTGATTCCCTCCCCCATCTTCTGAGGAGGAGTGAGTGAGTGGCTGGCTGAGTGCTTAGATGGTGGCCAGGATCAACCCACCACAGGCGTGAGTCATCTGACTAAATCTGATCGTATACTTTACTAAGATTGATTTATTATATTGGTAAGATTTCCACTGAGAATAACAGGGGACTGACTCAGGTGTAGACACAGACTATATAGACATCAAAATTTAGGTGACGTGTCTCAGCCATTAAATCTGTGGCATTGTGGGTAATAAATGGTTTATGTTCAACATGGTTAAAGGGAGGTCTTACTGTTTTCTTTCCTGTAACTCATTCTTTGATCTGTCACAATAATACCAGAATTCTTTTTTGTGGCTTTTTCATGTGACCTGGACACCACCTACTTGTACAAGAAGTGCACTTTGATTAAGCTGTGTCTGAATTTTTCTCAGTTTCCTTGCATGATATTAAGATGCATTATGATGCAGTCATTCCATGTAGCTAAATCTCATAAAGTTGTCACCGTGCTTTTTCTGTAGACTTCTGAACATGCGCTATAGCCCCTTCATATCTCATCAGAATGCAGCTGCTTAGCTCATTTCCACAGACTGTGGTAACTTTTTATAGCACTAAGCAAATTATTCATCTTTACTTTCAAGGCCTTTCATAGGTGATCTTTCCTGTCATCATTTATTCATTACAAAACTGTTGATCCATCTCTCATTTTGCTAGTCTTCCTCATCCAATCTTGTCTTTTCAAACAAATAGCTTTGTGCCTTCTCTCAGGATTTAAATTATGTTGGTTGGTACATCACATCTCAGTATTTGCTTTTGGATTATGTTTAGAATGTGTTTGTTTTGTTTGTTTGTTTTGGTGGGCTTTTTATGGGCACAACTATGTATACTATTCACAAAGACTGGCATCTAGAAACCATGTAGGTAATGCTGCAACCCATCAGTAAGCTCCTCTGACTGACATGTACTGTAAAAAAGCAAGTCTGAGTTTGTCTGAAAAATGCTATACAAATATACCCTCTGTTGTGTAGCTGAGTTCATCACCAGAGAAATTATTCCCAAAGTTAGTCTGCCTGAATATGTGTATTAGTGTACATAACTTATTTAGGTACATCAGTTCTCTATGTAGTTAGGGAACACAAACGTATCTGAAATATTTTGGTTAGGACAGGACACTATATAATGTGAAAATTAAGTGCTCAGCTTAACATCTGAAGTTGCCTTACGTTTTCTGGATGTAGGTAGTGTAGGTACCTAACTTCGTACAATGTCAACCCTTCCCCCTAAGCTGCTTCTGAGAGCTCGCTTGAGGTTTTGATAATTATAATCCATTCTGCAAGCCGTTAATGACCAGGGAGACTCCTGCTTAGACAAATACATGATTTAATTTTGTCATTCACTGGGTGATGAGAATACTTGCACCTTGCACTTTTTGTTATAGCATCTTAGAGCTCTTTACACTGTCCAGTAACAGAAAAATATATGGGGAGGGAAATTAGAAACACAAAAGTCCTTTTTCTTGAAACATAGAAATGACTCAACCAGTGCTGTATTGACAGTTTAAGGTGCAAAGTTTAAGTTTCAATTGTTTACTATTAATATGAATGTCCAATATCACAACTGAGTTAGACCCTTCCAAAAAAAACCCCCAAACCACAAATGTTTTTTCAGCCTCAGGAAAAAAGAAGGCAAAAGAATGACATGGGGTACTTCTGCTTAAGTATTTGGTATAAACTGAAGCCTCAGTACAAAATTTGTACTTTGTCTTAGTTTTCCTGAAAGATGATAATGTTGCCCATGTGGGAAATGGTCAAGCAAATGGGTATATAACCAAGATTAAACATAGAAAACAAAACACACTCAGATAAAGGACTGAGATGGGTAATCATCAGGATTTTAAATGAATCGGTAAGTGACACTGCAGATCCAGTAACAAGTACCTTTGATGATTCTGTCAAATTTGGAATGATATTCTATGACTGGACCATAGTGAGTACAGTATTGTATCCAAGTTACAAGTCTGCAGATGAGGGACTGGACCAGATGCAAGCAATGGAAGTATATTTCCCTTTAATAATAATAAAATAATATTTGCATGTATAGTCACAAAGGATACCAGAGTGATCGATTCTTCTACCCAGTTCTGAAGCAAGGCTCTAGGACAGCTAGTCGGTTTTGTTTCAGATTTATATACACATTCTAAAGACAACTCTGCTGATGCTCTCAGGTAGGGGTAGTTTTAATGCTCTGTTGGAAAATAATTACCCTATTTGAAAAGAATTCGTTGTTAGTGGGTTAAGAACTGCAAAGAAGTGGATGACTACAGGTAGTGCTGAGTGTTGATCCGTTGTCTGAAATATAGTGAATCCTGTTGATCCTTTGTCTGAAATATAATTTTGTTTGCCTCTCTTCATGGAAGATGATTTCAAACTTCAGCAGAAGAAAAGTCTAGGAGAAGGATCAGAAAAACAAAGTTCATATTTGTGAGAAGACTTAAATTGATAGGACGGGCTAATTAAAACCTGATATTTTTCCTTATCAGGAAAGGCATTTAAAGACAGTTACAGCACATGAACAAATGAGTATAAAGTAGCATGAATATGTTTAGACTTGAAATTGGAAGTAGTTCTAAAAATACTCCGTTAAAATACTGGGATAAGAAGATGTATCTCATCACGTAATTCCATTCATAGATGTACTAAATTACATATTTGCCTGTCATAAGAGGGAACAAAACACAGGCCACAAGGGTGTTCCTTCACAAGTTTATGTTTCCTTTCAGTATCTGCTGCTGCTCAAAAAACTGGGAAGTTTTGAACTGAGGTGTATCTATTAATAAGTTAAGACAAATGTGTGGGGGTTTTTCAAAGTAAAATACTGTCATTGTATTTCTGGATTCAACCTTTATCTTGTTAAGTTCCTGATATTTGGCTGGATTCATAAACATTGTGCTATTTGTTTTGATATATACATCTGTCCATGTGCTATACTGCATATACTCAGTAGTTGCCCATGTGGAAGCATTAGGATGTAAGATTTGGCCTTTGAAATTTGTTAGATTTGGGACTATGGCACTGTTTGTAATATTTTTAAAAAAGACATTTTTTATAGTCAGCTAGCACATGGATATACTTCATATAGAATTTATATGTAGTGTTATACATTTGCTGCCTTTCCTATGACCTATCATAAATAAGAAATGCTTTGGCTCAAGCAGGTTTTGGTGGGCTGCTTTTTTGGGGGGTGGAGGGCCCTTGAGATATATTTCCTCTACAAGTGAAATATATAGATGGCATCTGATGAAATCAGTATTGTTATTCCTGCCAACTTATTTTTCATTCTGCAAGCCTAGTAATAACTCCCTGAGGACTGATGTGTTTTGTGTGTTTTAATTAAAGTTAATTTAATCTCAAACTGGATTTATTGCTGAACAACTAATTCCTTAACACTGGCTGGAGACCTTGCCATTAAAAAATGAACTATACTGCCTTCATGCATTCCAGAACTGGTGCCCAGTGTTTTGGAAGGCATCATGCCAAAAACTCATATATGTATTTTTTTTAGCTTTTCATGGAGGAACCCCAGCTGTGTCTTCTCAAGGGCGATGGTTGCTGGGATTTTTTTTCAGGCTCTGACCATAAATGTAGACATAAATATACTCTGAGCAGACTAGCTGGAGCTAATAATTTTATTAAGAGGAAGAGCTGTCTTGTAAATATACATCTGGCATGTAAATAGCATGTGTAGATGAAATTGAATAAGCATATTTGGAAACAAAACCAGAAAAATTTCCCAGAGAATGCATTGGAGAATCCATATAGTTCATAAATGATTTTGGAAGAGATTGTCCAGCTGAACTCTGTTATAGTTCTCCCATACAAAGAATAATGATGTAAGCTGATCATGAAATGTAACATGTTAGTAAGTAAATGTAGGGCTATGTTTCATATTGTACAACTTTAGAGCAGAGGAGAAAGGCACTGATGCTGCTGTGCACCCAATATTTAATTTCTAATGTCTATTAAAATTCTTCCAAATTACACATGTACAAATACGGACCTGTCTGAGAGACTGCTAGAAATGTGAATTCATCTTCTGAACGACGTCTGAATCCTTTAGAGCCCAATGTCCAGGTACACTTGTCTTAGTATGACCAGATAAACTGTGCAGATGTGCGATCGCCGTGCCTGGGGCGTGCCTGAGCACCATGGACAGAGACTGACAAACCCAGGGAATGTTCATTCCCTGAAGGAAGAAGAAATTACTTCACCTAGAATATTCCAGATCAGAGAGAGCAGGAAAAATCTTAGTGCTCAGATCCTTGGCCACCTATTTGTCAAAATGGATGCCCTTTTCATAGATTTCAAAAAGTCCAGTTCATCTTGATTCAGTCCTGTCATCAGTCATTTATGGTCTTTGTTTCTCCACAGTGTTGGTCCTTCTCAAAAGACTACCACATAGTTACCTGCTTGCCATTTGCTGTTTATTCTTGCTGAGATGCAGAGGGATTTCCCTATAATCTACTTTCAAAATGCCTCTTTAATTTTATTTTGGAGATGGCTAGATGCTTCAGGTATTATGGCTGACCAGTGTATAATAGTTCATAGAATTATAAAGTTTCTGTGGTGTTCAGATATAGTGTCAAATCCGTTCTAAAGAGGTCTAAATATTTAATCTCTGATTATCTGTCAAGAGTCATAGCTTTTTTCCGTGATCTCCAATAAAAGAAATTAAAATACAACATTTGTATTTTCTGTCTGGTTTGGCTGTGTTCAAGCTTTTTTATGTATAGAATATCAAGCTATCAAATAGAGAATTCATAAATAGAATCACAGAGTCATCTAGGTTGGAAAAGACCTTGAAGATCGTTTAGTCCAACCATTAACCTAACACCGACCTTTCTCAAATACACCATATCCCTCAGCGCTATGTCAACCTGACTCTTAAACACCTCCAGGGATGAGGGCCCCACCAGTGCCCTGGGCAGCCCATTCCAACCCCTAACAACACATTCTGTAAAGAAATGCTTCCTAAGATCTAGTCTAAACCTTCCCTGGTGCAACTTGAGGCCATTCCCTCTTATCCTATCTATTACTACTTGGTTAAAGAGACTCATCCCCAGCTCTCTGCAACCTCCTTTCAGGGAGCTGTAGAGGGCGATGAGGTCTCCCCTCAGCCTCCTCCAGACTAAACACCCCCAGTTCCCTCACCCGCTCCCTGTATGACCTGTGCTCCAGACCCTGCACCAGCTTCGTTGCCCTTCTCTGGACACGCTTGAGTCATTCAATGTCCTTTTTGTAATGAGGGGCCCAAAACTGAACACAGGAATCGAGGGGCGGCCTCACCAGTGCCGAGTACAGGGGTCAGATCCCTTCCCTGTCCCTGCTGGCCACGCTATTGCTGACACAAGCCAGGATGCCATTGGCCTTCTTGGCCCCCTGGGCACACTGCTGGCTCCTGTTCAGCCGGCTGTCAATCAACACCCGCAGGTCCCTCTCTGACTGGCAGCTCTCCAGCCACTCCTCCCCAAGCCTGTAGCGCTGCTGGGGGTTGTTGTGGCCCAAGGGTAGCCCCCGGCATTTGCCCTTATGGAAACTCCTCCAGTTGGCCTCAGCCCATGGCTCCAGCCTGTCCAGGTCTCTCTGCAGAGCCTCCCTACCCTCGAGCAGATCAACACTCCCACCCAACTGGGTGTCATCTGCAAACTGACTGAGGGTGCACTCGATCCCCTCGTCTAGATCATCAATAAAGATGTTAAACAGGAGTGGCCCCAAAACCGAGCCTGGGGGACACCACTCGTGACCGGCCGCCAATTGGATTTAACTCTGTTCACCACAACTCTTTGGGCCCAGCCATCCAGCCAGATTTTTACCCAGCGAAGCGTGTGCCCATCCAAGCCGCGAGCAGCCATTTTCACCAGGAAACAAGTGATGAAGTCAGCTTGTTTCTTTTACTGTAATGCTTGCATATCCTTTCTATTGAACACCAAAATGCAGTCAGTATCTGGAGATTTGCAAAGTGGCAGTATAGAACAGTGTCTTCTCAAATATACCTTTGATGTAATTGTCAGATGGTACACTGGGAGAGTTGCATTTCAGATACTGTGAAATACTGTGAAATACTGTGGATTCAAGTACTCGGACTAATAGAGCTGAGATGCTTAATTCTCACCAGACTGAAGGAGACAGTTGCATGGGAAGGAACTGTACTGAAGCATCCTTCAAAAAAGAGAGAATGGTTGCTAAGTCAACATTGTGTGGTCTCTGAAAGATTTATGATACATTTTTCTGAATCTGTCCTCCCATCTTTCTTTTACATTCTTCATTTGCCTCAGGCTTCGAATGACAGAAGAACTAAGTAATTATTTTAAGCTCTTGGTAGCTCTTTAACTGAGTCAGACAGAAGGTACAGTCCAAATGTGTAGCCCCAGCAAATGGTGCCATTAGGAAACAGAGATCTCACAAGCATGAGGTGTATGTGTGCACTATTGAGAGAACCAGTACTGAGCTTTCTAGTTTTTGGAGGTAAATGACATTATTTCCAAAGGATCATTTTGTGTTAATAGCTTTTAACAAGCCAGTGTCAAAGAATCTTCAAGAACTGTAGGTTTGTATTGGAAAATTGTTCAGAAATATAATACTGGAAATGTTTTCTGTGGTTTTATTTTTTTCTTCAGTGAAAGTTAGCTATCCTGGAGTTACAAATTAAAGCCTGTGATATGAATCATTGAGTGTCTGATTTGTTGGTTCTCCAAGAAGGATTGATAGGAGACTCATTAAATATGTGTTAATTCTACATTTTAGGGCATCTACAGGAAATACCTTTCTTACTACATAATTCAGCTTTGTGAACAAAGGGAGATTTTTATTTTTTTTTCTGAAATGTCAGAGAGTGACCCCAACTGCAGATAGCATTTTGAGTGGTATAAGACGTATTAGTGTCATTTTGGGTTCCCTAAACTTGGGGCCTGACCATCTTATTATAGTCACATATAAGAAAAGGTTACAATAACAAAAAGTTATTTGAATATATACACTATCAGAAAAGCTTTTACATGTATACCTTTTCACAGTGAATAGTAAATGATACAAATTTTGAAACTCCTCAAATTAATTATAGACTTACTACTTTTCCTGCTTCTTCATTTTATTTTCTGGTTTGCATATCATATTTCTAAATGACATGGTATAGCTTTCCTCAGAACATATGTATGTATTATGATCATATTTCCAGATGCAGAAAATGGTTAACTAGTTGACTATACTCTGATGATTCATAATTATTTCTATGGATTTTTTTACTTTTTTTTTTTTTTTTTTTTTAATTGCTGTTGTTTTGGCACTAGTCTAATTAGCAGAAACTATCAACTTAAACTGGGGACCCTTCTGCTGTGGTAGGACATGACCTTGTTTCTATTTGTACCAAGCTTGTTATTTTGTAGTTATCTGCATTTGACATTTACCAACAGTAGTGCAACATCTCTTGCTTTTCAGCATGGTGTGCCAGAGGACTGTTACGCATCTGGTGCTAGTCAGAGAGCATGGTTTTCAATGTTATCTTATGATCAGGAGGTAGTTAAAGCAAAGAACCACAATATTAATGTACTGTATCTGTACTTACTGCTCATTCTTTGTTTGCATTTCTTTCCATGGAGTTTATATTCTTGTCTGAAAACCTTAATGTCACTGCCATGGGGGCTTCTCCATATTACCAGTGAAGATTATGTGGGATCCTTATTTTATGATATATTTCTTTTGAGTGTTATTACTGTTTGGAATGAAAAAATTAAAATAATGCTTCCTGCCATTTGACTAGTTCTACAGCATATGGAATGCATTGTTTAATATGAAAATTAATTAAATTAGCTGAAATATACTACTGATTATATCTTTTAAAATATTTAAACCTTTAGAACATTATATACCTAATCAGAAAACCTGAAGTCTTTACTAATTCTGTTTTGTAATGCCTATCTGCTCTTGCACACAATTGACACAAAAAGCTAACAGAGCTAGAACTGTTTGTTAGACTGGTAATTTTATCTCTGTCCTGACTGCCATGACCTCACTGTGAAAAAAACCCAAGACAAGGCTTCTAGAAATTTAGTACAAAAAGATTGTGAGTAGTTTACACGTGAAAGGGAGAAAACAAGGGCTGGATTTATCTGTCTGTAAAGAACAGATACTTCTCAGCAGCAAGTCTGTAAGTAAAGCAAAGTTCCTGTTGGATGCTGGGGGTTTGTTGGGCAGGGTAACCCTTTTTCCACAGTTTTACAGGACTCATGCCAGATTTCTGTTGGCCAGTTCTATGATCATAAGGGTTCATTCAGGTTGTGCTTTGTTCCCCTCAGCCTGTGTCAGAGAGCTGAACTGAGATGTTGACCTATTTTCTGTTTGTGATCTAGGGCTGTGTTGAGCTTCTTGTCCTCTACCCACAACATGTACAGTTTATGCTGGATCAAACACAGCCTGTCCATAATTGTCAAATGTTTCAGATTCAGAAGGTCTCAGGAAACATGAAAGCAAAGTAAACACATGTAGAGAAGCAAGAATAGGCTTTTACAGGCAGATGGTGACAGGATATTTTGTGGTAGCTGAACCCTTGTTTTCCTTGTAAATGTTGAGAGGAAAGAACAATGTATACTGTTCTTAACCCTGGAGTAATTGGAAATATTGAAAGGTAAAAGAGCTAGTAGTCCCTCTTCTGGAAATATTTTAGCTTAGCCTGCAGTATGTTACTGTACCCTTCAGTTTTGTTTTGTACAATTTCTAAGCTAACCTCCTCTTGAACTGATTGATAAGGTTACTTAGGGTGAAAATCTGTTGAACTGTGTAGATTTTATAATGAAAACTTCAAGGTCCAAAGTTAATTCAATTGAAGCACAAACTTAAAAATTATATGAACATAATCTGTTTTCTGCAAAATGAACTTGGTATTTCAAAACATATCTTTCAAAATTGTTAACCTTTCCTAGCAAAGAGGGAGTTTTTGTGCTTCTCTTGTAGTAACCGATGGAGTCCAAACATTAACAAAAAAAAAAAAAAGCAAGGAGGAGAGCATGCAAAGAAACTCACTGAGGTGAGTTCTCTATGCATTGTGTAGCTGTTCTGCAGTGTGTGAACAGTACTTTTTGGAAATAGGAATGTTTTCAGATGAAAATGTTCTATATTTGTAATTGTCTGCTTCAGTAATAGAGAATTCCTTTTATTTAATGAGTATCTTAAACATAGAGAATTTTGCAGATCTTAACTAGGATTTATAGATCTCTTCCCAATAGTTCTTGTAAAGTACATACCTGGCTCAGCATTCAGTACAGAATCTTGTGTATTTCCCTTATGCTTGTCCACACAGAAAGATAATTTGATTTCAATTATGTTATAATTAAAGTGTGGCTGAAGTTATACAGATTTTGCTGGTTCCTTTACTTTTTGAAGAGTAAAATAAATTAGTCTTGTGTAACGTTTTTGGGTTTTGTTTTTTTGCAAGACAGGAGTATCTGTGTGAGTAGTACCCTATTAGCAAATTTATGACACAATTATTGTTTCATTTTGGGTTTGTTCATAAAATGGTTATAATGAAAGAGCTTTTCAGTGTTGAACAAGCCTTAAAAATCTCATTCTCCTTTTTCTTGATTTTTTTCCCCATGCTCACTTTTGTCTGGATAGGGTCATGCAGTTTTCTTCTGTGCTGCTTTTATTCTTCTCGAGCACACTCTTCTGTGTTGCTCTTGAGTCAGAATCTTCTTTTGCATCTATTGATTATGTGAACATGGATGTAGAACTATAATTTCAAAGATCTTTCTGGTTCATGATAGTGGTGTGCTAAGAGAAAACCAGAAATGATGATCAGTAGATATGCTTAATTAAAAGGCAAAAGGGCAGTGAAGTTCATTTCTGTTTAAAAGAAGGCATCAAAGTTTTAAGACTGACATGTTTTAAAAGTTCTTCTTTACTCTCCAAGTCATAACTGATAGTGCTACTTTGCTGAGCTTGGTGTGGATGAAGGTGATCCATGTAAGGTCCATATCGGCAAAATCTTCACTGTGATATTTTTCTGAGAACAGGTGAACTGCAAGGTTCACCTTGTCTGTTTCACAGAGAACTTGACACTTTTGGTCTTCTGGCATTTTATTTTTTCTCGCCACCAAGTGCTCTTTATTACAGACTCAGATGCAAATTCAAGAAGCAAGCTCTTGAATCAAAATGCTCAGAATTGCTACTGAAATCCTATAAACAACAATACTCTTTGGCACCCTCCATATTAAAAACCCCATACACCAGTGTTTCAGGTAACAAATGCTTTCTGGAGCAGTCAGGAAAGTTTGGTTAGAACAATTAATCCTACACATTTGGAGATTTCAAATGTATACAGAAGGCAACTCAATGTCATAGATCTGAATCACTTCTGTCACAGATCATGAATGGTCATCCTCCCAGTACACACACATATACACTAGCTTAGACTGGTCACTCAGATTGAAGGTGGACTTCAGAAAAGCACCTTGTATGTGACACAAGCCAATCCTGTCTTCCCTGCTGCATGATAGGAATTCACCAAGATTTATGGAGCAACTCTGCCAGACAATTTCTCCTACTCTTAGTTTTTAGAGTGAAAATGAGAAATTACAGTAGAGGCTGTTGGTCTGAAGCATAGTCTGGGCAGTCTCTCTGATGACTTGCAAGAAGTCAATGCAGACTTGCTTGCCTTCTTAGGTATCTGAAGTCGAACAGCAACCAAAGCTGCTGCTTTGCAGGAATGTCTCTGTTAAAAGATGATTTCTTGGCATATTCTGAGACTTTCTAAGAAAAACATGAATTCTGTCCTCTATAGCTAAGCAATGAAAGTAACTACTAAGCCTGTAAAGTTAAATCCTAACCAATTCAGTTCATTCTCTATCTCAACGTGAAAGTCAAATACTTTCTGTTTCTGGACTGACAGCTTTATGTAACCAAAAAAGTGTTAATATCTAAAGGATAAAAAACCCCCAGGCACCTAAAGACAATGAACTCTGGAATATTTCTTTTGTTTAAGAAATTAGAAGAAAGCAGACTGAAGGGACTCCATCCAAACCAAAATTATAGGTTTTGAACTGTTTGTAAGAAATAACCATCTGACCGCCTGGAGCCCTGGCAGTCTCAAACCCATGTGTGATACATGGGGGTGAAACAATGCTGCCTCCTCCTGTGAAGATGGTCTATTAAAAAAGGTTTGGGAACACTGATGGAGACAACCTGGAAACATGGTAGCTGGTGCCATAGGTTGTATCTGTGCCCTGTTTGTTTCTGCTGGTGACCAAGACTCAGAAGTGTGAGGACTTTGGTAACAGACAATAGATGAAAAACCTTTCACAATTCTTCCTGATCCTCATTGTACAGTAGTTGGCTTATGCTCTAAATTTTTGTAAATGAAGGTGGGTTTTTTCTTATTCTTGATAAAACTGTAGACATTTCCTCATTAAAAAAAAAAAAAAAAAGCAAAAAAAAAGCAGAACAGTTTTATCTTCATATAGTGAAGTAATTCCATTTAACTTTCTATAGGGCTGGCCTTTGCGGTTCTGTCTTCAGTCCATCCAGTTTTTGGTTTATATGGCTCTTTCTTCCCTGTCATTATATATGCCATATTTGGAATGGGACATCATGTTGTGACAGGTAAGTGTCTATTTGCTAAAAAATTTTTCAGAAAAAAGGAATTGGAAACTGAACTTTTTGTTGTTGTTATAAGATCAAGGAAAATTATACTAAACAGAAATAAGATGGTTTTGTGCTTCTTTTTACAACTATTTCTGCCAGCTCAAGTACTTTAAAGAGCCTCATTAAGAATATATTGGAGTTACTCCTGCCATTATAATATAATATTGCATTGACACTTCCTTTGTAAATGTAGTTTACTAAGGGTTTTTGTATTTTAACTCTAGAAATCTGCTTCGGGCTATGATTTTAACAAAGAGCTCAGCCAACGAGATACATGCTAACAGGAATGACAAAAGGCTCGTCTGCTTCTTAAACTGTAGAAAACATACTTCTCACCTGGCTAAAACACAAACCTTGCATGTCTCACAAAAAAAAAAAACCTTTCTGTGCCTATTATCTGCAATTGTATTAAAGCTAGAGAGTCTCCAAATGAGTTCAGTACAGCTCCTGTCCACTTGCAGAGTAATTAGGCAGCAAAAGGTGCTCCCTGGTTACTATGCTAGTAGTTATGAATTACTTGTTTACCCTCAGCACAGCCAACAGCGGCTGCAAGAGTTGAATGACTAATCTCCTAATAGGTTGGTGATGCTCTGTTTCTGACCCCAAAGAACAGCAGTTATAGATGGTTGCCAGCATATCCTGGGTTGCATCAAGAGAAGTGTGGCCAGCAGGTTGAGGGAAGTGATTCTCCCCCATTACTCTGCTCTTGTGAGACCCCACCTGCAGTCCTGTGTCCAGTTTTGGGGTTCCCAACATAAGAATGACATGGACCTGCTTGAGCAGGTGCAGAGGAGGCCACAAAGATGATCAGGGAGCTGGAGCACCTCCCTTATGAGGACAGGCTGAGAGAGTTGGGGTTGTTCAGCCTGGAGAAGAGAAGACTCTGGGGAGACCTTATAGCGACCTTTCTGTACTTAAAGGGGCTACAGGAACGATGGGGGGGACCTCTTTATCAGAAGGTGTAGTGATAGGATGAGAGGTAACAGTTTTAAGCTAAAAGAAGGTAGATTTAGATTAGCTATAAGGAAGAAATTCTTTGCTGTGAGGGCGGTGAGACACTGGCACAGGTTTCCCAGAGAAGCTGTGGCTGCCCCCTCCCTGGCAGTGTTCCAGGCCAGGTTGGACGGGGCTTTGAGCAACCCGGGCTAGTGGAAGGTGTCCCTGCCCATGGCAGGGGGGTGGAACTAGGTGATCTTTAAGGCCCCTTCCAGCCCAAACCAGTCTATGATTCTATGAAGGGAATTGGAAATAATACTCATGAGATTGAACCACAGATTCTTTGGTGTGCAGTAGTGGACACTTGGTGGCCTCTGAAGTTTGTGGGAAGGATGAGACAGAACCAGTAGTCAAGCACAGTAGGACTGGGTAAAGGGGAACCGCTTCTGTGGTTGTCAGAAGATTTCAGCAGGAAAGAGGTACATTTTCCTTGTGGAATAGAAAAACTGGAAGGAGGAAAGATGGTTCTGGGTAATCACACATAGAATGAACTCTGCAGAATCTGATTGTTCAGGTGTATGCACCGACAAATGTTTTAGTAAGAAGTTAGCCATGTATTTTAAGCACCTTTTTTGTTCATACTCAGTTAAATTATTAAAAATTGCTGAATGGCTATAACTTGTCTTACAGCAAAGGGAAAGATGAAAGTTTTTTCTCCCTAAAGGCACAGAAAGTATCCGGGCCTTCTGATGCCTGAAAAGGATCTGTGGATGCTGTTAATAACTTGATGCTGTAATGAGTGATGACATGTACTCAGCTCATGTAAGAAAGAGAAGCATTCAAAAAAAAAAGAAAATTTGGAATTTTGAAAATAATTTTGACACTTGAGAGGAGATAGATTAGTATATTTTTTGAACTTATTTTCATTGACTATATTAAAACATGAAACTATATTAAAAATTGTGTATTGTCATCAGCTTGTTTATATAAGATTATTAAGAAGACAAGAATCTATCACATGATCCTATGTAGGAAAGTAAGTAAGTATCTGTCTGACATAAAATCTAGTAATGAAAACAGATGATCAAATGGGTAAGTACAAGAAGCTAAGGCTGATGTTTTATCCTTAGGAGGGAATAATGTTCAGAGAATGATTTGCTGAGAGTCCCACCACTCCATGGCTGCAGATTCCTGCACAGTCCCTGGTGTGGAAACCTGTTCCTTTCACAAGTGTCTGTTCCAGAATTTAATCTTAAGAAAAAAAGGAAGCAAAACAGTTCTCTTGCAGACATGAAGATTTTTTTAAATAAATGTGTGTGACATATGCTGTTGATCCTTTCAGTAGAGATGTCTCATGCACTCATCCCACCAGCCTTGGTTAAGGCATTATGGTGTGCAGGCTGAACTGGAGCTATACCTCCTGCCTCAGATCGCCAAATGCTCCAGAATTCCTCACGTACATTGGCAACCGCCTCTTCTCCTACCAGCGTTTTCTGTAAGATCAGTGTGGCTCTCCATAATTATAGAGGCTATCAATGTGTCCTTTGTTAGTGAAGTCAGTTATGTTAATATGAAATGGAAAAGTATCAGTGGCCCAGTTCTGTCAACTTTTAACCACTTGAAATGTCTCTTCTGTGACACAGCTGATCTCCTTTAAAAGATTACTCACCTGAGCAACTAACACCTACATCTTTTACTTGACTGTTTTTGGTATAATTGATCTTGGAACATCCTCTGAGACAGCTTCTTATGTCATAATACCACATATAGATCCTTGATTTCAGACAGAATTTTATGTAAACTTTTTTTTTTTTTTAAGAGAAAACAGGTTTAAAAGAAAAAATAACAATCTGAAAAGCAAAATACCCAAAACTATCCTGAATGTTGCCTGAAAAAAATGTATTATAGGGCCAGATCAAATGTTTATCATGATTCAAGAAAGAAAATGTGATCCAAGAGAAGCCTTCATGGCTCAACAGGAAAACTAAGGGGACTGTCATAAGGAAGAGTTTGGCACTTGAAAAATGGAAAGCTTGATCAAATGAGGTGAGCAGGAAATTAAATGTGGCAGGTCAAACATATGCAGGAAGTTTAGAAGGCTAAAAAAAGGGATTTGAAGAGTGCCATGGAGAGGATGACCAACTGATAGTTAAAGTTTTTTAAATACATCAAAAGCAAGAAGCCAGGAAAGAAACTGGTAGGACACCTTTCTGACAAAGGTGTAACAGGGATATTCTGTAGCAAGGCCACAGGACTGTCAAGTTACCAGTGTAATTTAATCTGTCTGTAGGGAATCCTGGGAACTGCAGACCTGTCTTGCACCTCTATTATTACAGACTATGATAAAAAAAAAGTTCACTAAAAGATATCTACAATCAGAGTCTGTTGGAGAGGAGTTAATGTGGTTACTGTAAAGGAAAATCCTACCTCAGTAACCTCCTAGAGTACTGTATGAGTGTCAGTAAGCACATGGGAAAAGGAAATACTTTGAATATATCAGAATGGTCGAACAGCTACTGATAAGGTTCCACACCAAAGGTTACTAAAGAAACTAAGTTGCCCTTGTGATAGAAAAAAAGTTCTTTTATTAATTATTAGCAGGTTAATGGATAAGAAACAACAGATAGGACTTATTGGTCATATTTCAGGGTAGAGGTGTCCCTAGTAGGTTCCTGAGGAATTCATGCTTGGAGGTTTACTCTATGAAGGCCAAGGTGAAAGTAGAACGGTGTTTACCAGGTTCTGCAACAGTAGAAATTAAGGAGATTTCAGTGAAACCGGTGAGAGATCATTTTAAAAGACTTTTAAAATATAGTTTAAAGAAAATAACACAGCAGATGGTGAACTTCTGGAACCTGGTCCCAGAGGACATTGTGGAGGCAGAAGTACAAGCAGGTTGAAACAGAGATTCAACAAATTCATGAATACTAGTCCATAAACAAGATCTAAATGGGCTGGATAAGGATGTACTTCCCTAAAATGACAGCTGTGAGTGCTGGAGGATTATGAGGGAGATGGCCTGCAGAAAATGGCCAGGTTTGTGTGATTTCTCTGGGTAACATCTCCAATTGTCACAGCAGGAAAGAGAGTACTGGGCAAGGTGGACTATTGGTCAAACATAGTAGGGCATTTCTTATGCTCTTAGAGCTCTGCATGACATGTTTGTGCTTTTTAATATTGAATTATCATCCTTATTTATCTATACGTCATTACACGTGCTTTATCTCTCAGCAAATAAAAATTTCTCTCATAATATGCCTCTATTTATTCGAGTGGAGGCTGCTGAGATATTGAACATATACATCTGCTGACTATAATGGGCTAGGTACTATGTGTACAGTGTGAATTAATTGCCCTAGAAATTTGAATAATAAACATTTGAGATCCTCAAACAAAAGCTGTTTCATCACACCCAGAGAGACTTAAAAGGACTTCAGATAACTTGAAATCATTGTGAATTGTTGTGTTTGAACCTCTTTTGTTAACATGTCTAAATGAATATGCTCATAAAAAAAAATATAAAATCTCTAATTCACATATGCAGATTGTATTTTACATAAAGAAATGTGAGTTACATAAAAAGATTACCTTAAAAATTGTTCTTAGCATGACAAGAATGGACAAAACGGCACTTTCACTCATAATGGTCAAGTTTTGAAAAAGATACCATGAGTACAGACAGTTACAGAATTATTGGTGACTAATGTCTGGCTTTTTCTATAGGAACTTTTGCTTTAACTTCCTTAATATCTGCCAACGCAGTTGAACGTCTTGTTCCTTCAGTCAGCACTAATTTTACTACAAACAATAATTCAGGAGTTTTGGGCCTATCAGAGTTTGAAATGCAGAGGATTGGAGTTGCAGCAGCAGTTTCTTTTCTAGGAGGAATCATTCAGGTAAGTGGCAAATACATATTCTGTATGCTACTGATGCATTGCATTTATGACAGCTATGACTCTTGTAATTTTTTTTTTTTTCACTTCTATGAGAAAAACTGACCATGGGTCTGGATGATGAGTGATGAAATTAGTGTGTTTTAAGAATTTGTTTCTCCTTTGTTATGATGTAGTAATTGCCTGTATACATGCTCCTAGGGTGTTACAATATGAAGCAAAACCAAATTTAGTCAGCACTAGTATAATATTCAGTCACTGCTGGTGCTCCCTTTTCTTTCTCCTTCAGAAACAAAACATGAATCAGCTCCTGGTAAGCACTGACATATTCATGTGTTTTTCTATTGCTCTTGGCTTGAAGAGAAATACTATACACTATTCAATAACTAAAAACAGTAGGAAAAATCTTTAAATTCTCTTTAGAGCTCACACACCCATCATTAAAGCAAAATAAAGTAATAAACCAGATGTCTTCAAATGGCTCTCCAAAGCTTATTCAAATGATCAGTGGTCTTTTAAATTTTTTCTTTTTTCCTATTCTGACCACAAGTGCCGAGTTCCTTTATCTATTGCCAGTTGCTTAGGTCTTCAAAGAAGCCTCCCCTCTTTTCTTGTAAATATTAAATGGAAGAAATGTTCTAGCACTTGACTTTGCAATGCCTTCCAGGTGCCTGGCCACCTGAAAGAAACCTGAACCCCTGCACTCGGTGTTTTGGATCCCTCTACCATGCAGAGGATGAGCTAAGAATCCCAGAATGAGATCTTCAGTGCCCTGCAAGGTTGACAAGAACTGGGGCTTATGCTTATATTAGTCAGTAGGATATATCAAAAAGCATGGTAATTTCTGTTGCATGTTTTTCATTCTTTTATTGGTTACAGAATTATGACTTGGGGTAGCAGCATGAGAGAAACCTTACAGACAGCATATGGAGTAGAGCTGATGCTGATTGTACCTGCCTGCTACATGTGCTGTCCCATTGCACCAGTGTGTGCAACATAACGCTGCATCATGTGCAGGATACTTCTAACAGCAGAGTCCTCTTAGCGGGCACAGAGCTCTTCACATGGGAGCGCTGTGCTCACAGCCTGACTATCTCTTATGTCGTCCCCAGAGAGGCTTGAGTGTTAAAGGCCAAAATGCCTCAAGCATGAACTTGATGCCTGCATTTGATCTAACTTCAAAATCTGATGCAGAAATTTCTTGCTTAGCTGCTGCAGAATCCCATTAGGTGTGTAAATCCTCTGGACATCTTACTCTTTCATTCCGAAAAGTTCTGCTTTTTCATATGCCTTCAGCTGCTCCACCTGATTTATCTCAGCCTATGTCCTGTTTAAGCTTGATTGGAATGAGAAGAACTAAAATCCTCTGCCTGCATCTTTAAAGCAGGTCTGATAGGGAACTGTGCCATGTGCATGGACTCTTCTCCCAGGTCAGTAATGCCACTTGCATTAGAGTCATATTAATACAGCAGGTGCTCATAGTGCTGCCACTAGTCCTTTATGCAAGTTTAATGGTTAGAGACCAGATTAAAATACTTATTTCCTAGAGGATTGTTTTAAAGGTACTGATTCATGATATTCAAGTGAAGGTCTGGATCAAGGCTGTGATTAAACTTTGCCATCATCTCAGGTGTTGTTAAGTGTAGGAATCTATGTTTCTCATCATGATTCCAGTCTCCTGGCTAACAGTTGCTGCAATTCCCAGATAAAGTGACAGGGCACATCTTGCTGGTAGTGGAGAGCTTAATCAGTGACCTGCTTCTACTTATCAGACTAAACTAAAAATTAATGAGTAGCCTGGGATAGATGAGGTACTCAGGGACAAGAAGAAGATGATGTATTTTGGAGCCAGTTTTCTGTTGAAGACATCCTGAAATACAAAGTAGAATTGTTAGTACAGTTGTGACAGTACTTCTCTGGGAAAGGAGCAGACCTCTGCTATGGTGTCTGCCCATAAAACTGTTTCTTTATGCTAAAAAAAAAAAAAAAAAAAAAAAAAAAAAGCGCAGTGCTGGAACTAGCCACTAATTACACAAAAACAACTGATGCTATGACTATTCCATATCTTGGGCAGCTTCCACAGGAGGGATGAAATGTTCCTCTCCAAACCAGCTGGTTCCTTCTTAGAAAGAGTAGGTAAAGACCTGAACGTCCTTGGCCAGAAAAATGATTTCTTAGTATTTTTCCAGTAGCCTGGCTAAGTAATTAGCAAATAATGTTAAAGGAAAAAAAAGAAAAAACACATTAAATAGTGAGTTACAGAGGGAAGGCAAAGGGAAGAGGTATTTTTCTGAGGCGAACTGCTGTTAGCTGATTTGTGTTTTGTGAAGATCATAAGTGTGCATCTCTGTGTGAGGCAAGCTCTGAGCGGGCTCTGTGAACCTCAGTGCCATCAAAACATGAAATAAGTTGGAATTAGTTTCTGATCACCAGGAGCTCATGCCATTTGAAATTTTGGGCTTAGCTGCCTAAATTTTTCAAGTAGATTCAGTTTCCTGAGTGTTCATAAAAGAAGGAAGATGTTTAGTTATTTTAAGAGGCATCCTGATGAAAATAATGTAGTATTAAACCGAAAAATAAGTAAACATAAAATAAAAACTGTAATTACAAAAGCATTTAATATAATGCATTCAAAGAGACTATTTCATTTTTTAAAGCAGAATAGAAAGTATAAAGCAGATTTATTTATTTTTTTTTTGTTTATGTAAGTGCTACTCTATAAACAGGGCATGGAAAGCTAATCATGTTCATTGAATTATTCCCTGATATTGAATACCTCAGAGGTATTTACGGGGAGAGGAAATGACAGAATATAACAGATGCCTATGGAATGATTTTGTAATTATAACTGGATGATGCCTTTACAGCATCAAAAAATTCTCAAAAAGTGTTTTTGGGTAAGATTTTTTTTCCTATTATTATGTTATACATGCAAAAATGCTTGCATAAATATATGTGTCTATAAAAATCCCCAATATACTAAACTGAAATTCAGCATTGAATTTGGTGAATAAATAGAGGAAATCTGATTGCAGTTCAGAGTGAGAAAAAAATAATTTTTTGTCCTAGAAAAAAATGTAGTGTTCTCTTAAGAACCACAGCACTACAGACTTCAGTTGTGCTGCTCTTCTGTAAATCAGAAATGGCTGGTTATTGCATTCCAGTCTTCTGTTTTTATTGGTAAGTTTTTCAGCTGCTGTATTTTAAAAACTTATAATTAGTTGCTGATATACAGTATTGGAAAGAAAAAATATTTCTGATTATCTGGAGGACAGATTTACATGGTATATAATCAATTTGCTTCATAATGAAGGAGCACATTTGAATATGAATTGTGGTTTTGTAAGGCTAATATTCTTGTCCAAAGGTTTGTTTCCCTGTGGGGAAAACTGTGCTGCACTGCTCTATGTTATACATAGTCATTTATTAAATACAAACATGAGTTTTAATTATACAGTGACAATCAGGAAAAGAGTTCATTTTTCTTTTACAGTGGAAATAACTTCTTGCAGGGTCATATTCTGTATCTTTAAAAGGACAGCTGGGCTGGGTGGCAGTCCTGGTTCCCACGATTATGGTACAGCATGATACATGTTAGTACACAAAGACCACAGAAAGAAGTCTTTTTTGCGTCCTGAAGTGAGGAAAGCTCCCTCCACACACCATCAGAAGCTACCAATCACTCTCAAGCAACTCACAGTGAATTTAGGAGCTGTAATTCCAAAGACCAAAAGATCCCAATTACAGTGTCTATCAAAACAGACCAAAACCAGTTTTAAATAGGTGACTCAGTCAAGCTGAACTGTCTGTGACTGACTGTTGGTCTCCAGACAGTCCATAGATGTCTTCACCTTTGCAACCTTTGATTTTGAGGTAACCAATGCAACATACTAAATAAGAGGCTTGCAGTTTGTACTGTTGCCTTCCAAGAGATACTCCCCATGGCTGACTTCGTCTTCTTAGCCCATGCAGCAAAATATCTGAAAGAGTACCCCACTTTTTGATTTAATGGTGAAAAAAAGCCATACCTTCCAGAATGTGGAGTTTTGGGGTATTTAAAATTTATTCTCCAAAACTGAATTCATGCAGGAGATAACATTATATTAGCCTTTCAATTACTGTGGACAGAAATTTTGAGATTAGTGATTTCCAAAGTGCCTGTTATGTGATAAAAATTTTTACTGGCCATAAAATTAGTTTGACTACACAGTGAGATTGGAATTTTAATAATAATAAACTGTGTGTGTTGTCATGGGAAGAAAGTACTGAAAGTGGACAAGAACCAAAAGGGCTTAAATTAATGAACATGGGGGCTTTGCTTTTCACAATTACTCATTTCTCTTCTCCTGGCTAAATCCTCATTCCCTTCTTCCACTTCTCAGGGTGAAATTATGGAGCAGTGAAGACAGCTGCAAGGAAAGGTTCCCTTTGCATTATCTTTCTTCCATTCTCAACTTAAGGGGTTTTTTTCTTCTTTTTTTTTTCTTTTTTTGAGATCCCACCTTCCACCACTTCTGTCTAATCACTTGGTTTTATAATTTGTTCCATAATATTTTCTCCTTTACTGTGCATTTATTCAAGGCTTCTTGCCTTCACTTTCTCTTGTGGTTTTTTCCTTTCTATGACAGTTCCTGATTTCATTCACAAGAATTTAATCAAGACTGCATAACTGGTGAAAACAAAATTAATCTCAAGATAGTTACTTCTTAATGAGCCTTTTAACATAGTGTAATATACTGAAAAAGCTGCACAAAGAAACTGTAGCTATGCAACTTTCAAACCAGTTATTACTGTGATTGTTCTCTCTCTGAAATATTCCTTCATCTCCTACAAATTAAATTTTGAAAAATGAAAAATATATGATCTTTTTTTCCTTTTACAGTTTAAGAAAAGGCAGTATTCGTATAAATAATGAAGGAGAAAACTATTTGCCTTTGGCATTTTCTTGTACATTTTTTGTTGTTGTTCTGTCACTTCACTGTCAGTTTTCCCTGTAGTTTTTCTGCATCAAGAAAGAAAAAAATCATACAATATATCAGAAAATAAGATGAGAAACCCACATCACAACCACAGCAAAGATAAAGTGGTTTACTAGAAATTTCTTCAAGAATATTGAACTTTCTACATTTTGATTATTTCTTAGTGGGTGAAAGATTTTATGACATAATGCAATGTGATGCAATCATGTGCTGTCAGCTCAGTTTAGTTTCAAATGGTGTTTATGCAAAAGACAGTGTCAGCCAAGCTGTTGAGCTGGATGTCTGTTCCCAGGCATGGAGGGTTAACTGGAGAGTTGATCTGGGCCTCTATAAATCCTAAAAATATTAAGTACATTTGTCAAGAAATCTCCCATGCAACTAGATTTGGGAGGCTTGTTTTAAAACAAGTTTTTCATCTAAGCAGTTTCTGTATATTGCTCATGTTGCAAGGACAGCAGGAGTTTCCCATACCAGTTTATGCTGAAAATTACACCCTCCTCCCCAGATATTTTCTGTTCTGGTTGCTTCATTGTTAGTTCTTCACCATGGAGGGTATATGGATGCACATTATATTTATTTAACTATAATTTAAATAAAGAGTAGGATGTACATGCTGATGAAGCACTGCCATTTTTTCTGGAAGTCCTGAGCTACCTTCTGCGGTGAGATACAGGGGACCAGCATAGGCTGCTGCTTGTTTAACTGAGTGGCTACAGAAACTGTCTACCAGAAATTATACTCATGGATTGGATATATTTTACATAACTCATGATTATAAACAATCAATAAAATGTGTGCTTGAAATATATGACTTTTTAGTTACTGCCTGCAAAGCAGGGTGACACCCCACTAAAATGCTGGAGATTTAAAGTAAAAAAAAAAAAAAAAAAAAAAAAAGTAAATGTGAGAGTGGTGCTGAAGTTGTTAAGTTCTGCATTCATGACATCATTTCTCTCTAATTCACCATAATAGCTTTCTCTGAAATGCCAATATTATCTAATATTTCTCTGTGATATTATGTGCTTCATAGAATTGTCTCTGTCGTTTTGAATCCACAGCTAAACATCCATCTCATTCTCTGGAAACAGCTGTTACACAGAAATTTCACATCCATACAATGCAAACTGATCTTAAAAAAACAAAAATTCACTAGGGAAGGGAGAGTTTGTTTCTTACTGAACCTTGCTACTGTGAACAATGTTTTAAATGTATGAATAAGGACACTCAGAACAAACAGCTAAACAAAATATCTGAAGTTAGTAATTAGCGGTTTTAGGCCTGACTTACTAAATTACTACTCATGGAGGGTATAACAGTAATTATCATTGTTGGGGTCCAATCTTGAATGGCAATCAATGTTCTAATTGTTTGTAGTACAGAGCCATTCACATGCTATTAGTGGGAAATAGAAAAAAAAGTCTCAGATTTAATCTCTCAGATGAAAGAGGAAATTGCTCACTAGAGGTTTTTGTGGTAAAATAAAAGCCACTCAGTTTGGTATTTTTGCTTCTTTTGTGCTATTATACCCATTGCTCACTACATACAGGTGAGATTTAAGGTGAAAAAAATAAATTATGTGCAGGCATAAAGAATGATAACATTTGGCAATAATTATTTTAGTTTCAGAACAAAACAAAATAAAGCAGGGAAGACTAAGATATATTCCAAAAGGATGATATGGAAAGGTATGGAAGCACAAAATAATCGTTTTAGAAAATAAACAACTCTGTGCCAAGAGCAGGTACCTTTTCAGGCAGAAGAATAACAAATGCAAAAATTATGGAAGTAAGAAATGGCTTTTTTATCTAATGAATCTGCAGAACTCATTGTAAGAGGACATAAAAATGGAATGTAATATTTTGATATGGATCAAAAAAAGGATTGTTATGCTAACCACAGTAACATCTGTAGGTGTGCAAGAACATTTTTCAAAGAATTAAGAGCTGTCAAATCTCATTCTTCAGAGGAAAAGAGTGAATGCAGTCTGGAATAAGGGGGGAGAACATAGTAGTACACAATGGTACTTTGGGTATTTGTCCTAAACTCCTACAAAGTATCTACAGTAGTTCTAGATTCAGCTGTATTCCAGATTCCTGAATTAGGGAGGAATATTATTCTTTCATTATACGCCTGTACTAACTTCTGTAAAAGTTGCAATGAAGCTGAAATAATCTTCAAGGTCAAATATAGTTGAGCCAAAGTCTAGTCTTTTTTTCTAGCAGAGAAAACCAGTTTCTATATAGGATATTGTTTATGAAATCGGGTGTTGAATTTTTCTTCCTGTTTTAAATTTTCAGATTGTGTACAGATATCCTACCTTAAGTTATTTCAAATATTTCTCAAATGCACAGGAAGTATATTCTAAAGGTCTTTAAAATAGCTTGCTTTTACTATAAGTTTATAAAGTTTGTTCATAGAGAACATAAAACTATATAAACATCCCTGTTTCTTTGTAAAGTAGGTAAGTATTTTTATATTCTCTGTCATCTGAAGCAACTTCTGTTGGTCCCTTGAATACCTGCACAATCAGAAATCTCAGTGTATGAAACTGATGTAACTAGAGATAGTGGACAGGTGATATTTGACCTATTTGATATTATGATAATGTAGCATGAGTGCACCAAGTATCACGGCGTATTGAACCGTATGTGCAGGGTCAGTGGGATAGCAGGAGGCTAAGGGTCTGTGGGAGGAGCAAAGTACTTGTGTGGCTGCGTGGGAAGGGAAATCTGATGGTGCAGCAGGCTGGGGCAGGGCATGGCTCTGCGGGATGATGGAGCTCTCACCATGAGACTCATCTCTCTCTAGTTTTAGCACCTAATAAATTTGGTAGCTGTTGAAATTACTAACGTTGGGAATCCTGATATCGACATGTTGGCAGCTGGTAAACTGGACCAAGATGTGGCCCTTTGCCTACTCAGGCTGAATAGCAGTGGAGCAGGAATGAGTCTTAATATACCCCCACCTTTAGAGTTGCTTTATTTCATGTTGCTGTGTTGAATTGATGTTTTATAGTGTTTAGTGTGCTCACATATTTGAGTAGGAGAGAAAAGCACTGCACGAAGATGGTTTCTCTGAGTCTGCTTTTGTTACTAAACTAATGTTAGAGTCTGGTAAATTAGCAACGAGTAAGATAATTCAAGTAAACCCACAGAGTTTCAATGGGTTCCATTTTCAACTAGTTGTCCCTCGAAGGATTTTTGCTTTTTGTCTTTATCTCATTTATCCTGCAGTTTATTGAAAGGATGCTGGCTCATTGTCCTATCCCCAGGAAGCTGCATTTATTATATTTGATGATACTCATGCCTTTGCCTTTTAGGTAGCGATGTTTATGCTGCAGTTGGGCAGTGCCACTTTCTTATTAACAGAACCAGTGATAAGCGCAATGACAACAGGAGCAGCTACACATGTTGTGACTTCGCAAGTGAAATACCTACTGGGAATGAAAATGCCATATATATCGGGACCACTGGGTTTTTTTCATGTGAGTTCAGTAAAAGAAATGGATTATTCCATTAGCTAACATTTTCTTAAATAACTATGCTATTTGGCTATATAGAAGTGTAAGAAATTTGTTATGCATGTCTGTGAATGAACAGAAGGTGTAATACCAAAACCTTCATCTTGCTAGGTCTGTTTATTAAGAACAGATTAGGAAAACTTGATGAAGAATTAGCAGGAATGGGTCCTCTTTTGAAAGGATACAGTAATAAATTTAAAATATGTGTATTACAGCATCAATAATTCCATTTATTATCCTGAGCAATTACACACTTGTACAGGGAGGGTTAACTCTTTCTGGATCAACATGTAGGAGGGGTATATCCTATTATCATTCTCATCGTATTTTCTTCACATTTTGAAGAATGAAACCTGACCACCATCGTGATAAAAGGAAAATTAACCATGATTTGTAGATCTGCTATGCAAAAATTACTCTAGATATGTTACGTATTGCTTTATGATATGCTATTACTTTGCCATAAACACAGCAAGTGTATGGCTTTAACGTAAATTTTATAAAATGCATACAGCCTTTCATAGAATTTCATGGTTACTTCCATTGGAAAGTATATATTGTTGGCTGAAACCTTAAAGGGCAAAGTTCTGTAATCTTATTGTATAAAAGATATGAGAACATATTCTTTATGGTAGCTTATTCCAGTAAACCCCAAATTTAAGTGCTATGGAGCATAATCTCTTGGCAGAAGTATTAGTAGTATTACAATAGTATCTGTCAAAATATTTTGATCATCATAAAAATTTATTTACTTCCTGAGGTGATATTTACATTGCACTGATAGCAATAAATGAATCGATTACCAGATGAAGTGAGGCTTCATCTAGTTAGTCACTATATTAAGATACCTTATTTAAAAGCACTGACTATTTTCTTGCACTGCTCTGCAAGTGCTATTTCCTATTATTTTGGGAAATTTGTTAATGTGAGCTCTGGGATAAGAAGATGTTGCTTTTTATAATGTTATTTCATAGTATTTTATAAATTTGATAACATTTTGTATGGATAATCCATTGGTAAATTTTTTACAGGACCAATCTATTAATGAGAATTAGGGACATGTAATAAACACATGTGATTTATCTCTAGGGACGTAACTAAAAGTGTCAGCCATTTTTATGAGTTGTCAGTTGGCCTGTGAGACTGTTACAAATGATTCATCATATATTAAAATATTCTTTAATTCTTTAAAAACATTTTCATAAATACTTCTTAATATAAAATGTGACAAGAATCTTTTTCGTGGCGTTTCTGTGGAGACTATACTTACATATAGGAATATTGTCATCTTGTAGGGGTGACACAGCCAAGACATAATCAAAATACACATTTTGAGCAATAATAAAGAACAGCAGTGATATTTCCACGTTGGTGTGCTGATGATATCATAAATGAGGTCATTCGAATGCTTTGAAAGAAACCTATTCCCTTATCCCTTGTATTTTTTAATGTATCTGAAAGAAGTTTTGCCCTTCACTTTAAAAATCAAACACCTTTGAACATTTTCCAAAGAAAATTTTTCCTGATATTTTAAGGTTCTGAATTGCTCTGTAGAATTGTGTGAAAACAAATAAACAAACAAAAACAGCTCTGTACAACTTAAAAGAATAATTAAAAAGTATCCGAATTTAGAAGGGACAATTTTACCATACAGATATTTTAAAAGGTTTCTGGTATCTGTTTAGACTAATGGGTTACTTTACAAGGTCCAGTATCTCAGTCAGATGCACTAGATTTAGATTTTAACAATCTTTTTTTTCTTTTTTTTTCTTTTTTTTTTTCCCCTCTGGTGGTAGTTTCATATGAAAATTATACTAATTAGATATCTGTTAATGTGCATATGTGCACATGCGAGTGAAAGGCAAATTTGGCATGTCTTTCTGGACACATTCTTTACTGCAAATTTTTGAAACCCTAAGACTGGTATTTTTTGCTTACTTTTTTTTTTAATTTCTCCACTCCAAAACACCTCCCACTCACAAAGCCAATTGCTTCGCCTCAGGCAGCCTTTGGGTTGGCAAAGCAAGAATAAGAATGTTTAATAAAGTGTGATAGGGGAGTTGAAAGTAAAGCAAGCCAGTGAAATGAATTCTTTATAGAAAGTGAGATCATGATTAAATATGTAAAAACGAACTTTGCATATGGAGAACAAATCTACTACACTGGCACTGAGCCTCTGGGATTTTTGTGTTTACAAAGAGTTTATGTAATTTATTAAATTTGCAACTGAGCTGCACATTGCAGCATCAGTTTGCATTTTGTGAATGGGAAAGGCAAGGTGAACGTGAAGAGAAAAATGGTGAAGGAAGACTACATGAGATCTAATTTTTACTAGAGACAAGAAGAGCATCAAGTTTTGCTTAGTAACTGAAAACAGAAAAACGTGTCTGTATTTGCCTTTTATCCGTGTGTAGATATATTTATCCTTCCACGAGTTTCTGAGAAAATGCAGCACTGCAAAATGAACTGCAACGTAACAAACCCAATTTACAAAAGGGTTTTTTTTTGTGGTTGTGTTGCAAGTTTGTTGCAAAATCCTTGTGGCTGTGCTGCAATTAGCTGAAAAAACCTTCATGTTCCCATTATCAGTCCTTTTTTTCCCTTTTATTTCCAGTTTGTTCCCTATACAGTTCATAGTAGTTGCCTGTACTTTTTTCTCACAGTGTTTTGTATTTGTTCAAGAAACAGCAGAATGAAACATTTTTGAAAATGCAATGAGGTCATCTACTCTCAAGCTATATTGTTTTAACTAGTATGTTCCTTTAATTCTTTTGTTTGCTTCAGCCTCATTTTAGAACTAATCTTTTGGGTTTTCATGTGTACATTAAAACAGAAGAACTCAGAGAATTTCATTAATACATCAGAATACATATACTTTTTAGAATATAAACCATTACAGTGTTCATTATTACCCTATGACAGTATGTGAAAATATAGTGGCACTCAAAACCATTAATCTCCCATGAGATTAAGGACATTCATTGTATTCAGTGTGCAAAGTTAGAATATTATTTTTTTCACTTATGTGCAAATTTGCATCAATTGCCAAAGTTCACTGATTCCTCATAATATTGCCGAATCATTTCCATTAAAAATCTTTACACAAAACTATCAATAAAAAATAAAAAACAAATTACAAACGGCTCAATATATGATTGCTGTATTTTTAAATTTTGTTAATTATATAATGACACATTCCTAATTATATAATAATTAGTAATAATAATTAGTATTAATTCTACAATAACACAAAAAATGGCTTTGTACAGTGCAATATCAAACTAAATTCTGCTACAGAATTTCTAAATTATTTCAGTAAGTGCATCATCAACATATGTAAAATACTGAATTAGTAATAATATTTGTGATGAAAACATTTGTAAATATTTCTTTTGCATCAGGTGCCAGTGCTATTATAAACTTCACCTTTAGGTGCTTACATTTAGGATTTGTACTTTCAGCTCATATAAGTACAGTAACTGCCTGGACAGTATAACATGTGAACTGTATAGTATAGAGTGATGGCTAATGTGTGATAACCACATTCATGTGTAAGAGCCACATGCTCTTTCTTTCTGAAGAACCTGTGAGTGGCTTGTGAAATGGTCATACCATCAAATGGGTGTGTTTAGGTTATCAGAGAATGGTTACCTGGGAACAGACTAGTCAGTGGAAGTTCTTCAGTCTGATGTAGTAATTGATTTAATATTTATGTATTACTGTCAGAATAGTTTTGGTGTACTACAGACATTCTGAGGATAGGGCTGCTGGTGCTACTGAATTTATATGAGCTCTGAAGCATTAGTAGTCTTATTCTTTTTGATTTATTGGCTGATGTAGGCTACATACTGAAGGGCATGATTTGAAGAGAAAGACCAAATAATACGTTAGGATGTTCTTATAAAGTCTTTGTTGCAAATTCTGAAAAAGCTGTGATGATCTACAAGATTTGGCTATGTATTTTAACAATTAAATGGAAGCTTCTTTTTTAGTCAATTTGCAAAGAAAGACAGAAATTCTACAAGCTTAAGCCTATTTCTTTGTAAACTTTTATTAAAATTATATTTATTCACCCAATCTTATGTTTCATTTTGTCTAGGAAAATCAAATTAAATGTCTTAAACACAGAAAACTAATGCTGACACTTCAACTCGACACTGTTCATTCCAAAATAAGCTCACATCTCTTTGACAATTAGGAATCAAATCAATTTTCCCCCTTTTCTTACCACTTCACCTTAGATCTAGCTCAGCATTTGGTGAGTTTGTGGGCACAGTTTGCAGTATAGTTTTCCAGATTGCCTCATGTTGTCCTAATTAATCACAGCTTCTGCTTAGGCACTGAGCCAAGTCCTGTGCTCTCTTGAAAATGTGTTCTTGGAAAATTATGGGTACAGAGACTAGTCCCTAGACACTCAAGACACAATCCACATATTGTCTGATTACAGTGGGGCAATGCGTGGTTAAAAACTGTGGTTTGATTACCATTCTTCATATTTATGACATATATAGATCATGTTATTTAACAAGTTGATTTTAAAATGTTTTCTTGTGTTCCGAGAAACATTTGTGCTGGGTTATGCTGTGTATCCTTAACCAAAAGTCCAAGGGCTAAATTTCAAAGGACTGGACTAAATTTTTCTCTTTATGAGGAAAATTACATTTTGTGCCTTTTTATGGGAACATTTTTATTTTTTAAAAAATTTCTGTTTTTTCTCATAAATTACGATAATATTCTTAGAAAGTATGAGAGAGGAAAAATCAGGAAGTTGTTTTAATTTAATCATTCTTTAAAATGAGCATCTCTCTTCAAGGAGTGACAGAATCAGGTCAGTAAAAAATAATTTTGTCATCATATTGACCACCTTTCTGCTAGAACAGTGGTCTTTTCTGAGATAATTTTTTCTAGTACTTTTTCCTGTCCAATATAAATATATGTATTTAAGCTCCAAACTGTCAAACCTTGTTAATATTATACATGTATTTGAGAAAAGGTTCTCTGGACAGAAAATTATTAATCTTTATTTTGATAAAAATACAAGTGTCATTTTTCTTTTATTTTAGTGGTTGTCTTTGTCATTGACAGACAAAAAAAATTTTTAAAAATATTTTTATTATTTCAAGCCTCTGTTGCTTGATTTTATTATCCTTTATGTTGTGGTTTAAGAAGTTACTTGTGATGCAGTCTAGATCTACATCCTAGATTTAACTCACGTTCTCTCTATGGTTTACATTTCAGGCTACACAATAGTTCCTAGAATATAAATGCAGATTTCAAAGGACTGAGGGTACTTTGGTTTTTTTGTCCTGCAGCTTTAGTAAGCATAGGTATTTATATTCTTTTTCATGCCTCTCTGTTCCTCCAGGAAATAGACTATTGCTTTTATTCATGAGACCTGAAAACAACTTGTGATAAGGATCTGATTGTTTATCAGGACAGAAGTTCCCTCTAACTTTCTGCGCCCCTTCTAACCACTCCAGTAAACTTTTAAATTTTTTCATTACTTTCAGTTAATCTGTTATCATACTGATTTATGCCTCATTTTCTGGACCCTCAAATTCAGAGTAGAACTGAAATTACAGTTCACTCTATCATCTGTGCTGGTGTGAAGGGAACTGCATTCTCCTGAATGAAATCCTGATGAATACACTGTATTTATCATCAAAGATCCCTGTTACCCGTCACCAATGGTCATTCTATTTTTATTCCGTATTTCTTTTGCACATGTTCTTTATATTCAGCACCATGTTTCCTTTCTTCATCATAGACCCAAGTGTGTTTTTCTACCCATGTTGTACCACACCTTAACCTTTGAAAAGCTGAAGGCCTCCCATTTGCAGCTCCATAGCTCTGCTTCAGTCTCCTCTTCCTCTTTTAGCACTGTCATCTGCCTCTCGCATGCAGCGATGTAGCCATTCCCCGACATCCCAGAGCCTGCGGCGGCAGGACTTGGAACCTTGTGGCCCAGCAAGCCCCACCACTTGCACCCTTGCACCTGCAACTCCTGCACCTTGCTGTGGAGTTTCCCCTGGAAAGCACTTGCCACTGATGTCTGATTCACTCCTTCTTTCATCACTCTCTTTTTACCTCTTGCTTTGCCGCTTTTAAGTTTATGCTAAGGAAAGAAACAGGGCTTAGTAGATAACATTAGTTATTTAAATAGCCAATAATTGACAGCTGATTAGTATGTGCAGCATTCAGACCTGATCACAGCATGCTCCATGGAACACTGTTTGTGTAATGGGCAAAAGCAACCAAGAGGGGACCGAGTGTGCCCTGCTGAAGCTATACAGTTACTCTGGAAAAAGATATGGATGGATCCCCTTGTGCCCTGGAGAGGATGTCCTGAAGAGGATGCTCATCCAGGAAGATTCCTGTTGCTTCTCCTGTCACTACTGCATTTTTCTTTCTTTTGTTCTTCCTTTCTCTCCTCTTTCTCCTTTCTTTCTGTCTTTTAGAGTTTTTCCTCAGAAGTAACTTTTCCTATTAGAATTGATGGATGTTCTGAGCTATGGACACTAGAACTATGGAAAATAAATCTTTGTGCATGGAAGCGCGTCTCAACGTTTTTGTGCAATGCTCACTTATCACACTGAATTTAATAAGACTGAATAAGGAAAGGATACATATCACATATACTGTAAATTTCTTGTTTGCTTCTACCAATAGAAAACTGTAATTCATATGTACGAATATTTGCTGCATTTTTTGAGTTTTCAAACACCCATAGTAATAGTAAATTGGTGATTTTCTTCCTTGCATAATCTTAAGTGTAGGCCAGTGTTGTCCAATGACTCAGGTCCTGTAGTATTGATTCAGCTCTCACAGATTATTTAAGATGTGTGAAGTTGTGTAGAATATGCCATGGCATGTAACCCAAAATGATGTACTTTTTGATCTGTGATTGTTATTTGCCATTCACTGTAGATTTATGCCTACATATTTGAGAATATCAGATCAGTTCAGTTGGAGGCTTTACTTCTCTCCCTGCTGAGCATTGTGGTGCTTGTACTTGTTAAAGAACTGAATGAGAAATTTCAGAGAAACATTAAAGTTGTTCTTCCCATCGATCTAGTTTTGGTAAGTACAGAATCAAATATCGGACTTTTTGCTTACAAAGCTTTCAGTGGTTCAACTAATCTGCTGAAGTTTACTGTGTTGTCTATACTTACCCACAGCCACACCTGCCACTTATTAAATGGATAGCTAATTTTCATGACCGTATGTTAAATGTAAGAACAGGAAAGAGTTTGGCTAAATAATTAAGACGTGACATACGTTCCCAATTTGTATAATATTTTTCATGTGTTTACTACTTTTTACATAATCACAAGAACATGAAGCCTAGAATGTTCAAGTGTAAGAGGTTTGAAATAGAAAATGAAAAGTACCTGGCACATTGTAACTCCAGGCAAGTCTTGTGCTGAGTAGCTGTGGATTAGATGTTGTTTGTTCTTTATCTGCAACAAAGTTAAATAGCTATGCTATTTCTTTCTGTAATTTTACTTACTGTTTTCCTTTCACATGGCATAGGCTAAATTGAAATTAGCTTTCGCATTTTAAATCCCTGATTTAAGGATTAAGGTGTAATCAAACAATAAGCAGCAAGACAGAAGGTTTCTGTTTTTCTCTAGTCCTCTAAAAGAAAATTTAAAAAATGAAGGTGCTTTTCAGAGTGGATCATTACAATTACTCTTCTTTTGCTGTAAAAAATTATTTACAGAAGTATGATTTTTCTTGGGCAAAATGCTGGAAAAGAAGGTCGTGTTGTTCTAGTCTCTGCTCTATTTCTGTGTTAAATTTAAACAATACTGAATAAAATGTTCCAGCCAACTGAGGATCATAGACTAGAACCTGTGCTTGTTCTGCTGGAATTTGTGTGTTCATCTCATAAAAAGTACGGGAAGTGAATTTGAACATCCCCAGAGCTAAACTTTCCACTCTCTCAAGCAAGATTTATACCTGCTGGAACATAAAAATGAGAGGCAGCCACATCTTCTGCTGTGTTTTGTGTCAAAGTTGACAGAGAACATCAACTGAATCAGACCCCTCAGGACCACCTAAATTATGAATTTTTTTTAAGCTGCTCATGTGAATGGCAGTGGTCTGGGGTGCGTGGTGCATAAAGGCAGTTTGAACACTGGTTGGCAAGGTTCCTGAGGCTTTACAGAGACTTGTACAGATCCCTTTCATTAACATAGAACATACAAACTCCACTACAGTCCTTGTTCAGCTATCTTTTCTAAATTCATTATTGTGTTCAGATCTTAGTTTCTTCTGACTCTCTTCCACATTTGCAAAAATTTTCATACTAATACTTCCCTGTCTTACTGGATTTATCTAAGGATAAATGCATGAACACTGTCATGTGCTTAGGTATGACGATAATAGGGACCATGTGAGAAGCTAAAAGCAATAGAAACATAACATCTTTTTCTGTGTTGAATCAATAGATAATTACTACATCCACTGCTTGCTACTATGCTGATATGGAATACGTGTACGGGCTAGAAGTTGTGGGACATATTCCTGAAGGGTAATGTGTTTTTTATTAGCTTGTGGCTTTTAAGTATGTTTACTTCTGAGAACAGTCTCTGAAGAGCTAGAAGTAGTTTTCTGAAATAAGAAATGACAAAAATCGATTGTGTTCATTTCCAACCTCCTCAAATTCTTTCTCACAATTCAACCTCATGTTAACAAGTTATATCTGTATAGAGATCATAATTAAAATGTAGACTTTCTTGCATATTTTCATAGCTTTTTTATTACTTTATGGAATAAAAAATAGGTACTGATGATGTTTGATGGATGTATAACAGGAGGGCAGAGCACTCTATATGATTATTGCAACCTGCTTTTTGAGGGTTGCCCTTGGCTGTTGTAGCAGAAAGGACTTGTGATGAGATAAGGTTTGTAGATTACTACACTTTGTACTTCTCCACTCACTTATATAGTAATTTTTAAAAATGTGGTTTCTGAGGAATTGTAAAGGATTTAGATATGCTTAATCAAGAAAACAGCATTCTGTCTATTGATATTCTGACTATTGGTATTCTGATATTGAGATTCTGACTTTCTCCATGACCTTGAAGAGAAGGAAAAAAAATCAGTACAATTAGCTGGAAAGAGAAATTATATTAGATATCAGAGAGAATGTTCAAACTCTGAGGCCTGGTAAGGAATATCACAGCTGTTCTGTGTTCTCCTCTTTGGAAATTGCAGGGTTTCCCTAAATTTCACAAAGTACAAGTCCAATACAGCATGAGTGCATGTGTGGGAGCTTGCACTGTTAGAAATAAAATAAAGAAAGTTGCTGAGAAATACAATAGTTTTTAAGTATTTATGGCATACTATTACATGCTCTGTATCTGAGATTAAAACAGTGCTAAGTGTGTCCTTTCAGTATGCGTTATGCACAGTTAAATTATATTCATGAAGCTTTAATTAGGAGACTATTTTTTGTCTAACCTTGTATGAGAAGATTCTGTAGTGTTGAAAAAAGAAGCAAAGCTGGGATCATTCCTATGTATTTTTAGGTATTTACCTGAAATATCTAAGTGCCTTGTCAGGGGAGAGCTTTTAGGCATAGTGATTTGTGTTGTGGAGAGACTGAAACCTTTATGTGAACTACAGAGACAATCTGGGCTGGTTTGGTTCTTAACTGAGGCATTTCATTGCAGTTCCCATTAGAAGGTCTCCATTAGATGGAATAAATGTCCATACTGTCCATAACCTACATGCATACTAAATCGTTTAAAAGTTTTAAATTAAGCATTGCAGGAAAGCCAACTATAAAAAAGAAAAAATATACAGCAGAGTCTCTTTTACTGAGCATTACAAAATTAGGGAAACATTGCTGATTTCTTCTGTCAGTGAAGGAGATAATTTATAATTTCTCAAATTGAAGTTTGTAAATAGAATACTACATCTGAAACTGTTTCATCTTCTTCTGAAAATTCTCTGAAATTCCCCACAGATCCTACTAGTCTAAAATATTGAAAAATGTCACCTTAGAAGTATTACAAAAATTATCTGTGTATGCAAAGATTTTTTCTCTTGTATTTTCATGAATTACCAGTATATTGAGGCTATGTATCAGGCTTTGCAAATGAGACTGTCTCTATTTTTTATAGATTACCATCACCGAAAACACCACCCATGAATGTCGTGCCTGAAGTAGTCACTGAAGCTTTCGGAGTAGCACTGGTTGGTTATGTAGCATCATTGGCTCTTGCCCAAGGCTCTGGTAAAAAGTTTAAATACACTGTGGATGACAACCAGGTAAAGCTCTTTCTCCTTACTGTCAGTAAGATTTGAAATTGCTTCACCATTTTGGAAATGTATTATAGATGAATGCCCAGTAGGAAAGGGTATGCTCCATATGACAACCTGAGGTCTTCCAGTGACTACAGTAAACCCAAATCTAGTCCAAACTATCTCTGCAGAACGCCCTAGGTGGTTGAGCTGCTCCTTTTGGGGAAGCACATTCTTCAAGAATAGTCTTGTAGTTTGCATTTGGTGCAACATTTGAGTGTTAATGAGTTTTCCAATGCTCTAAGATTAGATAGCTTCTCCTCTGGCAGCTGAGCTGTTAAAGACAAGCTGAGATGGTAAATCAGACAATGACTAAAGAAACAAAGCAGTTCTAAAACCAAACCATCTATTTACAGCCCCAGGACATGTCTGACATTATAAAATGAAGTTTATGCAAAGTAGGTCTCATCCAAAATTTGTGTAAAAGAAGCAGGATGGGTTCAGAGAGTGCTACCAAATCTGCAGCCATAGGAGCTTTCTATGTAGAGTTCCACTTTACAGTGGACATGCTTAAACAAAAGTGGGATGTTACTTTCTGCACTACCCCACTGATCGTCATGGTACGTGGGTAACTCCAAGCTAATTGTAGATCCATGGAGACAATAATTCAAGCACTGTCGTAAGAAACACTCAATTTTAGATAACTGACAAGAGTGCTGATTGATGAAAAAGCTGCCTTCACCTTTCTCTGAAGTGGTTTAAGATGAACGACATAAAGTTGAATGAGTAGTTTGTTTTGCAGCTGGAGGTCTATTTGAACACCTACCTAGACAGGTCAGTCTTGCTACATCAGCTCTTGTCCTTTACAGCTCTTATGTCACTGGGAAATATGGTGGGAATGTTCTTTTCTACTCAGGTCTCTAAAATATTTTTCAGAGTGAATATATTGGACCATGAATTTCTGTTGATCCTTCAGAGCCATGTTTTCTAGGGAGCAGAGGGAAAATGCTTTGAGCTTAATACAGGTCAGATTTCAGGGCGATATGCTGCTTTGTCTCAAGGGAGCTAAATGAGCACAGCAACCTGTATGTCTTTCTGTGCTTTTGGAAATCTTGTAGCTTACACATTACTGAGGTGTTGGAAATTATGTGTATGTCTGCACCAAATAATGGAGCAAAAGAGCAAAACCTCTATGAGAACAGAGACTACAATGGCAGCAGAGTGTTGTAGCTGTATTGCATTCAGGGGCCAGGCATAGTGCTCTGCATGGTAGCACGTGGGTGTGTGAGGCTGTGTGGGGAGCTTTAAGGTGGTTCTGTCCTGTGTTTTGAAGACAAATTTATGATCAGGAGGTGGCCTGGCTGCATACAATAGCATTTGTGTCCTAAGCACTTCTAGCAGGACTGAGGTCTTTTCTTACACATGGCCCTCAGCAGACAAATGAGCTCCTTACAGTCTGGGGAAGAAGACTTATGCTAGGCAGCCAAGTTGGGGCACTTTCTTAGAGAACACTGTTCAGCTGTGCAGGGTGGTTTCTCCACTTTTGCTTCTATAAATCTTTGTTCAGACATGTCTGCATTTTGAGTGTAAATAAACACCAAATACATTTGTAATGAAAGACAGCATGCAGATAGTATTGCTACCATACTTCACTTTCACTAAAGCATCTCTAAAAAAAAAAATAAAAATCAGTGGCTGTCTTTTTTCAATAGAATCATAAACCAGAAAAATCCTGGACACTGTCCAGATCCCACTACTTGAGATGCTGGCCTGTTAAAAATTAGATGGGGATCAAGATGTAAATATTTTGGTTGAACTTCGTCTTCAAAACTTAGCAATACCATTTATTCTCTGAACAAAATGTGCCTCCTGCTTTTGATGAATCTGGTGCAGCAGCTCTATCATTCAAATTAGATATGAGTTGTGAAAACATATATTCTGCTGGGAGATCTTTTATCATGTACATATGTGATTTTTTTCCCCTCAGAAATATGGCCATCCTTTGTCATTGCTAATATTTACGTAGGGGACTCCTTTGTTGGCAAGAAGCATTGAAATGACAGAACAATAGGAAAAAAACATATTCTATTTAACAACTTTGCAGGAATTTTTGGCTCATGGCCTCAGCAACGTGATTCCCTCATTTTTCTTTTGCATACCAAGTGCTGCAGCGATGGGACGGACGGCACTTTTATACAGTACGGGCGCCAAAACACAGGTAATGGGTTAGAGTGAAGTATGTAGGAGAATTAAGGAGGATGATACTGCTCACTGGAACTGATTTATCCCTTTTAACTCCCTATTCTCCCTTTTTCTCTCTCCTCGGAAATGACTCTGCCCTGTCATTTTTAACAATCTGCATGGAATTGCATCTGATCAGCAACTGTCTTACTAGGGAAACTAATGCTTCCACTTATTCATTTTTACATTTTTATTTCAATATAAACTCTAAAGTCTGTGGCAGTAAAGAGGTTAGAAGTTGTGTTTTCAGACTGCAGGAAGCCACACATAAGCCATTTCAATTTTACGTGAATTTGTCAGCACTGTAACAAAAGTGCCCTCTAATGGTGTTTAATGCATTTAATGGTACAGGCTAAGCTGAAGTTTTAGAAAAAGATCAGTTTTAATTTAGTGCTTCTATCTGATTTTCATAATACAGTGAAAGTAACCTTAAGAGCTGCTTGCTAAAAAAACCCCCAAGTAATCTCCCAATTTCTGCCTTGTGACATGGTGTACTTGTCCTGTCCCTCAGTATACACTGAGCCCACAGAGATGACACTCAGATTTCTAAGGATTTTTTCGGCTACTTCCTACTGTTGGAAACTGAACCCACAAGTTCTTATTGCAGTAGCTCAGAAAAGAGGGAACTGCAATTGATGAAAATGATGATAGTGACCCTGTGAGTCTGTTACCTGTCATAATTGTGCTCATGAACAAGAGAGCAAACTCCTCACCTGTGACCTTTGTGTGTGATGGCACCACGTGGGCCACCACAGCCGGGAGACCCTTGGGGTAGCCCCTAAACACAGCCTCTTCCTTCTTCCTCCGAGACCAAAGGGTCCATCAGTGGCATCTTGCCATATAAATGTTATGTTCTTTGGAGTTTGTTACTATGGTCTTTTTATAACTGTTGCTCTTGCCTGTGTAAAGGACATTGCTTGCAAGCAGAAGGGTAATGAGGTACAGCTGACAAGGCCAAGTACAGTCTATAGGTATTGTCTCTTCTCGAAGACCTACATGACCTACAATTATTTCTCATGCGGATACCACAATATTAAGAAATTATACAGGGCTTTATTTCAAAACTCTAAATGTTAATTACTTGCTAGTTAGCCACACAGTACTCTGAACTCAATTAATCATAATGAATAATTTATCCAATAATAATCTTGAAAAGCATTTACATGCAAATAGTTTAGCTACCACTTTGCTGTTAGTTATTTCATATCTTTGAGTTGGATTCAGTGTCATGCCATGTGCCCTTATCCTCACAGACATCCTCTTCTGTTACCTGTTCACAACAGTACAGTTTGCAGTTGTACTGCATCATGGCTTTTCTAAGGAAACTTTAAGGTAACTTGAAGGCCTATACCCTGAAGACATATAAGGTATTTGATCAGTTTGGCTCTGATACATGTAGGCAAAGACACCATAGAAGGTTATTCAATATATGAAATGGAAAAAGAAACCGCCATACTTTGATTTCAAGGTAGGAGGAAGTACATGGTAAAAATAACAAGTATCTGCTTGGTTTTATCCATTGGTTTCAAAGTATAGAGAAAGTTAATGTGCCCATCCATTAGCACTGCGAGAGTACTTTAATAAACATAAAATTCTCTCTCCTGCCTTCTTTTTGGAAGGCAGCACATCCACTTAATCCTCTACTTTTGGGGCTGTCTAGGCAGAATGAAGAGATGAAAAGAACATACTAATAAATGTTGGTCAGATCATAGGCATAAGGAAGCGAGGAGTTGCTTTGACTACATAGAGAGAAGTCAGTTTACTGTGGCATATGTCATGAAAGAAATGCAAAGAGCCTTTCAGGGGCTCAGAGCAGCCCTTTTTTCTCCAACACCTATACCTGGGATTCAGTGATGTCATTTGTTCTTCAGTGATATCTTTTCTTGGGAGAGAACAGCAGTGAAGGACTGTATCATGAGCTAGAAATGTTCTTCAAATAGAATCAACACTTTTTTTTTTTTTTCTTTTTTTTTGGGGAAGGCAAAAGGAGGGAAAAGTTCCGTGTGACTTTACCAGCAGATTTTGTGTCCGTTTTTCTGTAAAGACTCTGTCTATACTTCTTGATGGTATTTTTAAGTACACCATGGCTTTAATTTTCTAGTGTTTTAACAACTTGTCTGGTTTTGTTTTTAACAACTTGTCTCTTAAAATGAAACCTAATTATTTTAGTAAAGAAACATACTATCAATATAAAAATAAAGTGAGCATCTGTCTACTTATCATCAAAAACCTTCTGTGAATCTGGACTGTATCTTAATGAGGCCAAAAGTACTCTACTTCGTGAGCAGAGTGGAGTAGGAGACTGCAGTTTTACTGCAGTTTTCCATCAGATTAATAACATATAATACTGTGAAGAAACATATTATTCTTAGACCATATATTTGTCTGGATTCATGTCACCTACATTAATTATAATTTTTTATATATATGAAAAAGTAGTTCCTCCATTTTCTAAAGCAAAGTCCAGTGACGTTAACATAAAATCACTGTGGTTTCTGATTTAACACAACCGTTTCCTTTCAGTGTTGATCCCAGTAAAAGAAGTTAGAATTGGGAAAAAATGATGACACAGTTCTCCATATATAATTTTTGCTCAGTGCTATGACAGAGTTGTTATTTAGTGCAACATAGGGTGTATGGCTATAAATACGTTACAGAATGACAGTGGGTGCTGTGAAACTTCTGGGATGAGATATTGCACACTCACACACTCCATGGAATAACCAAGTATGTAGGTGATGCTGTGGTCTGTGTCTATGTGCTGTCAGCAGGGTCAAGCACAGATGTTGCGATCTCTTACTATGTTTTCACTGTAGTTGGCTGAAGGTAAACACCAGAGATTAAAACTGAAATTATATGCATCTGCAACCCATGGATACCTTAACAGCTAACACCTTCAACATCCCGTTCTTGCCTTTATCTACAATATTTGATACTTAGTCCTTTTCACACATTTTAAGGTTTGGTTTTGGTTTGGGTTTTTTGTTAGACTAAATGATCTGCTTTTCTTATTTCTTGTTTTAGGTGGCTTGCCTTATCTCTTGTCTATTAATACTTGTGGTGATCTATGCAATTGGACCTATGCTGTACTGGCTGCCTATGGTACAGTACTTATCTTCTTTTTTAAAGATTACATCAAATATTTTCTAATTACTTAAATTCTTTAAGGGAAAGATAGTACTATTTCTAGAAGAGCTCTATTTAATTTCAATGGAAGAAAGAATGGTAAGGGCACAGCAAGTCTCAAAATCAAAATACAAAGATGACAACATAATACATATAGATTTTACACATGTATAGTTGTATATAGAGGCTATCATGTAATTATATAAGAAAGCATTTCTCTTCTACTTACTTTTGGCACATAGTTTATGAAAAACATATATCCAGATTGCTGTGGATTTGTAAATTGAGAAAATGTGGTAGAAATTAATGAAGATCCACAATTTTTCTCCAGTTATAAATATGATGTATGACTTTGCTTTTCAAATAAATTTGACACAAACGCTTGTAGATAATGATCTAAGATTAATTACAGAGATATTATGAGGTATTCTTATATCTCTGTCATGGAATACATCTTCTACAGTAAGAGTCTGTAAAGCAATATGGTGTGTTTTCACATAAGTTATATCTAGCTTTTGGTATTACAAATTAATAATTAATTTTAACTAGAGGCATATCAAAGATGCATAATACAGCTCCAAAATTATCCATACTTCTGCCATGTTTGTACATGAAATTTTAACACAACTGTGTTTTAAATATTCTTTGTGCTGTTGTTTACATAGTGTCACACGAAGGTTCTCACTTTTCAACACAGATCCTTTTATGGTTTATTTTAAGTAAGGACACTTGAAGAGGGGTGCACAATATGTCCTTTTTCTTTCTGCACTGCTTTCCTCCCTTCATTTTTTTATATGGATTATATGTAAATGTTGATTGGTTTCCTGTAGATTTTTTCCCCATATTTTTAAAAAACTTTTCATATGTTGCTTTCTCAATATTTTACTTTTCAACCCTCTCCACCTGAGCACTGCAAATCTATCACTTTGTACTCCATCCTTTATGGCTTCAGATGATTTCTTCATCCATCTCCTTCCCCTTTCAATTTGGAGAACAAGAAATTATTTTGTTCAACTTAATGGATTTTTTGCTCTACATGCCTTCTCTAGGTAGTGACGAAGGGGAATTAAAATTCCTCACTGTGTAGAAGTTGGGTCCTGATTTGTTTCTGAGTCCCCTAAACTATAGCAGAATGTGGTTGGTCTGGTGATGCATGGAGAGTCTTGGGAAGTCCTGAAGATTCTGTCATTTTTTTCACAATTAGGTGGCTTATAGATTGCCTTCAGGAAAAAAAAAAAAAAAGGTTTGATACTGTTAGGTTTGTGTCACAAGGAGACCTGTGCTCATCCCATTTTTTAAACAATAACTTCAGTTTTTTGATAATTTAATTATAATATTGACTGCTAAATTGAAGAAAGAGCATTTGTTTTCACTACCGAGTCTGCAAATGGATTTTGTTTTCTATTTCTTTGCAGTGTGTGCTAGCAAGCATTATTGTTGTAGGCTTGAAGGGGATGCTAATGCAGTTCCGAGACTTAAAAAAATATTGGAATGTGGATAAAATAGACTGGGTAAGTGAACTTAATCTAAGAAGGTTTTCCTGAGACCTGCTAAATAAACTTTAATAGTTCTGTGGCCCTAGAAGAGGTAAGTGCAAGCCATTATTATTATTAGGGGTTTTGTGTACTATCAGCTTATTTTCTGTCTCAAGATAACAGCATCTGTAATGTCATCTGTATTTTAAAAAATGGAAGTTTACCAAATGATAAAGAATCAAATATCAAATCAAAAATAATTTAATGCTAAATATGTGTATACAGGTAGATCAGATTAATCTCAGCAAGTGTGTGTATAATTTTGTATGCCTTTTCTAACTGGTTAGCGTGCTTTTGCTATTGTAGTATTATTGAAGATATTATGGTACCTTTGTCCTCTGGGGATACAGAGTGACCGTACAGGACAAACAAAACTGGAAACACTAAAGGTGTAGAAAGATAGATGTCCTGGGGTGCCTTATCTCTTTCAGACTTTGCAAACAGTATATGTATTTTTTCATCATAATGAAAATTCTGTGGTATGTGAGGAAGAATACATCAGAAAAAGCAGATAGATGGAAAGAGACACAGTATGAAAATCTGGTTTAATGCAGTCTGAATAGTCTGACTACATTTGCACAGAGTTCCTAGCAAATATTAAAGATGACTCCATGTTTAGGAAGGCTCCTGGATTTCTATTCAGAGGGACGGTTTGAATGTATCGGCTAATTAGTGGAACTGAAACCTCTATCTGCATACATAAAGACATACTGACATCCCACATAGCTTTTGGAAATTCTGTTTATGCGTTTTCAGTTATCAAATGTTGAGAAAGGTATTTTGGCCATATCCTTCTTCTCTGTGGTAGGAAATATAGGTTACTGGAAGTAATATTGTACTTTGTTGAATTCACCAGTGATTTAGTATTCTACAGCATTAATGATAAGTATAGACTGAATAAAACATTTTTTAATAGAGTACTAGATTTCAGTATGGAAAGTAGAGCTGAGTAAACAACATCGTTTGGCTATGTGAGATTTTTCACAGCTCATCACAGAAGACTAATTATTTTTTTGTATCATCCAGAAGAAAAGCTCTGTCTTTCATGAAATCTTATGTTCCTCAAGCAGCAAAATTCTGAAAATATTTTCTACTATTTGTACTGTATTTTTTCTTCAGTTTAACCCATATTACCAGTGACACAAATGCCAAATAATGTGGATCAAGAACAATTTTGGGGACAGTGGACTTAAGAAAATTGATAGTTATGGGAGAGAGAAATAGCTTCTCTATCTGTGCATTGAGATAATAAGCAGTTAAGTTTTCCAACAGGACATTTTGAAATCTCAATAGACTTGATGCATCTTCACAGATAGACTAACCTGATTGATTTTTGCTTTTGTGGTTTTGGCAGAAAAGAATGGGTGAGTAGTTAGTTATTACATCTATGACATCTGTCATTATTTCTAAGAAAGGTTATAGAGAGGGGGAGTTTTCTGGGTTTATCTTTTTGACTGAACATTCTTCAACAATGATTTGTCTTCGAGTAGTTGTACCATCAGTCCTTAATCTGACAGGGTAAATCATCTTGCTTTAAATAGCATAATGTAAAGTAAGGCTGTAAATGTTGATCTTACATTGCTGCCTGGTCTGAGGAGCCCCACCAAGACCAATGATTTGAGTAACTACACTGGTGTTGATTTTGGCCTGAAAAGATTCACTTCCTCAATTGACAGCACATTGGAAACAAATCAGTTCCATTACCCAGGTTATCCAAAGTGTTTTGAAGGTAGAAACTCTAACAAAACATGTGGAAATAATTAGCAGCTGTCCTTTCTGGAACCGATTCTTTGAAGGGTGTGTGTCATGTAACATAGAAGTCAGGTTTGTTATGCTTATAGGTCTGGCAAATGACAGTGCATGGAAATGGAATGTTATGGGCTTTGTTACCTTGTTCCTTCACACTTCTTTAAGCTTCCCATTCAACACGAACAGGATGAGTAATATTTATTGATTGATTAGTTCTTCATAAAACATAATCCTCTTAAATATAAAAGGTACAGCTTGAAAGATACAGCTCAGGAGTTGGACTAGATTATCCTCATGGGTCCCTTCCATCTCAGGATATTCTGTTATTCTATGAAATCTCTCCTTTCAGCCATGGATTGCTTTTTCTTGCAGATATGATGTTTAGCAGCAGCTGAGTTCAAAGAGGCAGCTGACAAACTTAAGTAGCTAATACCAAATATTATCAGCTGAATATTACTGTGTATATTCGTTTCGGTTTTCTTTCAACTTGTGTTCTATCAGTCCTCTGAAATGTCCTGTTTTTACATCCTACCTCTCAAATCACATTTGATTTCTTTTCAGCTAGAACCCCCCTGCCTTTACTCCAAAGAGCCCTTTACTGTCATAAACAGTATTCATATGAACCTCAAATGTCTCCTGGTTCAGTTAAGGTCTTCTGGCAGTCCGTATACCATCTTGGATGATTTCAACAATTTCAGATCAATAATTGCTCTACCCCGCTATATATGTTATATACATAACTGTATGCATAACAGTATTTGTCCTCCCTCTGCTGTCTTCATCTTTTGGCTGTTTCCAAAGTGATGATTCAATATGGTACCTGTGTTTTGTATGAAAACAGTTTCTCTTGAATTTTTGCCTCTTCTTCAGGAGATACCAAGAAGTTGATCTGGAGTTTGTCTTTAAGTGTATCTCATTTTCCAGGTCCTCAGGTCAAAAATTGATTTCTATATCCTTCCTGCAAGTTTAATTTTTTATGCAGGCCTACTTCTTGACTGATTTCTCTTTTCTATTCTCCAGTTTGATAGTGCACTTTTCTAGTATCAATAAAAAGGCCAGTGGAGTTCTTGTTAAATCTTGTTTTTAAGGCTGAGCATCCCAGATAAGATGCAGCCATTTAAGCTAGGCAAAGACTACTGCCTGGTAATTGACTGCTGAAGAAAAATTTTCTTTTTGCTGTTAACTTGAAAGTGACCAAAGATGGGCAAAAATTATTTCAGAAGGTGATGCTTTAAGTGAAAAATGACAATAGAATAGGGGTTATTTTCATTAGTTAATTATTTAACAGGGATTTGGGGTATTCAACAGAGAAATACTATGGCATCTAAAGAGAAAAAAATGTTAAAAAATTGCACAAATTACTTGGCCAGGAAATGACCACAGCTGAGATAGACCTAAATAGTATGTGTGATTTATAAAGCTGAAGGAATGGCAACAATTTATGGTAAAAATTACACATTCTCTATGTGGTATTGTGATGTGAGAGGCAGTTATAGAAGTATGAATTGTAAGTGTATGTACTCATATTAATATGTAAGGATGTAAAGAATAATCCTAATTCAGCAATTAAAGTAGATGCAACAAGGAGTGTGTCATTTTCGACAAGTGTCCTGCAAGATCTTGCCAGTGTAAGTTTCTGAGACATGGATCCACCACCTTGTCAATCTATTTTGTCAAAATGGTTTGGAGAAGGGGGCCTAGGGAGGGTCTTCCATGGAATTTTGGAGCTCACTGGTGCAATTTCTTGTATTTTTAGATCTTTTAAACATATTATCCTCAGGACTGAGATGGCCTTTTAGATTTGTTCAGGTATTCATCACACAGGAGCCCTGATTCATGAGAGGTCTCTGAGGGCTTTGCTATATAATAATTTTTCACAGAGTAGGAAGCCATCTCTTCTATGACAATAATTTTACACAAATACTTCTAGCTTATGACATCCTAGGGAGATTTGCTGTCTTTCCTGCATTAATAGTTTGTCTCAGTGGGCTTGGAAGGAATTTACAAATGCTTGATCCATTGAAAGTATGATTGCTGAATAAATTATTTTTAAAGAATAATATTTATATCAGTCCATCTGTCTCCAGGGCAGTTTGCAAACAAATACCCTCTCAAACATTGTGTATGGAATGCCTGTGAAAAATTACATTAAAGAACTAGCATACCACTTTACTATTAAGTGGTTCCTTCTCTATGGCTGTGGTGGTCTTCAGCACTTGAATTGTAAGTTTTGAAAGGTATCTTGAAGATGTATGCATGCATCAGTCATTTGTCTACAGAAGCATGTGGGAGCATGGGAGTGTTGCTCAACCTCCTTGGAGCCAGAGCCTCCTCCAGGACTCCAGCATTTTCCCTGCCAAGGCACTCTGAATGAACAGGACTTTAATGGGATTCTTCTTTTGGCTGTGTTCTGGTGACTGCAGCACAGGCCTATATTTGAGCAAGCCATAATAGCCTTGCATTATAGACAGCAGAGAGCTGGTCAGTTGAGTCCTGTTAGGGTATGATTCATCTCTTCCTTAAGTAGGCACTAGCATAAACAGGTAGAAGTTAGATGAAATACATCCTAAATTCCCCTCACTCTGATAACCAAATCTCTATTGACTATGGTGGGAATCTAGAGAGCTCACCCAGCTGTAGACATCTGTGCTGTAGATAGTTAACGCCAAGTGAAATGAACCTTACCCAATAGCTGATCATCTCCCCAGTCTGCAACAAAAAGGGAAGTTTATAATCTGGTTTCTAAGTGGCAGAGACACATTTAGCATCACAGTACCTTAGTATTGCATTGTTTAGCCGTTGGCTCAGAGAATGTGCTCCCACTTCCCCTGTTTATATGCTTTTTTTCTGCCAAGTTCCCATTTCAGACTCCTCTCATTGGTGGATGTGTAGACTCTATGTAAAGGTCTAGATGGAAACACACTGTCCACAGAGTTTTGGAGGCAGCTACTATATAGACACAGTCACTGTACCTCTCAATGCTTCAACATAAATCCCTATCTTCTGCTTGTTTCTTTTCTCCCTCTTTAGATTATTTTTTTAAATTAATACAGTACAAACGTATTTTGAAGGTGGATTTTGTTTTGACTTTTGAGAATAACCTGCCTATAACACATTGTTGCTAAGATTTGAAGAATGTGTAGATTCTATCTGTCCTGGAGTATATAATAGCCATCTTGAAGTAAGTTGCTAAAGGAAAGTTTGATATTTTTATGACTTCTTTTTTGAACCTTGTGACAACCCATGAATTAAAAAAAGTCTATCAGATTCACATAACTTCTTTCTACAAGTTTGATGATACCCGGCCTAAAAAAGTACTGACTCCAGGCCAATAAAAAGCACTGCAAGGGTGATTGACGAATGAGAATATGATTGTTTTGGCTCATCCTCTACAACAACGGCAGTCTCTGATTAAAATGTGAGATACTAGGATGCTAGAGGCACTCAACTTTCTCAGTACTCAGCACTTAAACATTTATGGCTTTGATTCCTCCTATGTAGACTTTGTATTGGGTTTTCATGCTTTCTGTTTTCTTCTGAGACAAGAATTTTGAGGACTTGCAGCAGTGATTTAGTTAGATGTGATGAGGCTCAAGTCCATAGCTGAAGCGGATTGCTTGATCTCAGGTGTTGTCAAGGATTCAGCCTAATCAGGATGAGCTAATTCTTGGTTCCACCTGATTTTCAGGTTTGTAGTACTTCTGTTAGCCCTTTCATACCCAGCCAGCTCCTTTATAAATACATATTGGGTTTGTAAATCTTAAAATTACTTTCCACTGATTAATCAGAACTTAATGTTTGTTGCTCAAAAAGGTATTCTTTGCAAATACATATGCAACAATTTGTGTAAGATGGCATTTAAAAATATAACTGGAGATTGAGCACTGTTTCAAAGAATGAACTACCTCTACCTAGCAGCTGTGCTGTTGAAGAGACTGCAAAATCTTTTCCAGTAGTTTAGAATTTTGAAGATGAGGGAGGAAAAGGTTTCTTGGTAGAATCATGTAACACTCCATCCTCTGCAAAGCACAAATTAGTACAGTATGACTTACATTTTGTAATTCATAAAATAACAACTCTGAATTCTGCTCAAGCAGAATTCCTGTGGTTAGGCTGAAAGTATTCTATTGTCTCTGGCTTTTCTGAGCCAAGTGAAAGCATCAGAAAGGATAATTTTAACAGTGATTGTGCCATTGTAATGTGATCTGTTCCTCTGCAAACATTAACAAGAAGCACTGTAATTGTTGAAATGGGCACCTATGGAGATCAGTATATCCAGAGGAGTGAAAATACTTTCCATTCTTTAACACTTTTTATATAAAGATTAGGTGTCAGTCTGCTTAATGGTCCCTCAAGGAAAGAAATATGTGCTGACATTATGTTGGTATAAGAAATCAAGTAATTTGTACTTTTCTCCTTTTAATTGTAAAATCTGGGTATGACTCAGCCATACACATCATTGTAATATGAAAATATAAGTGATTGCTTCTGTTTAGAAATTAATTAAGACAAAAATCTGAAATGTTCAAATATTTTGGGGTTTTAGAATTTTAAATCCCTTTTCAAAGTGATTTTTGTTTCAGATATGCACCTTTGTATTTTTAAAAAAATTATATTTAAAATTAATCCAAAGTTTTATTAATCAAATATTAAAAGATGGGGAAGTAGTCTGAAATCTCACCATTTCCATGTGAAGCAATTAGTTCCCCAATAATTTTTAGTTGTTATGGTGTTGGTTTAGTCAGCTGTACTCTGATAAATGCCACTTTCTAATTAAAAGGAGGTTAATTACCTCCTTACAAATTATAATTCCCACTTACATGATTAGTGGGAGAAGAGCTCTCTTTATGTGGCCTTTTTAGTACCTCATTGAGTAAAAGGAAAGTAGGATTTTAAATGTGTGCAGTGAAGAAGGTGACAATAACTTACAGTGTAAAAAATAAAATATAGGTTTACAAATCAACTGGGTTCATTCTGAATTATGCTGTTAGTGCAACTACATATCCTATTTTATGTAACTCTGACAGGAACCTCTGTGAGCATTGAGTTGAATAGTGCCGTGTCATATGTGTTCTCCCATGGGGAGGCATTATTTTAACCACTAATTCAGTCTTATTTTGTCAGTTCAAAGATCCAAATGTTCACCTCTGAGAAACCATCTTCATTTTAAAAGTATTTCTGAATCATAAAATGCACGTTGCTACAAAATTTAAAACTAATCTCGTTCTGTTTCTCTCCTTAAAGAGCATATGGGTTAGTACCTACGTGTTTACAATATGCTTTGCTGCTAACGTGGGACTGTTGTATGGTGTTGTCTGCACAATAGTACTTGTGATTTTCCGCTTTCCCAGGTGAGAAACAATTTATTGAAATGTTCTAGTAGCACATCACTATGTCTTTCTGCCACATTGCTTCACAGTCAGGATAGACATACAGTATACTAAATTTAACAATGAAACTTGGGTTAAACAATAAAAAAGTTTTTAGTTGCAGAAAATTAGAAGATGAGACAATTCAAAAGGAAAAGCCACACCTGTGCATTTACGGTAGGCTAAAGGATCTCTAAAACATTTCATATTATGGCATTATTTTGTGATTTCTCTTAGTATTACACATCTGTATGATTCATTAGGTGAAGACAGCATAAGAGCAACAGAAGGATCAATAATACAAGCTTTTTTCCATTAGGTATTTATTTATTCCTTAAGAAGAAATTATGTTTGTCAAGCCTTAGTACTAAGTGCCTTTATAAACTCCTAGATACTATGTTGCACAGGAGCTGATAGTTGACAGTTGCACTGCTAATACATGTTAGTGAAGCATAACTGCACAACTGTTCTAATGGCTTATGAAAAGTATTAATTCTATGTATGAATTAGAAAAGCCAGGACAAAGAAACAACTGCTAACACAGATTTATATATTCTTTTGCATATATTACAGTTGCTACTTTGGATCATGAGTAAAGGAAAATATCAGCTGAGGTTCATGATCATTTTGTGCAACAAAATTACTCCATAGCTCACCAGTCCTGGAAATTACTTGCTGCTTGCAGGCAGTTGTTTGCTTGAACATTGAATTCCACTGAAATTAGGCACAATATAGCTCACTGTAATGCTTATTAAGGGTAGTGGTGTTAACTATTTGTGCATAGCTCTGTTCTCATGGAATAAGTTGCAGAACCAGAGTAAAAATAGCTCAGAATTGCAAAGTAATTACAAATTATGGAAGACGGTTTCTGCTTGAATCAATCAGTGTCTTTTTCGTAACCTTTTGCTACTCAGCAAATTCAAATTTTGGTAAGTTCTGCTAATAAAGGAAAAGGCAAGTTTTCATGTTGTTTATACCCTGTGCCTGAAAGTCTGAGGTTCCTCAACAGCAGAAAGGGAGGGATATCTGACACATGATCCTTGGTTGTCTGATCTGACAGAGACCTCAGTCTAAACCTGCACTAATTAAAGTAAGTAAGACTCTTCCCAGTGTTTTCTGTGGTCTTCAGTCAGGTTGCACATGATTGTCCAGGATTGTAAAGGCAGTGAACAAGCTCACAGCCTTAAAATCTGTACCGGCTTGGATGAGGTTAGCAATAAAACATATAGTAAGCCATCCAGTTGTGGGCAAAAGTGGCAGCAAAAGTAAAGCAAGAAAAATACCATAGATGATTTATTGTGACATTCCTATTCAAACGCCAGAATATTGGATGTGGTAAATGTTATGTATCAGAATGTATTAAAACCAGCAGCAGCTACAGCTCAATTTATGCAAACAGGAGAGAACAGCTGAATTTTGCAAGCCTCATTTAGCCAACGCCAGTACCTGCAAATAGTGACGCATCTATTAAATGTTTGTATTCTGGGCTTTTTTCCACTGCCTAGCTTTGGGCACAGAGCTCAGATGATAGCTAGTTTCATAGTCATCTTGTTCTGCAGTTAAAAGTCTTCCTGAAAATGAGGCATTGAAGCAGAAGGTCCTACACTGAGCTGCTTTTTCAAGACAATCTTTTCTTTTTACTGACTGTGTAGAGATCACAGGGATACTGGCTTTTCCAAAGTCCCCCACTTTGATAGCTGGAATGCAATGTTCTGCTTTGTACAAGGGTGTGTCAATTTTAATGACAAATAAAACATCCTTAGTTATCATAACCAGTAGCTATTTGATTTTTTTTTCTTTCCTTACAATATGATTTTGCAGGTAAAAAAATATTAATTAAACCTCTGTACTTTTGAAGTTGTAGTTTATATATTAGCTGCTTTGTCTTGAGAATAGCTCTCTGGCCAGCTACAAAAGAGTAATGAAAATTAAGATTTCATTTACCAGAAATTTCCATTATTCATAATTTCAAAGCAATATATTGTAATTTTAAAATGTGCTTTTTACTTTATAACTGCACCATTATCACAAAAAAGTAAGCTTTATATGCAAGAAAATACATATGGATTGCATTGTCGCAACTTTAAACTTCTGTTTTACAGTTTTGGGGTGTGTCTATTCCTGTTTCTGTTCAAGACTACTACTGATTTGCTTTACAGATTTTCTCTGTGTATTGATTACAGAGCAAAGACACTGAATTTGAAAAATGCGAAGGAAGTGGAATATAAATACAAAACAGAAGATAACTGTGTAAGTTAATTTTTGTGTGTGTGTGTGTGTGTGTGTGTTCCACTAATTCAGATTTCTTTATTTTCTCTAGTTAGTTACTGGATTGTAATCAGTGAGTCAAGGGAACATTTTTATGATATGACCACTTGAAACCTAAAGCCAGTATGACATAGCAAGTACAAAACTAGTCTGGGCACCAGAAATTAGAATATTTTCCTGTTTCTGCTGCTGGTCTGCACAGTGAAGTTAGGCAAGTCCTCTTAGATCTGTCTTAGTTTATTTGGTACTTTGAAATTAAGAATTGCTTTTTGTAGAAGTTTCCTAATTCCTAAGTCTAAGGAAGTTTCTTGGCAGCAAGAGCAAGGGCCATCTGAGCAGACGATAGCTGTCTATATTTTTATCAGATATCCTTATTTACTGCAAGTCCTTTGATATTCTCATCATCCACAATGTCTTTTCTGAGACCTCTCTGGCATCAGCCTCTTGTGATCAGACTGTCCAATAGGACACTGTGTGTGGCTAGGGAAGGAGGACAGCAGCATGAAGTTGTCACAGACTGCTTCACACATCTCACCACGCTATCCTCAAACAAGGGTACCCTCATCTGAAAAATGGATGGAAGAATCTCTCCCAAAGGCTGTGCTTTTAAAATTTGGCTTCTTAACAAAATTAATCCTACCAGTCAGAGATTTTAAATTCTTTTGGTTATTTTCATTGCAATTATCATCAAAGTTGCTTGTGGTGAGGCCCATGGTAAGAAGAGAAGAGTAATGACCCAGAGAGCTGAAGTCCCTCCTCCAAGATGTAATGGTGGGTCAGCAGCCAAGAGAGAAGTAGAACCATGTGTTCTTTTAGCACAGAGTCCCATCACTAGGACCTCCTGCCTTCTCCACTGTGGCAGTTCCTATTATGTCCTCTTTCCTAATACTTAGGAAGGGTCTTATGTATCAGTGAGCAACATGCTCAGAAGTTATTACCTCACCATTAAGAAGCAATCCTCTAAAGAATTTTTTTTTGCCTGACAAATGTTTTCCATGAGAGTTGTCTTGGGCTCAAAATCTGAATTTGGGTCAGGGCCATTTACTGTTTTGGCATGCTGAACAATGCTGGAATGTGAAAGGTACATGAGAATGGGGAGGATGCTGAAATGTGAATTGAAAACACTGTTGTTGGGGCTGGCCCAGCTGTCAATTATTATATCACTTTTCATTCTTAAGAAAAATGTTGGATTAACTTTGTCAGAGATGGGTAACTGAAATTTGCTTTGCCTTCTTTTTTTCATATGAGTTCATAAAATATTTTGTACAAATCCCTGTGTGTCTTTTTTAAAAGCTAACTGCTCCCCTGCTTTTTTTTCCTTAATCATTAAGGTTAATGCCAGTAACCAAGTAATAACAAACTAGTGTCTGCAGACAGTGGGAAAAATAACATCTTGTTAAGAAAGCAAATTGCTCAAGAGCTTATTACACAAAACAAAGAAGGAAAATATTTTTAAGATATAGAAAAATGCCTTTAATTTAATTTAGAGTCACTGGGTTGCAGCAAGCATTTAGGGTAATTTTTAATGTATGAATGTTACACTGATCCAAGTTCCCCTGGTAAATAACTGCTTAGACATAAACAACAGGACATTTAAACACGAAAATATGCAGGCTTAATGATCTACCCTGCCGTTAAGGTCTGTGGATTTATAGGGGTTATTTCATCAATAGGAGAAAAGACACTTTAATGTGGAAAAAATCAAGAGGGTATTTAGAAGCTTATGTGAAACACATTGCATCACAGGCATTCACTGAGTTGAACTTTTATCCAAGCATAGACACTGCTGTGCAGAGTGCATGGGGCAATTGCCAGTATCCTTCTAAGTAACAGCAGGGATAGGCCACCTGAGATAGTTTTCTTTCTTTCTTAGCAAGGACATGACAAAGAGGAAGTTCATTTTTCTCAGAAGCTTTTTCTTACTAAGAAAGGAGATAGAAACAAACCAGAGCCAGGAATAACTGATCCAAATTTGGCACAGTTGTTCTTGCCCATCCTGGACAAAAGATTATACATAAGTCTGCCATCTGCTTGATTTGGCCTTATGATTTGAGCCTTTCAAGTTTCCAGCTTCCAAGTTTTGTATTTTTGGAAGCTTGTTGGCTTCTTGACCATCTCAGGCTTTGATCTTTGCACATCAGTCTTCTTTTCTCTTAGTTTTCATCTTCCACTTTACCACTTCTGGTATGGCTCTGAAGTGCCCAGTTGTCTCCACACCAACCTGTGTATAGCATCGTTTTTAGGGGAATCTGTGGGATGTCAGAGTATTTCTTCATTCAAGCATATATTGCCCTCTGTTTTGCCCTTATTTAGAGTTTTTTCCCTATAATCTTAGCCATTTTAATTGCCAGTTAGGATTTTCCACTTGATTGACCAAGATATGTTGGTGATGTGATATTTACCACAATCACATTCATAGGTGAATTGCGTAAAGTCCCTATACATGGTCTGGGGTTCATTGCCTCAGTTTTAGATATTTGAAATGTTTCCTTAATCTGTATGATGGTTGCTGTGGTGGTGTCTGAGAGATTGTCTGGTTCCCAGAAGTCTAAACAGCAGTCTACAATAAGGAGGTAGTTTGTGTGGCTTGTGGTGAAGATTTCCATTCCTGTTTTGCTTGAAGGTCTGTTGGGAAAACTCTGTATCTTCAATGCAATCCCACACTTTTCTGAACTACTTAAAAAATGGCCTGTGTGTTTGGGTATGACCTTGTTACATGTCTCTGACTCTTTTGAGGAAGAAGAGAGGCATTTTGAACCTATATTCTTGCAAATTCTTGGGTTACTTCCTGTTGCACTGTCACAAGTAGTTCATTTTTGAGAGCTGATGCTCACATGAATCAGATATTTTATTTCAGTAGAAATTGGATATATTCTGTATCCAGACCCCTTTTTGCACTTGTTGATAGGATACTCGATTACGTATAGCACTTTTGTGGACTGAAATTCTTTTGGAGAACTTCTCAGAATCACATCTGTTGATCTGCCCTCACAGTTTGCTGCTGACCTGCTGAGGTGTTGCCAGCTGCAGTGTTTGCACATTAAAATCAGCAGAATGGTGTCTCTCATCCTGTTTTCATTCTTCCAGAGTGGGCAAAATTTTTTATGAGACTTGAAGCTAACACTCAGTGATACTGGTTTGCATGTCGAAACACCTAGTGGGAATCATTGCTGTGCAATGTTCAGGTGGTGTGTTCAAGGATCCTCTTTTCCATTCACCTAGAAGGAGAACACTGAACTTCAACATGTAACCTAGAGATGACAGCTTCCATAAAAGACATGTCTGAAAGGCAAACGAATCCTATTACTTTTTTGGCATGCTATGAGCAGTGTTTCTGTGGCTATTTAAAATTCTCCAGTTGCATGCATGCTTGTCAGGTAGAAAAAGTATAAAATGCTACTGAAAGTATTGGTAACTTTGACATGCCACATATGATTCTGCTTATTCCTGTTTACAGCACTAGATGCATAAAAGCTGAATACAGTTGTTTATTGAAATATACATAAAGATGTTTATAAGTAGATGTAATATATTTTACTAGATCAAACAGTACAACTGGAGAATGTAGAAGACCCTAACAACTGACAGACTTTTCCTCAGGTCTGAAATAGAAACAGCAGAAATCAAAGCAGCTGTGCTCCACGTTGAGTGTGGTGTGTCTCAGATCTAATTCTCCTAAGGCAAAGAGAGACATGGTTCACAACATGGGGAAAATGGAGAGCCGGGTAGAATTAGCTTAATTCTACCTACCTACAAAACCAGTATTTCAACTGAACTTGTGCTGATATCCAATATTTTTATATATTTTTAAAAAATATTTATTTTATTACTGGCTTTTGAAGGTGTTTTATAAGTCCACTTTGTGTTTGAGAGAAATAGTGCCTGTTTTGTGGTAAATGTTCCTCACAGGTACCTGGGGGTTTCTGACCTTTATCTGGTGCCCTTCAGAAATTGTTGTGGTGTGTAAGGTCTATGTTTTAAGCTGTTCACTGAAGGTACCTGATGAACTGGTTGAAACTTATTCAAGGAAGTGCAGAGATAGGATTGGGGGCGGCTGATAGTTTCTCATGTAAATTATTTATTGTGTTGGTTGTGGATATGTGCTGGCAAACTTTTAAATATGTCACGCAAGCTTGGTCTGAATCCACTGAGTATTTCCATGAAGAAATATCCCTGTTGTTCTAAAGTCATCTTCAGATGACTGAGGTGAACAGTTTCAGTGTTGCCCAAACCACCTGCATTGTTTGCCCCAAAAGCTTGTGTACTTTTTCCAGTACATATATTTGTCTAATAAAAGATACTCCCTGTCTGCAAACCTTGTCTTGCCTATGTTTGGGGATCATACCAACTGAAACAGTGCTACTATTATTTGCCATATAACAATTCTTAGTATTATGCATCACAGTGGATATGGTTTTTCTTTCATGCTAACTTGAGTTAAGGATAATTTTCCTTACAGGTTACTTACTTATATTTCCTGTTTTAGTTCAGTTGTCTGTGAAGACTGATCAATACTGTCATCTGTTAAATCATTCTCACAATCCAAAGCTCCTTCTAGGTTGATTTATAGGAATTTTCTGGATTTTTAAAGAAAATAATTTGGTTTTTAGTTTCCAAACCCAAGATAATCTTTTCAGTATTATGTTAATTTCATTCCACAGGAATCACTAAAGCAGGTAAAGATAGTTTCAATCAACAACCCGTTAGTCTTTCTGAATGCCAGGAAGTTTCATGCTGACCTGATAAAGATAATCCAGAAGGATAACATGAACAGCCAGGCATGTGAAGATGTAAACAAGGTAGGATGTGCTGTATGCTTCAGTAATCATAGTGGCAGTGTTGAAGGTCATGATTGCTTTCCTCGCACTTCCTAGAGAATGCAATCAGATACTGAAACAGATATAAAAAAGTAATATTGCAAATGATTAATTTAGAGTAGAATAAAAGTTAATCTTTACCTTAATCAGATTCAATATGGATTATTTTCTTATTATTACTTGGAAAGAATATCTCTACTATTTCTGTATATGAGCCTGTAAGAGATATTAAAGCATTGATCAAAAACACTTCAAAATTTCTGGCAAAACTTACACAACCTCAGCTAATATATGGTTGTAATTTAAAACACCCCCAATGAGTAGCTACAAATCTACTGGAATAAAATATGATTCTTTTGCTGAAGATGAGTCCATGAGAGATAGACACTTCATTTCTGTTTCTACTACAAATAATTCCAGGAGAATTAAAAAGAAGATACAAACTGGCTAAAGTTTTTCTCAAAGGTAGTGTTTCTTTTTCATTTTCTGCACTGTTTGTATTGGAAAAATAAACGGTATACGAATTACATATAATTTAGTTTTAGAGAAAATCTCTGTAAGTATAGTATTTTTCAAGTTTATCTGCACATAGCTACTGCAACTTCCTACAATGTTCCCTAAAAGGGGGAAAAAAAAAATCTTAGTATTTTTCTGTCATTACAATGAAGACATTCCAATACCATACAATGCAATTTCATCCAGTTTGGCAAATTGGGCTGAGAAAATCACAACCATTTCTTAGGTGAGTTAAGACAGTGTTCAGCAACCTCTGCTGTCTCTTGCCAAAAAGCTGTGCTGCTCATACTTACTTTGATGGGTGGCTTCTCCCCATTCTTCAGAAAAACACCTCAGAAATTGTGTTGCTTTTCCTCCTTGTTTTTGTTAGGCTAACTAATTTGGATTAATATGATAAGAAACCCCCAAACAGAGAGAAAATACTTGGGTTTTGCATTGCATTAATTTATGAGTTAATTTAATAAGTGTAATAAGTTAATAAGTTAATTTAATAAGTTAATTTATAAGTTACTTAGGAGGGAGATTTTATGCTTTGTCTCTTCTTTAAGGTACTTGGCATTACAGCTGCTTGAAATACTGAGCATAATTTTTTTTGTGGAATAAAGGTTTTTCTGTATCACATAATGGGAGTGAAAAAAATTGCACTTTGAGTTTTTCTTCTCTTCTGTATTTCTGGTTTGACATCATATTTCTGTGGAGAACAACATTTATATTGCAATAATATTAAAAAAATTCACCAGTTAAAGGTTATAATTTAATAAATCCATGTGTCAAAAGTACTCTCACTAAAATATTAGTGTAGCAGATGAGATTGAAGAAAGTAGAAAATGAATCAAAAGTTAATTTTATAAAATCACTGGCTAGAATTTATCTTTTCAAGAACATATTTCCTATCTTTTGACCAATTCTTAATCAACCCCTGCTTCCCCAAAAGTGTCCTTTCCATAATATGCTTTCTAGTGGATCCAAACAAGACAGAGGTGGAACCGTCTAAAAAGAAAAGTGAAATATCAGTTTGGTATAACTTCAGAAGAAAACTGAGAGACATACTCTGCAAGTATTATATATCCAATTGGTTGTTGAATAGAATATGACTTTGGAGAGAAGGAGATAACTCTGATATTGAAAAACAGAATTCTTATGTATTGCATTGATTTTCTCTGGTTACTTTGCATTGGACTAGTTTTCCTTGGTATGTTAACAGTTTGTTGCTTCCATTTCAGTGTGAGCAGAACACATTGCTCTGTTCATTTTCCAATGGAAGTTGTCACGGTGAGTTTATTATCTATAAATTATATTAAAACCAAGATGGATGTAAGTGTGCAAAATGGCTTCATGCTTTTCTATTTATTTCTAGGTGAACTCAAGTTGTCTGGAAACTAATATTTTCAGTTAGACCAAACATTCAGTGAAGCATGAGTCCTAAACAGTGTTTAACTCTGTTAACCTTGGTCTAATGGGTGCTATTTTTATTGTGTTCTTGACTGACTTTTTAAGATTTCAAAAGCGGGGGACCCATGCAAACACTTTTTCTGCAGGAGTCCCTGCTTATTTCACAGGAACCACTGTGTGCATATTGAAACAAGTACGCAGTGGGGAGAACCACTTCCCATGTTACTGCCTAGATTGGTCTTCAGACAAAGGCCCAAGAAGCTGTTTTATTAAGATCTGGTCTTAGTTTTTTGCATTCACAGTGGAACTTGAGTATTAGTATGCAAAAGTAAAAATAGGGTAAGATTAGAGCCATATTAAATCTCTGTGATCTTTAAAGCCACTTAGGAGAATATTTTAGAAAATGTCAGCTGAATTATCAGTGACATGATGGTCACCAGTATTGTACAGTATATCAATACAGTATAGAATAAAGAAAAAAAACTAAGGGTTTGCTTTTAATCAAGGATTAAGCTGGATAATTCCACTCTTCCCACACTTTATAATGCTTAAATCAAACCAGAGCACATTCCCATGGAAGAGCTGCAACAATCTTTTGCAAAAGATACTTTATACAGATGACTTAATTGTGGATGGAATTAAAACAGTGTGTTTATTTAAAACACTTATAAACATTAAGACCACAGTAGAGAATCTGTTTTGGAGGCTGTTGTCTGAATGTTTACAGTTATTAACTAGACTCATTACGTTTTTATGATACTACAGTGTTTAGTTTACTTGGGAGTGACAGAGTACTTTGCTGTAACACATAGTAACATAATGATAATGGCTGCCGAAGACTATACAGAACTATACCGTAAAATACTAAAACAGTGCACAGCACCCTATGTGTGAGAAGATCTTGCCAGTACATATTTCAGTCTTCTTTTAGATGAACTGGTTTCTCATGTTACAGAAGCGACAGACAGCGCAAGACCTCTTTTCTGATTGCTTAAGTCCTGCCTTGAGGACTTAAATGTTCCTTGTATCAAGAAGTTTATGGTGACTCTTCTTGGGGGCTTTATAATAAAAAACAGAGAGAAGAAAATAAATCCCTATAAAAAAAAAAAAAACAACAAACCAACAAAATGTGGAGATTAAATTTTGAGGAAGGGGAGGCAGGAGGACATAATCCTTATGGCAGTTGTCACGGAAAGTGCGACAATTTACATCTTTGTCAAAATCTTTCCTTTCTCCTGCTGGGTAATACCTATTTGATATTGGTCTGTATCAGCAACAAATGAAACATCTGATGTTGCCCTTTGCCACTGGTTCAGAGAGGGAGCAGTTCTGTACCTATCCCCCTATTTAGAAGCCAGGCAGCCTCTACTGCAGTGCAGGATGCCAGCTGGGTTGGAAGGTAGGGAGAAAGAATAAGTTATTTTGTTTTGGAGGCAGAGAAAGTAAATAGACATTATTACAGTGAGCAGCCTAGCAGACCTTATAAATCCTTTCTGGGTTTCCATCATAGTAATGTCAGGCAGGAGGTTTTCTTTAAAATCTCTGGAGATGCAAGTCCAGAAGGCTCTGGCTCTTAGACTTACATTCAGAATTCCTTTCCTTTTTTTTTTTTTTTTTTTTGTTAGCTTTGTGCATTATGATAACTAACATTTGTTCACAAAGCAATGTAAACAAGATGTGCATTATTTTCTAGTTTTCCCTTTATGAAAGTAAGGAATCATTTATCTGTGTGCTAGTTCAGGACACATTTAGTATAGAGTGTGCCTAGTTTAAGCACAAGATGAAGATCGGAGTATAAGACCTTCCCAACTCTTACCAACATCTTTTTTTCTCCAGCATCAATATGCAGTAGTATATAAAAATTAACCAAACAAAACCCAGTACAATAGAACCTTAGGAAAAGGAAACACTCCACATATTTTCATTCCTCACAGGCAGATATTAGTTAAGCCACAGGCAGGCATTAGGCACTACAGAAATGCATGTCATATCAGAGCTGAAAAGAGATATATTTTCTGGGTATCCCATGTCAACTCTTCCAAATAAGCAAAGATATTATCCTGAATCATTTAGAAATTCAAATCTGAAGAAGCAGTTCTTTAATTCTTGAGAGACTGTTCCTGTCTAAAACATTTCACTAATAATATGTTCTGCCCATCATCACTTCATTCCATGGCTCTGAAGGTCCTTCATTTGTGCTTCTAAAATGTGTCATTTACTTGACTTTTACTAGTTACATAATAGTAAAATTTTTATTGTGATAGTTTGGTCTTATTTTATTGAACTATTATTATTCTTATTAACATTCCTTAACTATTCTCCCTTTTAATTAAAATTTTACATTTATCAAATTTGTAGGTGAGTCATTGCAGTCATGTCACAGTGAGCGACGTGTTTTGATATTAGACTGCAGTGGACTGAATTTCTTTGACTACACTGGCATCTCAGTGCTGCTTCAGGTATTCACGACATCAGACAAATTCTGTGCATAGAAATATAATCACACGTATGAGCTACTGGGGCCAGCTACTAGTAGCCTCACCTATATCAGTGGATAAATATGTCACTCATAGAAAAGATGAACACAGATCTGATGTTAAACTACACTGCATTTATATATAAAAATATATAAAAATAATTCTAAAGATTTTGGGTGACATCCAGTGCAAATATAACTATATGTATGTAGCAGAGATGAATTTCTGAACTCTTTTTTTTTTCTTTTTTTTTTTAAGTTTTAAAGCTGTGTTAGGTTGTATTTGACCCTGTCAGGTCAGTTGCAGTGGAGCCCTTTAAAATTTCAGCTTTTAATTCTGTGATTTTCTGTATGTCCTGCATTCTGCTAAGCCAGAGGCCTTACTAATCTCCATGTTTTCTCCTATGGGTTACATACCTAACAGGCTGGGTTCCTCAGGCAATGCAGGAGCTCCAAGAAGCTCCCAGAAGACTAAAGCCAACAACCACTGGTTACTGTGGTGAATAGAGTTAAATCCAGTTGGCAGCCAGTCACATGTGGTGTTCCCCAGGGCTCAGTATTGGGGCCAGTTCTTTTTAGTATCTTTATCAATGATCTGGACAAGGGGATCAAGGGCATCCTCAATAAACTGGCAGATGACACCAAGTTGGGTGTGAGTGTTGATCTGTTTGAGGGAAGGTTCTACAGAGGGATTGGAACAGTCTGGATCAATGGACTGAGGCCAGTTGCACAAGGTTCATTAAGGCTAAGTCCCGGGTCCTGCACTTGGGTCACAACAACCCCATGCAATGCTACAGACTTGGGGGAGAGTGGCTGGAAAGCTGCCCAGCAGAAAATGACCTGGGGGTGTTGGTCAAGAGCCAGCTGAATGTGAGCCTGCAGTGTGCTTAGGTGGCCAAGGAAACAAATAGCATCCTGGCTTGTGTCAGAAATAGTATGGCCAGCAGGACTAAGGAAGTGATTGTCCCCCTGTACTCGGCACTGATGAGGCCGCACCTTGAATCCTGTGTTCAGTTTTTGGCCCCTCACTACAAGAAAGACATCCAGGTGCTGGAGTGTGTCCAAAGAAGGGCAACAAAACTGGTGAAGAGTCTAGAGCACAAGTCTTATGAGGAGTGGCTGAGGGAACGGGCGTTGTTTAGCCTGGAGGAGGATCGAGGGAGACCTTATCACTCTCCACAACTGCCTGAACGGAGGTTGTAGCAAGATGGATGTGGTCTCTTATACCAAGTAACATGGTAAGACAAGGGGAAATGTCCTCAAGCTGTGCCAGGGGAGATTTAGACTGGATATTTGAAAAAATTTCTTCACCTAAAGGATTGTCAATCATTGGAACAGGCTGCCCAGGGAAGTGATGGAGTCACCATCCCTGAAGGTATTTAAAAGATATGTAGATGTGGCACTTAGGGACATGGTTTAGTGGTGGACTTCGCGGTGTTATGTTAACAGTTGGACTTGATGATCTTAAAGGTCTTTTCCAACCTGAATTATTCTATGGTTCCCCATAATAAGCAGTTCTATATAGTGGATGAAAAATTATGTTCAAAAGCTATTTCTTAAGTTTCCATTGGGTGTGGCATTTAATAGTAATGTAGTGGGTACAGATTTCAGTGGGTATGCAAGGTTTGGTTCATATAATTTTTCTTAGTAAGACAGAAGACCAGATTTGAGCTTGAGTCTCAGCCCAGGCCTTTTCTTATCCTAACCATTTTCTCAAAATAAGCAGTGAAGTAAGTGCTGCCTTAAAAATGTTAAATTAAAACTACATATATAGGTGGGAGTATAGTCAAAAGGAATGCTGGAAAAATAAGGTTAGTGAGGGTTACTCTTTGTTGCATCTCTCCTCCAAATATAGGGCATTCAATAAAGCATTAATTAAAAAAAAAAAAAAAGTGAAACTGGTTTCCAAAAGATCTTAGAGACCTCAGAACTATTATGTCCAAGAGGTGTTTGACAAACTTGTGAGAGGTAAGTCCATTATAGGCTGTTAAGTGTACAGGTTGGGAGTGCAGTGTCTGAGTGAATGACTGGTCCAAACCTGAGTTACTCAGAGGAGGAACACACTCAATGTGTCCTCGTTATTACTTTCCTTCCCAAAATATCATCACTGCTGACTTGGAGGGATTTTTAGACTGAGTCAGGCTTTTGATTTATTATTTAAAAGAGTGTATTCTGATTTGGTTCTCACTGAATCTCTTCTCTCAAAATTGTTCCAGTATACATGAATTATTTAAACATTTTTGGAATCAGGAACTGCTTTGGATGTTCCTCATTTGCCAGAAAAAAGGTCCTACTCTTGTTCTAGAGTTATTTTAAATTTTTGGTTTATTTTCTAGCTTATTAAATATTTAGTCTCTCTGAAGTTGAACATTTTCAAAGAAAGAACAAAGAACAACTTACTGCAGAATGTAACATGATGGTTATGGTGCTTTTCTGACAGACTGCTGGAAGTCTCAAAGTTTCCTAAATCTGATTCCTGTCTGTGTAGACTGGTAGGTTAAGCATATGGAGAGGAGATGGGAAAACTTGCTGAAAACGGAGAACTGGAAAAAAACCCTTAAAAATGTAGTAAAAATGCAAAATTGTTAATTAATTCAGGTTTAGTTCTCAGCAGAGCTGTAGAACACTTTCAGGGGAAGAAATTAGTGTGGGTTTGTGATGTTTGGATTATAGAAGGGCTCACTCTGGTGGATGCTGGCAGTATAGCTTCACCAGCAACACTCCATGCTTTCTGCCTGCTTTGAATACTATGTTCTTGCATATTTTATTCTTTGTTGGTATTTTAAACAGGTTTTTTTTTTTTTTTTTGAATTTCATGTTTTCACACATATAGATTTACATGGACTGTAAAAACAGACACATCGATGTGTTGCTAGCACACTGCAAAGGCAAGTATCAGCTTACAGCAAAATTTTTAACGTGACAGTTTATATATCCTCACTACCTTATCATTGCTCATGTTTGTTTTATTGCAGCTTCCTTGATAAAAGCAATGCAGTACGGTGGAAATCTTGAATCTGAAAATCCCGTTTTCTTTGAATCTATTTCTTTGGCAATTGATGCTGTTCAAATTCACAGGGTAAGACTTACAGCAGGGGTAGGTGAAATCTGGAGGGCTTCTTGGATGCTCCCAGTAATTTGTTAAAGTCTGGAGAAATCTTATTTACTCAGTGAACCTTCTGTGCAGAGATCTTTTATCTGTCTATTCTCTTCAATTGGTCCGTAGCCTCTGGACTGCAGCTAAGAGGTTTTTTCTGCTAACAATCTCTTCCCGTCACTGCCTCTCCTTTAACAACATTTCGGTCTTCTATGCTAGATCCCAAGGCTCTGTGTTGTGGTGTATTAATCTGGGTGCACGCCCCACTGGAAAGTGTAATGTCATCTAGAAACACCTAACATAGCCTCTCAGTGAGGCAAGTTAACTCACGCACAGTTCTGCAGTACTGAAACTACACTTCTCCATTCCTCAGCCTCAGCTGCTTAAAGCTACTTCACATAGCACTGCACTGTTCTGACTGAAATGATTTTGGATCCTTAGCAAGTTTGTTTCGAGCTAATAAGCTTGTCTCTACCCTGCACTGTAATGTGCTGTGTTGGCTCACTGGTGGAAAGAGGGGAGAGGAACCGCATGAGGTGGAAGAGAGAGCGAGAGGCAGAAGGATGGCTTGGCTCCGAAACTGAGGCTTGAGGCTTGAATATGCATTTACTTGAACATGTATTTATTTGCTCAATAATTGTTGCATTCCTTGTTAAAAAGATGTAAACCTGGGCCTTCCTCATAAACCATGTGAGCTTTTTCCATTGTAATCCCAGTATAACTGAGCATGCATTACAAGTAATGTACTTTCCCATGATTCCAAATGGCTAGAGCTTGGCTCAGAGCCTCCTCCAAGAGACATTAAACTCATCACGGTCTGTGGTTTGGGGATTTTTTTAAGTTAAGTTATATTTTATTAATTAAATGAGAGTCGCCTATGGACAAAATCACTTTACATTGATTTTTCCAGATAAGGTGAGTTGGCCCAGTTGGCGTAGTGGATTGACCAGAAAACCATGTTCCCTTCAGAGCTTTTCAACATCTTTCATTTTGTTGCCCTGCAAAAAATAATTTACTGAAATTGTAACTGCAGAACAAAAATAATGGGGATGGATATTGTATATTTTGTCTGGGTCTGATTAGTTGAATTAGGATGATTGTTGTGTTATAAAAACGTCTGCATTCTTTGTAGACATTAATTAACCTTCCTAACATTCTTGTAAGATACTAATGTAATAGCATTCCCATTTTATGGAAATGAGACATGGTCAGACCAGGACAAATGTTCTAGGTGAAAAGGAGGAGTTAGCACTCAGAAGCCCACTTTTCTAGGAACTGGTCCCATGTTTCTACTAGAGCTGCTAGGCAAATCAAAACTGAATAGTGGTTTAGTGGATTAGTCTGAACGCAGACTCAAATTTTAAATGTAGTTATGAACAGTGTATATATGCTGCTGATGCTTCTTCAGAGTATTCAAAGTATGTGATTTGATTTTTTTGTATTCCTTGCATTTAACACCTGAAGATAAGATAGACAGGAGTAAAAAGTCAGGGTGACCACAATAGCAGCTCCACACTGTGGCTAACAGAGTCTGTCTCTGTAGTCTGCCTGTGCCTTTTTAAGATGATGAAATCAGTAGGAATGTTGGATGTTTACATAGCAGAATAGGATGGGATAGGATAGAAAACAATATGAACAAGGAGTTGGAGATTTATAGAAAGTGATTCCTTCCAATTTACGTTTCAGCTTCGCCCACAGCAGTCTTTCAGGGGCAGAAAGTTGAAGCAAGAGGGCTTTGTGGTTCCTTTTATCTCTGCTGCTGTTTGAAATGCAAAGGAGCTCTTATCTACATCCTCCAAGGATAACATCATGTAATTCTCATTTTTATATTGATAAGTTGATCAGAAACTCATCTGTTGCTTTATGCAGTTCATCCTCATCATAAATAACTTTTTGATTTATTAGTCTTTATAACGGTGGCTTTTTAAAGCTAGCACTGCTTCATCTGCTAATTTTGCGTTATATTCTAGGAAAACATTATAATAATTTTTTTTTTTCTGTTTCTCCCAATTTAGAATTACAGCCAGTTCAGTGAACAGAGTGAAGTGTGATGTCAGCCCATTGAATATGGCTAGTTTCAGCTGCTCATATTCAGAATGAGCTACACCATGGTTTCTCCTTAGCTTTATTCTCCAGGGGACCTCATAGATGATCTTTTGTATGCCATATATATTTACTACATTCAGTAATGACAGATCTGCCATTCAGAAAAAAAATCTTTCAGCTGCCGTCACTCAGAGAATGTTCATGCAATTGTTCTATAGTGGTTTTGTATAATATTTTTATATACATTTAGATATGAATTATTAGAAAACAAACCTGAGGTACTGACTGTGTTTACCAGTGAGGTATATTCTTTTAGATATCTTCTGTTATAATATTAGTTGTAATACGCATCTGTAGTTTTGTCTATGGTATAATGGGACATTATGAATTCTTAAAAACAGTGTGTTATAATCGATATATGCAGGCAGTTATATACCAGTGCATACTGTTTCTAATGGCTTTAGTTACCCTTTCTTCTGTTCAAGACAGTCATTTGCAATAACAGCATCATATCACAGCTAACATGCACTTCCATTTTTCATACTTGGTTTTGTATGCTTTTTAATGCCTACCAAGGTCAGTGGGAGCATTGCGTACTCAGAGAAGCAGATGTATCTTTGTTACCTTCACTGCATTATCTTTCCCTCTAGTAGTTGCTATGAGTTATTATTATGGTTTGCTACATTTTCAAAGCCACAGGTATTCTTTAGCTCAGATTGAAGAGGAAAAACTGTTAATATTTTCCCCAAACTTGTTCTTGTTTCCAGTATAGAATAGTCTGCATTTCCAGTTTGAGCTGTGATTTATTTGGTGCTGAAATCTTCAGCCATGGTATCTGGGAGATGTCAGTGGAGAGACACCTGAGATGTGTGCCACATTTCAGCCCCAATCCCGATGTGCAGTACTGTGTGCAAGCACACAAATAGGGTGGAGGAATTAAGGTTGAGTATTTGGCTTGTAATTATGGATTGCCAGAAATCAGATTACGCTGTCATATCAGTATCATGTTATGTGGCAACATGTATGACTTTTTTCCTCTTGCCTTTGTTGCCATACATGAACACTAGGAGTAAAATGGAAGTTGAGCAAAAAACAATCAAAAAATGAGAAAGGATGAGGGAGTAGGATTTTTGCTCAATGACGTAAGAAAACTTTGGAAGCTAAAAGGTAAATGAATATGGCACAGCCATAATGGCCATCTTAGAACTACAGAGAGGAGAGAAGTGCAATGATGCGTTGTGCAGCTGGAGTGTATAGGCAAACTCTAATACTAAGCAGCCTGTTTTCAGCAGCAGTTACATATGTATGCTTGTCTGGACTCTCCTTGCTGTCTGCCTAAAGCAACTGCCTGCAATAGATGAGGTGGCTCATGGAGTGACTTTCACGCCTCTGCATAGTAGTGTTAAGGTGTCGATAGGCTTTTCTTGTGGTATGGATGATTCCACACCACTTCAAGACAATGGGAGAGAGCCATGGAGATTTTTACCTTTTCAGTTATAGGTGGCTCTTGAAGTTATTCTCCACTTTGTCCTACAGACGACCAGAAGTGTTCTGTACATATTCTTCTGAGACTGTTTTCAGAATTACTATGTGAGGGGTTGATTAGTAGCTGTGAGAAGCTTGTTAGGCACAGGAGAAATAAGTTCTGTACATTGTCCCAACCACATTCATTTCAGATGCTCTAGTTGATTGCAAATGACTCATTACATCCTTGGACTCAATAACAACCTATAACATTTGATTAATAATTTTCTCAAACAGTTTTAGTAATTTATTAACACTTTAGAAACTACTTACAATGTACTATAATTGTAGAAGCATCAACTTTATGTCACAGCTAAAGATCTCAACTGCAAACTGAATAAATAAATAAATTGTATCTTTTCTACTAAGTTCAGTATTTATTCTTTGATAACTAAATGTTTTTTCTGAAAATTTACAGAGAAGTTAATTAAAGAAATTGATTAAAATAGCCTTTAGCAAAGATAGCATCTACCAGGACACTTTTGGTTTTGTTCTGAATGCAAATGGAACAACACAGATACTTTTAAAATTCTTTGTAGTGTTAGCCCTTGATGAAACCCTCTGCATCAAATTAACAATTTTGTAGTGCTCATCAAAATTACTTCCAATTTCCACCGCTTTCAATATGAATAAATTTTCCGCAGCTAAATGGCTGTTTTCAGATGGATATTTGTCTCCTGTTAGCTCATAGACCTTCTTGTGACACGGTTGTTTTAAAGTGTTTTGTCAGTGTAAGACTTCAAATTCAAAATGTCTTAATGCTACTTGATTGTCTCTCAGGGCAGAATCAGGGATTAAGCACATTACTTTCCTTAAAACATTTAATCATAACGAAATTTCCTAACATTCCAACACTGGGATTTGGCATATTTGTAATATTCCTGTAATGTGTTTTTCTTTATATAATTAGCCTAAATTTCTTTCTATTTCTGAGAATATACATTGTTAGTTAGACTCCCTTTCTGACAAGCAGCACCACTTGGGATAGTTTTTCCTCAGCAAAACAGAGTGTTCAAGGGATCCTGAAGATAGCTCCCTTTTAAATTGCTTCTAAAACACCTGTACTGAGTTTAAGCTTTGTCAGACCAGAACTGTTTTACAAAACCATTGTTAATGTGTGAGGGAGGGTCATTTCTTTTTACCATTGACCTAGGAGGGAAAAATACTTCACTACTGATGTAGTTTCTGTTTCTCCACCACTACCCCTCTGAGCTATTGACTTTTACTAAAACTGGTGATTGCACGTTGCTTGTCTTCAAATGGCCAGGATGACACACCATCAGATCTTACGCACCAGTGACCAACTGCCAGGAGATTGCTAGTTGCTCTGCTGGTGGGCTGCGAGTTGCTTAGAGTCTTGCCTGAGTTGCTCTCTGCAAATCTCTGGTGATGGTGTGTTTGCTTCAGTTGCAGAGTCAACTGACCCACAACTGCTCAATTCTTTGGTGAAGATTTAAGGAAGCACTCTAAACCTTCGAGATAAAGTTTTGAAGTTTACTATCAGTTTCAACCCTTTCCTCAATGCTTCTTTGTATAGACTGTCCACTGGCTTCCCTTCGGCTCTCAGGAAGAATTACTCTGTACCAAATCATCCCAATTAGCTTCACTTGATTAGAATAGAATAGAATAGAATAGAATAGAATAGAATAGAATAGATTTATTCTTCTGATTGAGAAGGGCAAATTGACCCAAACTCACACTGTCAGAAAAAGACCGTACAAGGTCTGTGTCTCCTTACAGCAGTGCAGGCCCTGGTCTCACTATCCACATGGAGGTGAATTAGAGCCATTAAGAATAAGGGTTTTAGTTATTGTGCTCTCTTGAGGCAGACATTCATCTTAGTACCTTCCAGCCTTATTGACTTGAACATCCCTAGGGAGTTTTCAGAATAATGCGAAGTTTTATTAACTGTGCTTGCATACGTAAGCTCGTGCAGTGTTAGCAATAAGGGCAGAGTCGTGCAAAGTGCGGAGCTCTCTGTTCTTACTGATTTCTGAAGCTGTGAGAGAGAGACTGCGCCGTCCAGCAGAGGCTCAAGGAAGTCACTCATTTACTAACAGGTTTCAACTAATGAAACCGAGTTTACTACCCTGAGTAGTAAACAATTCTGAAAATCTAACCATTCACTTCGATTCTTATATGTATACTTTGATGCACAGATTTTACATTCCTAAACTCAAAATGTATGAAACACCTTGCTTATTAAAATCAATGCTTTAGTTTTGCACATTTTGTTGTATTCTGCACTTGATAAGAAAACATTAATACAAGACTGTTTTCAAGAGATGGCCCAATATTTTCAGAGGTGTTATACTTGCTTGATGTGTTTAGGAATTTTTAGTTATTCTTAGGAATTAATTCTAATTGTTAGATAGTACATTATGTGAATGAAGTTATCTGGAAAATTTAAGATGTGATAATCAGAGTATATGAAAAAGGGGATCTGATCATATGCTTTTTACAGAATTTGCGTTTCACGTGATTCAAAACAAAACAAGCAATGAGGAAAAAAAAGAGTGCAAACTGATATTAAGAAATTAATATAATGACAGTTATAAATCAAGCATAAAATATGTAATAAGGAAAAGAGTGTTAACATATTTATGGAAATTAAATGTTTCCAATTCTCATCATATGTTTTTCTTTTAAAGGTTATTTGCCCTGATTCTATGATTCAAGTGTCACAAGGTCTGGATTTAGCTGCTTTGACATAATTTATTTGCCAGTTCTGTGTATCATAAATATATAATATAATAAGAAAGGTATCTTCACTGTTGAATGAAACCATTAATGCATCAATACTGTGTATGAATACTGTTTGACATTTACTAGTTAGAAAAATAAAATATAAGTATGCCTTGGAAATATGGCATTCCTATTTTTGGAAGATACTTTCTTTGTCTACAGAGAGTAGTGGCTCATAAATAAATGAAGAAGTGAAGTTCCAGAGTGGATGCTAAATGGTGCTTTCATCATTAAGATGGATTTTTAGCAAAGATCACATATTCTGTAGGTTTCCATATGTTTTACAATGCATTTAATTATTTTTTTCTTGTTTCAATTCTGTGTATTAGCATATGCAACAATAAATTTATACGGAAATAAATTGGAATATGAGACAATTTGCATGTAGAAGGCAGAAAATGACCTCATTATTTCAATACTTAGCAGCTTTTATTTTACATTCTGTATTAGCCAGCCTGTAATGAGATAGGTTGCCTTCTCCAACCTCAAAATGTATTAAATCTTAATAATGACACAGGAGAAATTGCATTACATTCAGAAGTTTGACTTCCTCACAGTTCTTAGTGGAGTATGGCATCTAACAGATGTTTTTACCTCTGTAAGAGATGTAGAAATCTTGGGCCAATTTTTCCAGTATTGCCCCTATGCATGCACAGCCATTTGAATACATTGTTTTTAATTGTCATTTGCATCTACAGATGGTGCACCTCATATCTAATTTGTGCATACTGATGGTACTGCTTATATACAGTCTGTAGTTTACTCCAGTAGAGAGGAACTTATGGGTAAACCCTCCCATCCCCCCAGTAACTGTGATGGCATTAATGGAAAAGAGATTGACATATCTTTAAAAATTTGGCCTTGAAAGAGCAGCTTAATTTTTCAAGCCTGCTGATTTATGAAAACATTTGCCTTTACCAAAATTTATGCAACTTCTACATTTTTTTTACAGCAGTTTGCAAAATAATAAACAATTTGCAGTACCATAAACTCCTAGATGCTCTACAGCTAAATATTCTTAATGATACTCTTAATGATAAAGGCTATTTTCTAGAGCTATGCCTCTCAGTTACACTCACACAATAGCAAGGAAACCACTTTGGAGTGACACGACTGAGCAACATTATTTTCATTCCCACAACGGGGACATAGAAGTCCAAGATCAGCTCTTACTAGTGACTTGAATGTTAACTTGAGGAGCAACTCCTCCAGTGGTAATCCTCTGGCTGCACGGCATTTCTGTGCAAAAACAGAGAAATGGCTATTTGGTTATTTTTTTTTCTAATGTGTTTTTCAGTAAAGAGCTCTTTTGTGTTGAATACATTCAGGTGGTTAAGAATTAGTTATTAGTCTACAGGCAGAGTGGTGGAGTGTCACAGAGTGATACATATCCCTTGAATGGCTTCAGATTTGTACCACTTGCAACTTCTGGGGTGACTGAACCAGTAAACTGATAGAAGTATATGATTTTAGAAACAAAGGACTAGAAAGGACCTGTTCCATCACTGAGTTGCATTTTCCATGTGATCTGGTAACCAGGCTTTATAATCTCAGTGAATGATCTTTAATCAGAGTGATCTGACTGCTTGGGACATGACTTGCTATTTTACACATCTGAAGCCTGAACAGGCTGTACGAATTATAGCAACAATTCATTTCTGGTAGTCTATGGATGGAGAGATTTTTTGGAAATTAAAAGTACTATTACCCAAAGAGCAGTCATACATCTCCGCCTTGAAGTACTTATACGCCTCCACTTGTGATTACCTGCCCTATTCCTGACTGACTTTCATACACATGTGTTCCTCATGCAACCTCTTCATTCTGTAAACTGCTGGGACAGACTGTAAATGGGCCTATGAGCTGGAGGGAACAAGATCCCTGTCTTCTATTCTCCTGTAAAGAAGCAGGAAGGAGAAGATGATATTTGCTAACTCAGTCTTGAGAATGAAGTAATTGGCAGATCACATCCATCCTGCATGCTCTCTATGACAAAGGGAGAAGTGCAGTGTTTTGTTAGTCCTACAGTTTTGAGGAGTACTGTCTATTTCTATACATCATGCACCAGACACTGAACATCATGTCTGCCTTAGGATCCAACTCATCTGCGGTATCAGTGGTCATTATTTTGCTGTAACATCTATAACTGATCTTCCATTTTAAAGCCTCTGTGGACCTGCTGTGTTTACATCTGTATTAATAAAGTCCTCCTAAAACACATTTCAAAATAACATCATGACATTTCCTGTCCAAGAGAGTTTAGTTGTCCCAGTACTGGAATTGTTAGTTGCTACTCTACTGTGGTCACTTTATACCCCAGTATAAACTAATAATTTCAAACACTCTCAGCATTTTGCTTCAAGTTCCTTTTTCTCCTTGCTCTCTCTGCAACTGCTTTTAAATCCCTGGAACTTCATTCCTTTCTGTTTTAGCTTGGTTCCTACGGCCAAATTCTTAATTCAGAGTACCTCCATAAAGGAAGACATGTTTTGAAAGAATGAGAACAATCCTAACTGAGAAGAAAAAAAAAAAAAAAAAGTGCATTTTTTTTGGTCATGGGTTGCTTCCAGATTTGAAACAGGTTTTGGAATATTACAAATTTGCAATCTGTAATTTGTGATCATTTAAATTTTATTATCGGTAGTAAAATTGTGTTTAAATCTGCCAATCATAGCTCAGGTTCAGCGCTGGCCTGGCTCCGCTGTTGCCCCCATTTCTCACGTCTCCAGTATGCCTCTTCTCTTCAGTTCCCCATCCCATGAAACAGAGATGGTGACCTGCAGAGGACCCATGACGCTCTGCAGACCAGGGGATTGTTTGCTTTGCTCCTTTCTCCTTCCTGTCTCTCCTATCAGAAGATAGTCTGCTATACAGACTGCGTAGCACAAGTGTTGGTGGGTGCAGTACTGACTGAACTAGATGTGAGACGGTGCAGATGCAGAGTTGGAGACCAGGGCTAATACACTGGTGGGCTCTGAGGCTGTGGTTCATACAACTGGGAGGAGAAGGGCACTGGGGTGAGCTGCAGGATGTGGGAAGAGGGTGTACGGAGGAAGAAATCTCAAGGGAATGAGATTGTGTAATATTGTGCATGGATGAAAAAGCTGAAGAGCACAGGGTGCAGCTGGGATGTCAGGCTGCATGGGGGAGCTGGAGGAAGGAAAGACAGACCATAAAAATTTGAACCAATCGCTATTGGCAGGCCCTTGATCAGCATGTGAGGTCATTTCTTCGTAAGTTCTATTTGCCTCACACATGGATATTTTTCCCACACTGACATTGATCCTGCTAATGTGGTTTTAACAACATTTCTATTACTTTGTAGCAATAAAAGAAAGTTTGTTGGGGTTTTGGTTTTTTGTTTGTTTATTTTGTTTTTGTTTTGTTTTGTTTCCTGGAATAAGGCTCCTTTTTCAGACAAAATGCAGCATTTATAGGTGTTTCATCCATATAGGCATGAAGAACATGTATAAGCCAACTCACATCTGCCTCTTTTCAACGTCACAGACTACACCTTTTCAGAGAGACAGGTGGTCCATAAGGAGGAACAGGTGTATCCTGAGCATTACCACCTCCATGTTATGGACACTTATTTGCAAACACTGTGCAATCATTTCTCCAACAATGTTACTGCTCAGATACTTCATCAGGAGCCGGCAGGGGCAATTCCATTCATGGCATGCATCCAAGAAAATTTAGGATAGGACTAGAAGTGTGTTAAGCAAAGGGGGGAAAGGTAAATAGTAAATACTTTCAGCCAAAAGGTTAATTCAAAGCAAGGATAATAGTTTTAGAGTATCTGGACAGTTAGAACTAGTCAACAGTTAGGTATGAAAAATATTGATAGAATTTCTTGGGGACGTGGCACCGTATGCCTTGGTGTGTGCTGCCACTCTGCCCATGCAGGTGAGTGCCAAAACAGGTGGTGCAGTAAACAGATGTCTTTAGTACACCCTTAGAGCTACACTGGGGTACACCCAGAGATGTGCAGGCACTACACAGAGGACTACTGCCACCCACATAGCACAGGGAAACCAGGCATTAGTGTAGCCAGAGGCATTATTGCACCATTTATCGGGAGAGAGACACCCATGTGGGTTTGGACAGCTGATGAATCTGTCTTCTACACATGGTCCTCAGCTTAGAAAGGCAACATCCTGCCTGTCTGGGCTGTGTACACCAAGGTAAGGTCTGAGAGCTGAAACTGAGTATTGCCAGATCACCAAAATCTACTGTACTCATGTCTGGGCTTCCCAGTAGTAGAGATGGCCATACTGAAGTGAGTCCAGCAGAAGCCATGAAGCCTGAAATAGGAGGAGAGGCTGATAGACCTGGGGCTGTTCAGTCTGGAAAACACAAGGCTCAGGAGGATCTTATCCATGTGTATAAGTACCTGACGGGGGAATAAAGAAGACAGAGTCAAATCCTTCTCAGTGGTGGTAGGAACAGGACAAGAGGCAATAGGAACAAACTGAAGTACAGGAAATCCCATTCAAACATACTTTTACTGTGAGGGTGTACAAACACTGGAGCAAGTTGCTCAGAGAGGCCGTGGAGTCTCCATCCCTGAAGATATTAGAAACCCAGCTGAACATCCTGCTGTAGCTGACCCTGATCTGACCATGAAGGTTGGACAAGAGACCTGCAGAGGTACCTTCTGACTTCCGCAACAATCTGAATCTCTGTGTCTGGGGGACCATGACGACTTTGGCCAACTAAAGTGTGCTCTTCTGCTACATGTACTGGCTGCCATGTTGTGCTGGCTGCCACCCTGCCTCTCACCAGCTCTGCGTCAATCCTCTGTCCTCTCCAGACAGGCAGCAAAGGTTGATGAAGCTAATACCATGGTCTTAAACACTGGCTATCATCCAGTATGGAAACAAGCACACAGGCAGATGGGGTCTGGACAGTCTTTTGTGAATATTGCTCAAATATAAAACACACCCTGGGTTGTGAAAGCCATGATGCAATAGCCCCCATTTCCCAGCCTTGACTTCATGAAGGTAGGTACTGGCGACTCTTCTGCGAACACAATGAAAAAGGCTCACTCTTTCCTTTCCAAAACACAGCTGGAAAAGGGCTTAGGCTTTTTGTGCCCTCTTGCATGTTGTCTGGTTCAAACAATATTCTGAGAGCCAAGATGTCCAGATTTAATCACTGTTTCTGTCTGGATATTTTCTGCCACACATTTTCTGTTCCTCCCTTGAGAAGGTGCCTTAAGTCTTCTGTGATTTCTCCTTTCTATGGATGTTATCCTGCTGCATAGAAAAGAGGTCAGCAAGCTGCACTGAGGCCAAAGGCAAAGGCAACAGAGGGCATGAGCTGGCAATCTAAGGTGAAGTTCCTGGGATCAGGTCTTCATAATGGCATTTAACATTAAATATATAAACTGTCCTGGGAAGAGGAATTGGTGCCCAGGAGCTCCCTATTTGTATGACTTCTCCAAGCACTAAAACAGAGTCTGTCCTTTTCCCAGACTGCCCAATTCAGGCTTAAAATGTTCTTAGTATAGCTTTGGTGGAAGGTATCCTCACTCACCAGTGGGAAGAGTATTTCCCTAAAGGTAAATCAGCCTGAGAAGGAAGTTGTTTCAGGATTTCTCATTTTACATGGAAAAAACTGGGCCATTGTATTGAATGAGCTGCTTTAGCTTATGTCTGAAATGAGGGCCACCACTGTGTTTTGTTAGATCTTTGCTGTCAAAATGGTGGAAAAACTGAAATTTCAATGGGGACCATCTTTATATTTCTGCAAGCAATAGGGAAAAGCCTCTCTACTTGGCCTGGTCAGTGGTGGGACAATGATGGTGCCACCAGAGCCACAAATCTCAACGCCAGGTAAAAGCAAGTAAAGTATTCTAATACTGCAGCACCCCCCAAAGTCAGGAGCAACTGCCAAAACCTTTACCAGGCATTGGAGGGGCTGCCTCTGCCTGCATACTTTCAAAAAGGATTTTTCAACTGAAATACTATTTCCTTTATCAAGTGCCAGAAAAAAAAAAAAAAAAAACCGAAGGGATAAAAGGAAAGATGTATAATTCTGTGGTGTGTAAAGTGTGTCTGCATCAGTTGTTTCTTCCCCATGGAAAACAGCAGGTAAATTTTGGTGGCAGTCAGGTTTTTCTTTCCCCTCCAGTTTCCTGGCATTTGTAAATTTAAGATAGGTCCTTAATGTTACATTAACATAGATTTTTATGTGTCAATTAACAAATAAATTCATTATGAAAACTCATTTAGGAAAGGCTGACACCAGACAAAGCCTTGAGGCAGCTGTGGAGTGCCAGGATGCAACATCTGCTCCATCAAATTGCACTCAGATGCTCCCATTCCTCGGCTCTTCGCCGCTGCTCCACGGCATCGCAAGCAGCTACTTACCTCCCCAGGACATACAAGTTCGGACTCAGACCCACAAAGGCCAAATGTCTGTGTTAATTCTCCCAGGCATAACCAGCTAACGAAAGTTGTCAAGATACACAACCTTTTGACATCATGAAAGGAAAAAATCTGAACAAGCTACATGCCATGTTGATTTGTCATGTGAGATTCGCTTTCATTGTTTTATTTACTCAATATTGAATTTGACATCCATCTGACATATTGAATCCATCTTTGGAGCCCACCTATTTTTTATGTTATGAAATTAATTTGGTAATTCAGCTAATGTGAAAATGCCTTCCATTACTAGTGGTGGTGCTTCTCATGACATAACAGAAACTGACTCAGAAAGTAGCATATGCTGTTATCACCCATAATAGATCAGCCATATCTCAAAGATTGGAAGCCAAAATTACCATTTGGCACGTCTGTAAATTCAAATATACCGTCTGTCCCAAGTTGAAAATTAATGGAATTTTATCTATTTTATATATATATCAAAGACTTTGCTGTCATTACTGCCATAAAAGATTTTTCATTTAGTGTTTGTATTATAGTAACTCTCCATGGGTGTTTAATGTTGCTGAAGAACTTACCAGGCTGCAATTTGTAAAACACATCCCCTTCTGCCTCTCTGCAGATTGTTTCCTCCACATCAAGGTGCAGTGCTTCCAGAAACACAGGGCTGGGAGAAGAACCCTGAGAGGCTGTTTATCCGTCAACTTGTCCCAAGGCAGGACCCACTAAACCATTTCCAATAGGTATTTGTTAACAAAATAAAAGGCAATACTAAAATACTGTACATATATACATATACACATCTCTCCATATATGCTTAGTCTATGTCAAAAATTCCTCCATATGGGCTGGCATTACTTACCTTTAGTTTTAAAGGGCTGATAATTCAGAAAAGGACAGTTACTGAGGAGGAATCCTATCTGCACACTTTCAGAAGAGAAAAATCCCTGGCAGCAGGCAGATTTCCATGCATACGCATGGAAGGATCAGGCCTTTCACGGGTAGCTCATTTCTATACCTATAGTTGTGGTGCATTTTCAGCCAGCACACAAGCTCCTTTTGAGGGTGTGTGGTGGGGTTTTTTGCCCAGTTGAATTCACAGACTTTTTTTTTTTTTCAGGCAGCCTCTGCCACTCAAGTGTTTTTGATGAAGGCTTCTTTTCGACAGCTACAGTTTCTAAAAGGGACAAATTATGCGTCCAGTCCTGCAAGCCTGCCTGCAATGAACGCCTTTAGAAATCAGTGGAGCTTTCACATGGCAGATGGCTCCCTAGGATTGAGCTCTACATAATTTTGTGATATTTTAGCTGGGGATATTTTAGTGGCTTTTTCCCTATGCATGACAGCATGATTTGCTGGCTGCTAGAAAATGTCATCAGACCCTTTCTCATTCCACAGTGAAACCTTTGGATTTTTTTTTCACGATCAAAACTGTTTTCTTTCTCTGTTATACAGGACACTCCTATTGGATGAAAAATATCTCCAGATAAAAATAGTGACAGTTGAAGGGTGGAAGGGCAAAATAGCGGTGTTATGTTTCAAAATAGACCTAAAGCCAAAAGAATTGGGGAGAGGTTTTTCTAAAAGCCTTTAAACAAATGTCCTATTATTGAAAATACTTCTGTTCCTTAAAATCTTTGTGGAGGACTCTCTCATGATTTTATTTGTGGTGTCACAAGATTTCTCCTACAATACAATAAATACAAAAATGTGATAAATTCAACAGCTTGATCTTTTTTGCATTCTCACAAAAAGGGTAATTGCTTAAGTGTAAATTCAATGGTTGCTGCAGATCGGTCCACAGCCAGCCTGCCTCCTAGAATAACACAGCAAAAGAAAAAAAATCAGTGCAAACCTCTCCCTGCTTTGCCAGTATTTGTCTCAGTCCCAGAGAGAATTAATTCATGATCCCTGGCCAGGCCTATATCTACATGCAGAGATTTCAGTGGATTACTTTGCACTAGTTTTGTCAATAGACTTTGCAGTGTAGATACTTCTCCCTGAAGTTGGTCACACAAGCAGTTAGTGGTAACAAGGCATATTCTGACCAGCTACTATAGCATTTAAAATGGACTTGCATTACCAACAGATGTTTAAGTTCAAGATACTAGTTAGTGAGTGAAGAAAAGGTTGTCTGGCTCCCTGGACATAAGAGCCCTATTTAGGCAGTTTACATTTCCCAGCGTGTCATTGAATGTATATGTAGCTATAACTTACTACCTCTGGCTAGTGAGATTGATTCTGCTATCATTTTTTTTGTAGGTAGATGTAGTTCTAAGCTTCTATGTCTGTATTATACACTAAAATATGTAGTCTGAATACATCCCACTCCTCCCTAGACTTAGTAGTCTGTAACATCATCTACGTCACACAAAAATACACAATGTCCTTTGTAGTTTTTTCATTCTGATCTTTATGAGTAATTATTCCCTTCTAATGTTTCTTCTTGCTTTCATTAGGCACTCATTTTTCTTTGGCACTTCACTATGATGATTATTCAACAAAACTAAAATTAATATGCCTTCCTCATTTCCTTCTTTATACAGCAGCATAATCAATGATATCAGCTGATCTCTGGAGACAAGAACTGCTAGTTAACTTTCCTTGACACTCTTGGCTGAACAGTTCCCTAGTTTTGTAGGGTGTAGGACATTGTAAATTACATAAAAATAGTGGCTATTCTTAAAAGTATAGTGATATAACAGTGAAATTAACAGCAGGAAGTTTTGGTTAATTATTCATATTGATTGTTCACATAAACACTTCAGGATTTGAGTCTGGGCTACTGAAGAGTTTTTTTCATTCAAAATTGTTCTTAACCATTGGACCAAGAATACTCTGAGACAGACACTAGATCATAAAGGTCTGGAGACTTGGAGTATTCAAAATCCCAGTTGAGTTCTCCATGCAGATTTGATGTGCTGCCCTGACTGAGCCTGGAAATACAAATGGGCAAAAACCTTCCAGAAACACAGTACTAGTCATGACATGGGATCAGTCTTTCCTTTGTAGGATGATACTGTATCAAACAGACAAGTTATAAGAAAGGAGAATGGATAACAAAGAATTTGCTTTGGCTGTTGAGAGTAATGAATGGTTTTTGCATCTGGTAACCAACACAACCAGGGAGGAAGCATGCTCATTACTTCACCAGTGACAAGAAGTCAGTACATGAAGAGTTAATAATGCCACATTTAGAATATTAGGGAAATGGGACCTCGAGGAGTCATTTAAAGGCATAACATGCAAAGCCATTTTTGCTAATCAAAGAGGCATTGCAAACTTGGCTGACATTTGCTTTAATGAAAGACTTTCATTGTTGTCCAGCTCCTCCACAGAGTTCAAAACTATAGCTGAACTCCAAATTGTCTAATATTTTGTGCTAAAGGACTGGACTTCTGCCAACAATCAATGGATTATGAGTTCCCATTTTCCAAACTCTGGCCAGCCAGCATAGGTGACCTCTTACTTCTATCCATAGACTTGTAGCCCTAACTTAGTTCATGAGGATGAAAAGGGAATTAATTTTGTTATAGGAAGAATACATCAGAATTAACATTTTTTGCACAAATTTACTGAACCAGAGCAGATAAGGTCCTCTATAAATTTCACTTCAAAATGCCTACCATCTCCCAAATACGCAAGCACTCTTCTCCATATTTTGGAGGAGCCTGTTTATTGATGTCTTAACATACTGTCATCTAAGTAGTAACTTTCAAACACAACACACATGTGTTAAGAAAAAGAGGCAGCCTCTTAGTCTCCTTTTATATTCCAAAACCTAAATTACACATTGGATTATAACACTGAAACTGATATATCCTTTAAAGATACTCTCTGACAGGGGTTCTTAAAAAGTTTATCTAGTGTAACTTACATAAAAATTCAGTCACAAAGGAGAAAAAAAAGAAAAGCAATATTTATTATCTGAGGTAACATTTTTGGAATTGTCATAATTTTTCTAATAATTCATTTTGTGGAGTCACATATGGAATAAAGGCAATGGTGGTGTCTTCTTCAATCTGGGATTTGAGGGGAACTAGTCCTTGTAGTGGCAGAAAAGACAGACCATCCCTGAGACACAAGGATCATTTTATTGCTTATCAAAAAATATTATCAAAGAAGTTCCGGATTCATGGATGAACCCATGAAGAACAGTTGACATGCTTTGAGATATTCCCTGCCCTGTCTAAAGGGTGAATTCTGACACTAAGCAGCAGCATCATAAAACAGAGGTGGTTAAAGAGAGGATGTGTATGTCAGAACAAATTAATTCTTATACTTTATTCTGAAAGAAATCTTTATTTTCATTCTTTTAGGATGGATTGGGGAGAGGAAAGAATCTGTTTTGATTAAAAAAGTCCAACTTTGTTCCACCAGTTACACTGATTTTGTCCTAAAACGTGGAAGTAAAGTGGGTTTTGTCCACCAATGACAGAAAATATATTTAGATTTCCTATTTTCCTATTAATTGAAAGGATGAACATTCTTGAAATCTTTTAGTAAAACTTTCATGTTAATCACAAAATCATTTCTTACAGGGGAAAACATTTTGATAGAAAATTGTCAATTTAGCCTGATGTAAATGAGAATTAAATCCTTCCATGCCGATGGAAAATAACAGTGATGTAAATTAAATTATAATCTACTGGGGAAAAGAAGTTTAATTTATTGGAGGCAAGAACTCTGGTGGCTGTTCAGCTGAAAATCCTTTCAAAGACTCAGTCTGAATTGCATCCGAAGTTTTAGCTGCTTACAAGATCCGGATTTTAATTCAGAAGATGGAGTTTTCTTGACCAAATATTCTATGGTGTAGTGTTTCCAAGTTGTTACCCATTCCAGAAGATGCTGATAAAGGCAGACTTTGAAAGGCTGACACCTTCCAATACTTTGACCTTGTTCTACAAACATTAACAGAGCTGAGATGATTTTGGTTTTATTTTTTCATCTTTCAACCATGAAAAACAGGAAACACAGTTAATTAAGTATTTAATGGACTGACAATATTGAACAAAGATGAGTTTTAGTCAATATTTTGCATCTAATTCATTTGAATCTATCATTTGAACAACAGGCCTGTACAGATGCTCTACTTCATTAATAGTGAAGTATGCACAGCCTGTGCTTGGACACTTGGACACTGTTTCCAAGAATGAAATGAAAAATAAAAATACTCTTAATCTAAGAACAGAAACAATGTCATTTGATTGTTCTATTTACACTAGATGTTTACAACAATAATATCGATTATAAAATTCAAGCATCATTATTATACAATCATGATTAATATTATTGATTCCATTAATTTGTTAGTATTTCAGTAGTCTCCTGCTGAAAACTACACTTGATTTGTGTTTGAAAATGTTTAAAAATAGATAAACTAAAAACTAATAACAAACAGTATAGGAATTTTACTGACTAACCAGACTTGGGATTTGATATCTAAGAGTAGTACTGCCTAAAAAACACTTTTACAGGACAGCTTCCTGACAAAAGTGCAGTTTCATTATTTTCGGAATACTTTCTACTGATTTTGGCAAAATGTACCATGAAAAAAGTAAACCCAAGATTTATGGTTTCTTTAATTGGTTTAATTTGATATTAATATCCTATTCAAATGCACTGAATATTCTTTATATCTAATGAACATTTTAATATAACATAAAGTCCAAACAAAATATCTAAAATGAGAAACGGAAAATCAGAATTTTTGCAATTTAAAGTTGGGGGATTTTTATGTTCTTAGAATGATGTTATTGAAGTCAGAATAAAATAACAATAGATAGTTTGATGAAGTTATTTCTTCCATGAGCATGTACTAAAATATTCTGGAACTTTTATTCCATAGGAAATTTTGGAATTTCAGCTCGCTATTTCTGTTAACTCAGAAGAGTGAAAACAGAAAATATTACTTAAAACTGAATAGCACTTCACAATGAATGGAATTAAAAACTATGAAAAAAGAAGATGGAAATTCTTGTTCTGTGAGGTTGCATTTATATGTGTAAGGACTGACATTACTTACTATATTAAATGTGCATATATGTGAATGTTAAAATGAAAACAAGGACTTTGACATGACAGTTAAAATATTCAGGGGTTCATCAACTGTATTGTCCTAACTTGCAGAGTACATTTATCACTTCTACAAGGACACATAATTTATACATACTCTTCACATGACCCGAACCACTAATGCAAACAGATTACCATCACTTCAAGTCAGTTTATGCAAAGGCTCTTTTCACTGACAATACACTGCTCCAGCACAATAACCTAACAAAGACCCCATAAAAGACTTCGTAGTGTATTTTTAGGATACTTTGTATAATTTTGATCTACTTCAGTATACTTTGCATACCTTCTCTGTGTTGATATCATTTGAGTTTTAACTACAATGGACTTTTTATAAAACTACAGAGGAACGAAACAGGGAATTAATGAAAAAAATAAAATAATCCCTTCTATGCTTTCATTTGTGGTCTGTCACCACTGTATGCCCTCTCATTTCTTTTGAGATTTGTAGTCAAGAGCAGATCCACAGCCATCTGTTTTTAATCTGCTATTCAGGATGATAGTCTGTGGATCAATGAACTCTAGCTATAGTCTATAGAGAAACTGCAAATCTTTTTGGGATAATTTCCAGAGGATAATAATATTCACAGGAGACTCCTTTTACCTTCCTTATCTCCAGCTACAGTTTTTTCATAAAAGAATGGTATCATAGCTGTCTGTTCCAACAATTGCCTCTGTCATGATGCATTATCACCAGCAAGCTAAACAATTGAAGTTATAAATCTTTGAGCTTTTAACTATCCTTCCACTGCCCAAAGGGGATTTTGTGAGACAGCAGTGAGCTAAAGAGTCAAGCAACTAAATGCAAGAGGGTAAAATGGGACAGACAAGATTTCCTTCTAAAATATTTGATTTTCTTGCAAGAAGAACATAGCATGAAATAAAGTTCCTTGGCAAGTCTGAAATTAAACAGGGTGTACTTGCTTCAGTTAATGCCTAATAGACACTAATCCTATTGACATAAATGAATAATTCTACTGGCTGAACATTACCCTGAGAAAAACATTTCAGCAGGAAATAAAAACTACTACTTGCTGTCCTGGTGCCCATAGACTTGGCATCTGCTGAGAATAAAGTGCACAAATGCATATGGTAAAAAGTGTTAATCTCCCTGGCTATCGTATGGTTCAACCCATTAACACGAGTGGTCTGCAATGCTGCTGCTTTTCCCCTTCCCGTCCTGAAGAAAAAGTGAGGAGATTGTTTTAAACTGCAGGAGATAAAGGTTCTCCACTCCTGAGCTGAATTCAATACATTAGTGTTGGACAACACAGTACTCTCCCCAGAGTGAGCTGAAATCCCTTGACCCTAAAGGATGCTCATTACCACATCTGCGTAGCCATTCCTTGCAGAGGGGCGTGAAGGCATGACAGGTCAGCCTACCAAACTGCTTCAAATAAAAGTAAATAGCAGCAGTCCTTAACCGTTACCACTCCCAGCAAGTTTTGTTATTTCTTTCAGAAATCTGTCCAAAATGAAACTGGCATAAACTCAGGAACACTTTATGATCTGAAATGCAGGCCTCCTATCCGAACCACACCACTGCACTTAAAAATTCTTGTTGATCTAAATACCCATCTTTTCAAATTATTGTTACATACCCCATGTAAACCGCAGCATCCTCATGTCTCTTGAGAAAAACCCAAGGTGACCATTATTTCAGGTTCTTGCAACATTATTTAAGTGTGTTGAGATACTGCATTTTAAATATGAAGAGCTGAATTCTCTCCTCAGATACATAAGTGCAATTCCCACTGAAATCAATTAAAGATGTCTTGAAATCTCACAGAGTACCCTAAGATTTATATCTATTTATATCTTAGAAGTAATTGGAGATATATCATATGAATTGTCTAATGGAATGATGAATCACCCCTATTTCACTATCTGGAAGGAGAACTTGGATACTTGATCCACAGCTTTTCACTTGCTGTAAATTTTCAGAATCACAGCTTCTTTGTACACCTCCATTTGTATAAATTATTTCAATGACATGGTGCTAATCCTCTTTTTTTGGTGAGCCTTATATGGATTTCCTGCCAAGAAAGAAAGAACTATGAAGAAAAAAACTGTATTTTAAGCTTTAACCAAGGCTATTCTTATATAAAAATATTCTATGCTATAATTTTAAAACAAAACAGATTTTATAAGAAAATAGAAAGGCCATGGTATTAACCTGGGAAGTATTAGCCAGGGAAACAACTACAATGGTGGAAATTCTAAATGTTGGAGAGTAGTGCTTGCCCCATCCAAGTCAACAGAGTTTTTTCCATGGATTTTTGTGCAGGGCAGGATTTCACTCTGCTCAGGGGGTGGGACTTCTCTCTTGCCAGTGGAATCTTTAGAGCATCTGACAAAACAATGGAATTGAAATGTCTTCCAAAATATTATTTCAAGAGTGCCTAGAAACACTGATAAGCATATTGTTGATTCTAAAATGACTTTTTACTTCCAAGCTCTCTCTATTTTCTATTAAAAATAGTAAAGATTCTAAGCTTATACAAAATATTCCAATTATGAAACATTTTGTCTGAAGCAATTTCTGAGGTACAACTTCCATTGTTTTAACAGAAATGTTTTATTAGTTTTAACAATTTTAGTTTAGACTGATGTTAAGCTGGGGTGGAAAATCCATTTTAAAGACCTATCTGACTGGGACATATAAGAAGTAAGCCAGAATCTATCGGTAGCCCTTCTAAGAGAGCCAGTAAGAAACATCGTTGTTGAGAATAGAAGTGTGTCATACAACCAGGAGGTAACACCTGGAGTCAGGGACAGGGGAAAGCAGCTTTTCTGTCTTTACTCTGGTAACTGCCCTTACCAGAGGGTGAGTTAACTTCATCTTTGCGTAAGAAATTGACTTCCTGACAAAAGTTTTAATAGAATAGCCATAAAATTTTAATTAAGAGATAATCTGAATAAAGCAATTTTTTTCACAGAGTAATAGTCTCCTGCTGGCAGGCATTAGAAGGTGTTTACTGAAATGAGATTTATCCTCAAAGTAGAAGATATCGATCATGTTCTATTACAATAACAGTATTATTTCTTTTACCAAGTGATTGATGGTGATGCAATGATTTTGATTGATTGATGTCAGTACACAGGAGGGACAGTAGTTTAATGCAATTACTCAATAGCAGACCTCTGAATAGTTCAAATCATAATTGCCCCTTCTGGGGGTCAGAAAACTAGGAAAATTTTAGAAAACAGTGAATGTTTTTTCCATAGAACAGATTTTCCATTTAAAATACCATATGATTAGGATACTTCTTAATCAATGAGCTTATAAGTACTTAATTACAATAATTTAAAATACATTTAACAAATGTTTCCTAGCAATAAAACAATTTTACTAATAAAGTATAATAAAGAAAGTATAATAATTTTTTGCATTCATCCTCAGAGTTTTATGCAAGATTCATGAAGTGTTTCTATGAACACACAATGCACCTGCTACACTCACTCAGTTGTGTATTTTTGGGTGTGACTTCTTCTTGGGTGTGAGAATCTGAATTATCTCTGCACTGCGTGTGTGTGCATATGGGTGTGTGAGGTGGGGGAGACACTCTCCCATCCTGGTCACTCGAGGGACAACCCTGCCTAATCTTACCAGTGTGAGCCATTCCCCCTTAAAAACATCCACAATTCATTCATCCTTTCTGAACATACACAGAAACTCTATGAAAATATATTCCTTTAAAGACAGGTGGGAAAACACATTTTTCTTTTATGTTGTCCATTTTTGCTGAAAGCTGTAGGCAAGATATCCTTTACAAGAAAAATAGTAAGAACTCTAACTATGGTTTCCCCTCTTTTTTTCAATTTATTTTATGTCTTGTTCCTGAGGACTTTGTATATCTCACAAACCACTAAATCTGCCCTAAATATTGTGGTTTATTATTTTTGCAAATTGTTGGGCCTTTCTGACCAGAACAAAACTATACAGTGATATTGGGTAAAAAGTGGTTAAGCCTTTTAATCTTTATTTCTACTTCTTTAATTAATTTGCTGGGGTTTTAGCAGCTGTGGAAAAATGTTTCCTGTAGCTTGTTAGATATTATGGTGGGTTGGGAGCCTTACCAAAAAAATGACTAATGGTGCTCATCTCTATTTTCACAAGTTTATTTAGTTGACACCAAATCCTCTGTGCTTTCAAAGAAAAATAGACGTAAATAGGAATAAAGCATTTTTAAAAGACTGAAAACAGTATTTTACAAAAGATGGGGCATAACAGGTCTGGCACTGTCTGCCAAATGTAGATCTATGCTGTGGGGACCTAACGAAACAGTCCTGCTAAACTCAGTGCTTGTCTTCCCTAAACAGGTGACCAAGAGAGGTAAGGGGCTTTAAGATCTTCCAGAGGCAGATTTTTTTCTGGCAAGTTGAGGCATCTAATGAGCAACAGCCTCCCTTCTGGTGACCTTAGAAGGAATCTAGAGTTTCCTATTGATTATACAGGATATTGCTTTAGCCAGACAGACTATGCCAAAGTTTAAGTGCCTGTCTTTGGTGAACTTTTTGACCAAATATGTCATCCCTTCTGCTCCAGCTGTAAGGAGGTAAGGACAAGGACAGGGTCAGGGTGCATGAACTGGAGTTTTGGCTTTTGCCAAGCATTTTCTTGGCACATATCTTGCTCTTCATGTCTACTCTGGTATCAACCCCAGCAAGTGTAGGCTTGTGTTGTCACATAACAGCTATGCTATAGTGAAATACAGGGATGTACTGAAGTTTGAGCATGAAATGAGGAGCTAGGATACAAGGGAGAATGAATATAAGACTTCCTTTTTATTCTTATAAAATTTTTATATTTTTGTTGTCTTGCTAGGTAGGACTGAGCAATATTGATGTTTCAGAGCTTCAGAGAGCTGCATGTTTTACCTCCCACCTTACCCGGCTCACCAGGCTCTCCCCCACATCATCGATAAGGATGCTGCTAGCCTGCCATGGGACTTGGGCAGCTGCCTGTGCCCTGAAATCCCACAGCCATCGACCCTGTCCTGCTCCTTTCATTCACAGGGGAAAGGCAAAGCAGACAACTCTGACACCCTCGGGGGGAGCGAAGGCAAGTCCACTCCCTGCTCCTGGGCTCCTGCCCGGGCAGGGCCCCTGGCAGCCCTCATCGCCTCCCGCGCTGCCAGCCAGGAGCAACGAGGAGCCCATGGAGGCTCTCGCCCCGCCGCTGGCTCTGGGGGGCCACCAGGCTCTGCGTGGGGGCACAAATGCTCCCTGGCGCCCTGTCGTTCCCGTCTCAATTGGCACCTCCGGGGAGGCCGCCTCTCCCTCCCCAGCCTCTCTGCCACTCACACTGCAGGGACAGCTTGTCCTTCATTTGAATAAAACCATCATCAAAACCATTTGGTTGAGTCAGCTATTAAACCACTTAATTCCAAAATCCATACCATGGGTGATTTAGAAAGGACAATTAAAAAGCCAGAGAACAGTCTCTGTTTTTTTTATTGTGAACTTCATCAGCCCGGAATGCCGCCTGCCGTCCACTTTGCTAATAAAAGTCTCAATACACAAATTGAAATAGTGTTTTATAGGTGCCTGCTTTGCTTCCCCTTCTCTACCCCAGTCTGTCAGAAAAATGTTTTCTTGGATATAAATCACTCTTTTACTTTATTTTATTTTGTTCTGACTGCAGATTTAGGGCTAGATTAGTAATGGCTATGACATAACCAACAGAGAGATAAAGGCAATGAAACAATCACCCAGTGAAAGCTGTGTGGCTCTTTGCAGCTGTGTGCAAGACCAGGTGAGTTTAACACCTTTCTCCTGGTCAAAATAAAGAAACAATGGGGTTTGGGAATAAGCCAGCTCCATCACTGCTACTGTGACAGCAACCCCTGAACAAAACCCCTCCTCAGGACTGGGACCAGTGGTTCAATCTCACCCTTGCCAGTCAAATGCAAAGAAGACAGGACTTATATCTGCATTTAAACTGGGCCAATTCTGCTTTAATTCCAGAGTAACAAAGCTGAGAGGAGAGAGACTAAAACAAGAGAGGCACAGCAGGATTAATCTGAAGTTAAGTTTTCATTCTCAGGTTGTCCTCCAGGCTGCTCAAATAGAAGCTAATGTCATGCTAATGTCCCTTTTCATAGACACTGCATGAAACTTGCCTGTTCACATCCTGCAGTGTCTGAACAAGAACCTGGCCCGGATCATAAGTTCTGCGTCTTCATCTGTGCTGGTGGGTCAAACGGCTGTGTGAAAAGAGCTCTCCCATAGCCCCTCATATTCAGCTAAACTGTCGAGAATCTGAAGTGCCAGGAATTTGGATAGGACTCAGCCTTCTTTTTTGATTAAAAAACATCCAGACAAACACACAACTGAAAGCTTTTCCTGCTTTCCCCAGGTGAAATGAAGGGAGAGTTGGAGCAGTAAGTGGGAAGGGCTTTGCCCTCACTGCTGGGGTGGAGCATGGGGGACAGTGCTAGAGCAGCAGGAGTGGGAGCTGCCTCTCATGACTGGAGTGAAACTTAGCAGATAGAAGTCCCCCAAAAGAGCTAATTCAGCCCACAAAAGAGATGCCTGACCATGCTGCATCCAGTGTGTGGGCCTTTGTGAAGACTTTCTCTTGTGCTCTTCTCTTTGACAATTTGCCATCCCAGCCAATTGCCAAGGCAGTCCCCCTTGCTGGATAGCATTAGTGGAGGTGTGTTTCCTTGCAGTTTCTACAACCGTCTGGTTTTCTACTTCTCTCCCCCTTTCCGTTTCCTGTTGGCACTGCATCCTAAACTCCTAACCTCTTACACACATGCACATTTATTTTTCACTTGCTGGGAGGTGCTGCACAATGAGATCCATGTAGCGAGAGTTCAGTTCCTATATGTCAGAGCACCGCATATGCTAGCCAGTTTTCTCACCCACACCCCTCTCCGTGGGATTTCTCAGCACACTTGCTTCCCAGCTCCTGCACTCAACATGTGGTACAAAGTGTAGTGGAATATCCGGGTCTGAGGCCCTGCAGTGTACAGGAGGACTCTTCCTGACTTGTATTAATATTGCTGCCAGTGAAATCTGTGGCATTTTGATTGCTTTGGAGCTCCAGTGCTGAAACACGTTTCTCTCTGCTTACCCATATGACTCTCCTTTCAGCTTTTTGTCTTTACATGAAAGAGAGGGCAAAAAAATTCTTTTGATGTTTTTGAGAATATTGCAAGATATTCTCAAGAAAACACCATTTCATTTGCTCGGGCTCTTGTTCATACAGGCTTTCATGACTTCCAGGATTGACTATTTTAATTTGTTCCTGGTGGTGTTCCAGATTGTTTGCTAAACTGGCTGCAGATGGTTTTGAATGTTGCTGCTGCCAGAATTGTTACTAGGACTTGATCTACAGATCATATTTCTCCAGTCTCACGTTCTCTCTACCCTGGTGCCTGTTAAAAAGCATATGGCTTTAAAATTCTTTTACTGACTTACAAAGCTTGCACCGGCCCCGATTCTCTTTACCTTCCTGACCTTTTAACTCTTTAGACTTTGGCTTAGGCTCACAGCTTATCTGACGTAATGTTCACTGACAGTTCAGAGCCAGCATCCAGAAACCATGGTCCAGTATGGCTTTGGGTTTTGCTCCTTGTCATGTTTTTCTGTAACTTCAGTGATGTGAAGGAAGTGGGTTAGTTTTCTGCTTCTATTGCCTAATATTCGAACTATTATCCCAAGATTTACACTAAGCTTTATGACATGGATTTACATAGAGACACAGGCTCACATGAAGTCGACATAAACAGTATGCTGCTCCTTTAAAATTAAAAAGTGCAAAGAAAAGCAGTTTGATTCCCAGATGATTTACAAGCAAACTGGTCTAATAAATTCTGGAGAGCCACTTCTTGAGTACACTGGGTGAAGAGGGAAAGCTCCTTGTATGTGCATGGTGTGAAAAAATCAGGAACACCACTTTTATTTGCATGCCCTTCAAGTACTTTGATTACTGAAATTTCAGGAGTGTCACTCTTAGCTTTCTATCAACTTTGTGTCACCTCAGCTGAACAGCAGGTCTGCAAAAACACTACTTTGCCTGGATATATTTCATCACATGGTATTTGATTCCCCCCCTAACTAGGTAGACCCTACTGCTGGTTTTCATCCCTGCCAGATGCAGAACCAGGGATAACAGAAGGGAACTGGGTTCTTTTCACCTGTAACTGGATGTGCTCCTAGAGTTTTTGTTACCAGTGGTACAGCACAAATGCACAGCAGGTGAAATTTTGTATTTACTGAAATGGATGGGAATTTTGTTGGCGGCTTTGTTACAGCCAAGGCTTTAAGGAGTGAGGTTTAAAAACAACTTGGATCGCTAAGGTTGGCAAGTGCATGGAAAGAGTTCTTGCTGTAACCTAAATCAGGATTGCTCTGGGAGACACTTAAATGTAATCAGGGGGTGTCATTGTTTTAGAGCCTCCTTCCAGAGAAGATCCACTCTGTAAGCCTAACCACTGGTATTTATTCTTCAAGGGATAGTTCAGGGTGAATTCCTGTCCTCCTGCTAGCTTTGAGCCCCTCTCGAGCACTGAGATATTTGTATCCACCTGGATGGAATTTAAAGTGCTCCCTTCAGCTCTCACTTCAATCTGCAAGACCAGACCAGGACACCAATGCATTCCATTCCTCTTCCTTCACTGACTGCAGTGCAGTTATTTCTGAGAAGATACATAAGAGTTTTTTTCCTCTGAGTAGCTCTAACTTTACAGATCTCTTTTTCTTCTTAGTCTCACCAATTTGATTCTCTTGATGATCTCCTATATCTTTTGTAGTTATTCTTTTTTATTCTGTCTTTTTACAAACATAAAGTAGAACAGAAGCTCTACTTTCCCTATGGAAAACCATCCCAGATTATTTTTTTTTTGCTTCTTTCACTTCTTCCAGAGTTGATCATATTTGCATATTACATTATTCTGTAGAAATGAAACCAAAAAAAGAGGAAAAAATTGGACTAGGAAGAAAAAGGGGACAAAAGAAAAAAAGGTAAAAGTAGAAGAATTTGAAAACTTATCTCCACTGCCCTTTATTCTAACCATATTCTGTCTGTTTTGGTTTTGTATTGTTCTGAAAAAAAAAAAAAAAAAGGCAAGAGAGAAGAAAAGAATGGACACATCAGCACCTCTTCATAAAAATCCCTCTCTCCAGAGAATTGTTTATTTTATGGAAAAATAAGTCAAAGTTCAGGTTACTTTTTGGAGCATAGAATATATTAAGTTTATTCCTGTATGGTAGATTCGTCAGGGGAGAATTGTAGTACTCTATAAAATGTTAGAGTGCCCTAAAAGAGTTTATGAAGTACATGGAAAGGAACTGTAGCTATAAGGCAGGGAACATAAGACATAGGACATGGAAACTCATTAAAGTTCGTGACAATTTACTGCTGTGATGTTGACACCGAATTACTTATGAAGTCTCCAGGTATACAAGCAGGTCAGTGATAAGTAGAAATTAGGAGTTACTTTTCTCTTGTGTGTGCACTGTTAAGACTAATATGAGCACATGGCACACTGGTCTATTGTCAGCTTTTTGGACAAGATACAGAGCAATTGGAAAAAAAGGGTAAAGGAAAATGAAAAAGAGTAAACAAAATTATCTGAGAGATAGGGAAGTTACTTTGCCTTCACAAACTTGAAGCTCGGTGTGTTTATTTGATTGAAAAGATGGATGTTGAAGTAATCTTTAATCAAACAGATATGGCTACAACAAGTTATGATTGGAAGCTCTGGCCACATGGAGTCAGAAGAAAACATGAAACATTTTGAGAAGCAAGGGCAAGTAACTGCTGCAACACAATACCACAGAAACAGTGATATTGCCTAAATAAATCTGAATGCTTTTTTGGAAGACTCGTGTTTACTCAACACAAGTTTTACTTTAGTCACACACATTACTGAGCTCACTCAGTATGTGAAGACTGGATAAAACATTGGGATGTGCAGGAGAATATACTAAAAGACATGTTGGTCCATCTTGACTTTAAACTTCAGTGACCCGGGAGATAACTTTCTTGGTCAGGCCAGGTTTCTGTCACCCCTTGCTTCACACATAAAGGTGGAACAACAACCCCAAGACATTATTTGTCTCTGCCTTTAAAAGGAAGAAAATATTGAATATCAATCTTTTTACAAAACTAGTTAAAATACATTTCAGTAGATCCTTTCAATTCCTTTGACTGAACTTAAATGCCTTAACATTTCCAATTAAAAATGTCTAATTTTGGTTTGTTGACTTGAACATTTCAGTTCAGGAGTCAGCGGGACTCTGTTTCCTCATGGGAACTGTAGTTTAAATGTAGCATTCCCATCTTTCCACTGTGATTTGGGGTGTCCAGCTCAACTGGATCTTGCTTGATGTTTCAGCTTCAGGAATGTCTATGGTGTAGCTCAGACAAGGTTTTGCAAAAAGAAGAACTGGGGCATGTATTATCTGAACTAAATTCCTGTGGGGCTTTGCTGTGACTTATGTGACCATGAGATAAAGTCTAACTGATCTGGTCTGAAGTGTTTTAACTAACTGAAATGTTTCCCTTGGAGTCAGTGTTTCCCAGTGAAGATTCAGAAACTTCAAGGAATATTATTAATATTTCCTCGCAGTAAAGTTGAGTTTTGCAGAAAATGCATTTTCCATGAGAAAGCAGTCATAGAAATTTCCTGACTAGTTTTATTTAAGGACTAGAGAACCAGCTCTTAATTGAAAGGGGGAGAGTGCCAAATATTAACACCCCCAGGGACAGCAAAACTGATTAAATACGTGTCTAATGTTCTGTTTTTAATCCAAGGGAAACTGCATCAACGGCATACATGTTGTTTTAAGTTTTTTTCATTTTCCTGAAAAAGAGTCTAAGTAAAACAGCATGTTCTTTATGCTGGGGTCCCATTCCCTCGGGTTACTCTCATCGTGCTCATGCACATAAGCACTGCTCTTTTCTCTGAGTGAGCAGACACAGCAGCGCCGTGAAGGCTACAAGCAACAATGAAGAAAACACTGAAGTGGTCCTTGTGTGCGCCTGACTAACTGTTAGGTCATGAGCCATGGTGATCTAGAGACCTGAGCTTTCTTAAAAAGGCATGGTTAGGGTTTCCACTGACTTCCCATGCAGTGCTCACTTTTACCCTTACCAGTGCTGGCTGTGGCAGTGAAACAATCAGGACATGGTGAAGCCACCAAAAGACAGTCATCCTCAGTTACCTTGTCCCTTTCTGAAGCCACATCTCTTATGAACAGCCCTGCTGTATGACTAAAATGAATGGTGTGGGATATTAAAAATGGCAAAGTTTTGCTGCTGAAAAATCCAGCTTTTTTCAGAATCACAGAATCACAGTTTAGCTGGATTTGGCAGGGACCTCTGGAGGTCATCTGGTCCAATCCCCCCTGCTCAAGCAGGGCCACCTAGAGCCAGTTGCCCAGGACCATATCTAGATGGCTTTTGAATATCTCCAAAGATGGAGACTCCACAGTCTCTCCAGGCAATATATACCAGTGCTTGGTCACCCTCACGTAAAACAATGTTTCCTGATGTTCAGAGGAAATGTCCTGTGTTTGGATTTGTGCCCACTGCCTCTGGTCCTGTCACTGGGCACCACTGAAAAGAGCCTGGCTCCTTCCTCTTGGCACTCTCCTTTCAGGTATTTGTACACACTGATGAGGTCCCCCTCGAGCCTTCTCTTCTACAGGCTAAACAGTCCCAGTTGTCTCAGCCTTCCCTCATATGTGAGGTGTACCAGTACCTTTGTCATCTTTGTGGCACTTCGTTGGACTCTCTCCAGCGTGTCCATGTCTCTCTCATACTGTGGAGCCCAGAACTGGACACAGGACTCCAGGTGTGGCCCCTCCAGTGCTGAGTAGAGCATGGAGCATGGAGTTATTCCTCCCGAGGTGCAAAACTTGCACTTGCCCATGCTGAACTTCATGAGGACTTCCTTACAAAACTAGGTGTTACCAGATAATAATCTTTGCTGGACAGGCACAAATTACATTAAAATATAGTCAATAATTTAAATAAAGTAATTTTTGTCTTCTATCAACACTGCTTATGTATCCACTAACAACACTATCAGAGTCATTAAAATATCTTACCTCCTGCTATACAAGATCCACTTTTTCCAGAAAGTGTGCATGTCGTTGATCGATATACTCTAACAATGATGAAAATCTAAAGATGTGGAGCTATTGAGACTACCCTTAACACTGAAATAACATTACTAAAGCTTCCAAATCTCTGCTGCCAGGAGGAGAAAGCAAACATCTTGGGTTTTATCCCTTGACTTGCTACACATGCTGAGAGGCACAATGTACCATCTCTGAAAGCAAATCTACATCTCTGTAGTACAGACCTTTAACTTACTGACAGTGATCAGATGTCTATTGCAATACAGCCAGGTGACTTTAGGAGATATGAATCAGAGTCAAGACTGCCTTGGTAGCTTTAGCTTCTCAATGGTTTTAAGTTTGTAGAATGAGTTATAGCAACGTTACTGTAATAATTGTAATATCAGCTATTTTAGTGCTCATTAAGCCACATCAAGAAGCATAATTTTTCTTGAAGTATATTGCATATTTATATGTATGTGTGTGCATACACAGTTTTTTTGAATTAAATTTGTAAAACGGCCAGCTGACATAAATCTAGGTACAGCGCCACACTCTTCACTAGTACTTATTTCCTGGAAATGCTGGTGGATAACTGTAACTCTGGTAAATATATTTGGTTAGGTGACTCTAAGGCTGAAAGACATCTTTATAATCTGTGGCATTAAATGCCTTTTAAGAAAAAAAAAAAAGTCTCATCCAAAAGTCACATGTAAATGCAGGCAAAGGTTAAATGAAATCTGAACCTCTTTTACAGTACAGAAATGCAGGGCTGAGGTTACACTGTGACCACAACCAGTTCTGTAGGCAACACCCTGAGAAAAAGCAGAAATACTGAGAAAAGCTCATCCACCCATAACAAGCAGGTTCTCATCAGTGAGCACAAAACCAGGGAAGCACAAAAGACTAGCAAAGCATTATTTTATTTTTACCACTAATTTGTGGATGACTAATTGGAGAGCACTGTGTGACAGCAAGAAACAAATGCTCAGTGTTTATATCAAGTAATCCAGTGAAATGGTCGAAGACAAGCCAAATTATTTACAGGAGGCTTTCAGTGTGGCAATGGGTTTCAGAGGGGCTTTGCCAATACACAGTTAAACACTGCTGGAGACATTGCATGTAACTGACTCTCATCAACTGATCCTGGTCTCCACATATAAGAGTAGTGACCATGTCTGTCCGCATAAAAGCATTTAGGTTTCTGCTGTTGCTATCTCTCAAATGTTTAGGAACATGGATTTGGAAACCCCCCCGTGGGAAGGCCAAATACAATCTTCTAGCAAATAAATGCATTAAGTATTTCCTTTCATAAAGACACCTTTAAAATATGATACAGAGCTAATAAATCTTGAAGTCACTAAAATTTAAAATGGAAAAAGGAGAGAAACCTCTTGAATAGCAACATTAGAAGAAAGATAAACATAACAGTTCGGTGTGGTGTGGACAGGTAGTAGGGTATCTCTGATCTGCAATGCCAAAGACATGCCTAAGGGAGGAAACGGAAGAGCTGCAGTGATTGGCACTTGCTTCCAGATCCGCTCCTGGATTAAGTTAGGACTGCCGTATTTGTGACAAGGGTTTCCTGGCCAGAAATATGTGTGCCTGCACCACGCAGATGGCCTACACATGGACTGGAAGTTCATCCCAGCCTCAGCATGTCTGATGTGCTGTGCATGTGCTGTGCAGCTGTGCACACACAGTCAGTCAGATGGATCCAGTACACACTGCATTTACACTGTCATCTGTACAGTCTATAAAATACTGGGGGAATCAGGCATATGGCACATGTACACAATGCAGGATTTCTTCTGGACTTTGTACATCCTAACTTTCATCATGGGGGTAAAAGGAGGACACGCCTGGGGCAACCCAGACAAATGGGGAACATTCCTTCTTACATATGATTTACCCCAAAGGTGATTTTGTAGTTGTAAGATACCTGTTGTGCATTTACAAACCGAGACAGACAGTATGAGCAAAACCAATGCTTTGTTCATCCAGTCAAAGAAAGTAAGTGTTTAATACATGACTTCTGGACCAAGCTGAGAATGAAATAATATCAAAGCAAAAATGCACCGTTCAAGCAATACAACATAGCTCCCAGATGCATAAACCTTTGGAGTAAAATAAAACCACATGATCCCCATTCATAAAAGCAGCCTTTGGTGGCATTTGCTCTGCCTTTGACTTGCAAACATTCAAGCGTGAAAGCTTTTGTTCATGAGGATATGTGCAGGGCTGTGAATACTCCTACACGTACACTGCTGGCTGGTATTAAAAAGTATATAAGTATGCAAACCTCTGTGTAAATAGGCATCTACTAGAGTGATTGTCTTGAATGCTTCCCTTCATTTTGGGTGTCAGGAAGCAGGCAGTATATGGTTTTGATGAAGAAATGCGAAGTTGGAAGACCAGAGCAGATAAGCAGTTCATATAAACTGCTATTATATAGAATTATTTGAAGAAATGTGTGAAAAACAATTCTGTACTTCAGTAAAGCACTGTCTAGGATGAGAATATAATGGAGATGATACATTGCTTATAGTGATAAGTGTGCACATTTTTCAGCTGTGTGTAAGTTAAAATTTTATTGTGCACAAGGAGAGAGTCTTAAAAGATTTATAGAAAGGAAATTCACAATAAAAATGCAGTGAGCATTTTTGCCAATAACAGAACCTCTTGCAGAACGCTTATTTCCCTTGTCATTTCAATTCAAGACCTAAATGTTATTCACTGACACGCAAACTAACAATGACATTTTAAAGCTTGCACAGTGCACATGCATCCAGCTCCCCTAGGAAAAGTCAGGCAAACACCTGACGCCTGCTGGGAATTTCGCTGTGGGTGCCAGACAGCTGCTGCCCATCAGTGTTTCCAGGTGTGCTTATTCGGCTGGGAGGTCGCTCCAGCTGCAGACACAATCATAGCAGGGACCCAAGCAGGCTGAAGAGACAGAGGACATGCTCAGATTTTGCTGCTTGGGCTGCCTTGGTTTTGCCCTGATTTAGAGCACCTGGCTTGTTGCAGGATGCAGATGTTTGCTCTGTTGCCCAAGAACCAGCACTTCATTCCCTTTATAATGAGCACTGTGACCTGGGGGAGTTATTAAATCTGGTTCAAAAGAGTCTAGTTTTCCTCTCTTTTTGTTTCTCAGTTGACAGTCTAAAGTTCACAAACAGATTTGTGACGGGAGTATATAGAAATTAAAAACTTAATTTTCAAACTCCTCTGAGTCAAATCTAATTGACAATTTGAATTATAGCCTGCGCTGTTCGTTGTTTCATTTTTCTTTTGGGAAATCCCTGGTTATAGTTTTGCTTTGTCCTTTACTGTAATTTTACATGCCTATATTTAAAAATTATTCTGAAGCAACTTCTAGAGTCTAAAGCAATTTCAGGACTACTGCAGTGTTAGTGTGAGACCAGGCAATATTCAAAATTGAAGAGATTATACCTTACTCAGGAGACTAGGCACCTTTTTTAAGACCATAAATTTAATTAAAAAAACACAGGCACTATATTAGCAGCAAGCTTATGGATCACCATATGCCAGTCAAACATAATGAAATACATGCAAATGTTAGATGGCATATTCTTTTGTCTCTGAAATTAGCAATCTCAGTGAATACTCTCCACACCGTGCGTGGGGATTTACTTATTTATTTGGCTTTATAATAAAAAAAAAGCACCTATGCTAGTGTGTTCCTTTTGAATGATAAGGAAGTTTATAAATAATCCATTGGCAACAATGTTTTCTTTATAGTTTATGGTTTGGCATTCTCACCTTCCGTCAGGGATGTCAGCATCCTGCACAGCACTGACATCAAGTTGAGGTGCCTCCTTTTCTATAAGCGCATTTTTGCCTTTGGAGGTTATTTGCATTGAAGGGGAAAAAAAAATAATGAAATTGAAGCCCTGGAGAAAATCACTTATGCTCAAGAAACACATTTCAACCTTTCTGTCTGAACAGGTTTGTTCTCGTTTCCAATTTCATTCTTCATCATTGTCACCCATCCACTTGGCCATTTGTATTTGGGAAGTCAGGGGACAGAAGAACATGTGCTCTTTGTATTGCTCCCACTGTCAAGAGCTGTAGCAGAAACTGGAGCACCATGATGTAGCAGTTCTGGTGACTATGTGTGTCTGGGAATCTTAATAAAAACCTCTAAATTTAAGTAAGAGACAACCTCACAATTGAGAGATATGCAAATAGCACAAAAAATATTGGGGAAAAAAATCCAGACTGTGAATCTGATATGAGGAAAAATGCAGTAAAATAATCTTCCTGATTTATACATCTGAAAAGAAAATAGAGTCTTAAGACAAGTTTTTAAGGATATCACCAGTATATGACATTAAATTTATGTCAAGGGGAAGAAATTCTGCAATTCTTTTCTCCTACAGAGATATGATTTTGATAGTTTTGCAAGGTCTTTGTGGAGTTCTGTTGGCATAATTTTTTGTACGTTATCTTAAATTGTTACAGTTCTGACTAAAGATACTATTTCTATCAGTACAGGATCATCAGAAGTTCCATAATGACCCTAAAGTAATATAGTTTAAAAGGGTCTCATGTGAAGAAATTTCCTTTTATATTAATATATCAGGATAATTTTTTTTTTTCTCCTCATGAATATGACAATTCTTCACTCAATTACTACATTTGCTGGTGCTCTCAGCTTACCCTGGAGATATGCTCTCATATTCTGATTAAGGTCTATTCCTTCAAATACATTCTGGTAACAGTGGTAATCAAAGTATCTCCAAAGATGGAAAGTCCTAAAAGTGCTTATTAAAGAAAGGGTTAGAGTCTAGGCCTGATGTGATTTTGTTTTTCAGAAGCCACTTTTCAGATTTATTTTAAAAATTATTATTATTATCTAAATAATTTTCTATTATCATTATCTACTTTAAAATAGCCCTCATCTATTTTAATTAACATGAAACTCAAAATAAAATGTCACATTTATTAAATTACTTCCTGACACCTTTAATCCTACATATACAGACAGCTTATTACACGTGTAAAGTACTACTTGGGACTATCTAATCATTAATCATTTTCATAGCCAAAATTCAGATTGTTCTTGTTAGGTTATATAGAAAAAGAGAAATTACATCCAAGAAAGGGTAAAGATAAAATATACACTTTTCCTACAGTTGAACCACAGGATGTCACTGTTTCTCTTTCAGAAGAAATAAGCTTCGGATGTGAAAGTAGACCAGATTCTTCTTAAAATGACAGAAATGCACAGAAATGACATAAAAAGCACAGAAATTAAGTCAGACGTTTCCTTTTGTATGTGTGAGTCAACCTAGGCAATGTGTTGCCTATGTAGAATAACAATTTAATATTCAATTCAGTCTCATAATGTACCAAGATTGATATATTTTTGGTACATCCCTCCAGACAGAACTGACACATATCAATATGTCCCATATTGCATAAAGAGTCAGGCAGAGCTGAACAGAGTTCAAGAGAAAGTTAATGTAAGACATTAAAACTTCTTGTAGCCTTCCCTATTTAGCACTGAATTTCTAAAATTTAGCACCCTTCTCTACCACAAAGATGGATCTTGACAAACACATGCTGTTTCTTGAGATTTAATATGATCCTTCTACAAGATCCTTGGTTGCTTTCGTATGTAGGGTTGCCCATCCTAGGTGCCTCAGTGAGATGCTGGAAACTAAAAGATGCTTCAAGACGTTGGTGTGCTTCAGGCAGTATTTTTCAGGAGTCTCTGAGGGCATTGCAGAATAAAGTCCTTTTCACATGGTCATCTTAATGCTTCCTTTTACACATGGAAGTCTTTCCTCATTGCGATACGTAGAGGAACTCCATCCTTATTTCCAAATCTTCCAAAGTACCTTGTTCTAAACTCCAGAAATATCAATCTGCCAGTTCACACAAGCCAAAATGCTGTTCATTCGACTTTTAGCTGTTGATTCAACTTTTACCTTTTGGGGGCTTTCTTGGGGAGCAGACTTGTTCTTTCTGAATTTTTTTCCTGTACTGAACACACTGCTTGCACACAATAAATAATGAAAGCTTTGTACTGGTGTCATAGATTTTTTTTCATACTCTATGGTCTAATGGCATAGGTTTTAAGAAATATTGTGTGTGGGAGATGACTGTTCCCTGTTTTTTCTGGAATGGCTTGTGTAAAATGGAGGCATTCTGGCACACGTTATTCACCTCTCTGATTTCTATCCTCTTCTCACAGCTTCAGTAAAAGTGACTCTTCTATTTTCATTCCTTTTGTGGGATGACATGTGAAATATATGGAAAACGTGTAGGAAGATTTTTCACAATCGCCAATTTCATCCCTGCAACCCACTGAGATCTCGAACTGAATCACACCCCATCTTCTACATGTCTGAAATAATTCCCATGTTATTCTTTAAAATGGCAGCCAGGAGTCAGTGAGAGGCGGGTGCAGTGACATGAAACAGAAGAGAGTGCAGTACCTGTGGAAATCTTTTTTCTGAAGTCAAGGACTAGATCATCTGGCATCTCTCGCTGAAGTCTAAAATTTCCTATCACTGAGGAGCTCCTAAAAATAATTATGCTGTTAATCTTCGTTATAAACAATGAGGGTACTTTGCATGAATCAGTCTCACTAGTTCTCCTTCCAAAAGAGAGAGGAACTAGCAGTTTGGGGTGAGGGACTGTGTGGTGGTTAGCGAGACATATGGTGTGCAGCATAAGGACCATACTGGATGCAACTGAAGGCAGTAGCAAAATTCCCACCCACATCAGCAGATCCAAACCTGGTCCTTAAATGCTTTCTTTATTTGACAAACCATAGTATAAATGATTTTCTATTTTATAAATGGACTTTAAAGAGGAATTATGGATGTCATTGAGCTCTCCCATGCCAATGGCATTCTCATTGCCATAATGTACTTGAAAGGTGAGGCAAATATATGGAGATTAAGAAGGGCTTGTAGGACAAGTACCTAAGCCAAATATGTGGTGACAAGCATTTCCTGGGAAAATTTCCACTGGCTTGAGGAATATTCAGCTGAATTAGGCAGAGGTAGCCACAGGCTGGAGGATAAGGATGTGGTATTTTATCTATTGATATGAGTTGGCTCAATGACACATTTATTCCTTGAGCTTCCTGTTTCTACAAACTGCAATGAAAACTGCCTCTGAACACTAAATCTGTGCTCCTACTGGGTCAGTGTTTGCCACTCTTGTGGAGTAACTGGGGGTCTGACAGCAGTGTGGACAGACATCTTCAGTAACCTTAGCAAGGCTAAAACCGAAGCAGTAGAAAGGAAGATGCAACAGCATGGATATATGCATAGACTACCAGCTAAACCCTCTTGTATGACGAAATGTAACCCATAGTCTTCATTGCAGTATTACTGGGGCTGGTTAAAACATGGCATCTTTGCTGCAAACATACCTTTGGACACCGTAGTAAATTGCTCTGTGATGGCACTTTCATTGGAGCTTCTCTCCATATACACTGTTGGCAGAATATGCAAACAAACACACCAACAGCCCTAATTCACACCAGACAGTGGAGTTATGGCAGTAATATTTTTTGCCTTTTCTGGACCATGCATCAAATTTTACCTTGCTCTGAACAAAAGAAGAATTTTCTCCAGAAGAAAAGATAGAGGAGATCTTATTCTACAGAAGACAGAACACCACAGGGAGAGCGAGGAAGTTACAAAGCTCTCCAGTGTCTTCTTTTTAGTTGTATTGAATTTTTTTTTCTAATATCTATTTCATTTTAAATGAATAAAAATAATTTGTAGGCCTTAGAACCCTCAGGGATGCTGAAGCCTGCAGCAAATTTAAGCATATTTACCACTTCAAAGTGAACTGGGCTTTCTCTTACAGCAGACTAGTTAGCATTTCAGGGGAAAAAATTCCTGGGCATTTCTCACCGGAGATGACTGTGAAGGAAATGTACTTGGCTTCCAGCAGAAATAAGGTAATTTTGAAATGTTACCTTTTTTTTTATATAGGGCTGTTCCCTATAATATCTTCTCAATCCTCTGTTGTCCAAATAGTTACACCTTCAGTCAATACTGAGCTGCAACATTCAACATCTCTCCAAATTTGGGCAGATGGACTCTCTGAGGGCTTTCACATCCAATGAGTTCTGGTCTTGGTAATCTTAGGGATTTGTGGAAAGCTGTTCTGATTTGAAGGGACGATTATTATAGCACTTTTTGACACATTATGGCTGCACTAACCGGTCTCAGCAGAGTTCTGTGCCCAGCTGTGCCATGTATCTCTCTGTGGGGTCAGTTGATAGTAGATGTGAGGTCTTCATCGGTAAGGGAGTATCTGAAGCTGTGTATGTCGTGCTTTCTGCATTGTTTACATATTGTTCTGGTGGTGGAGCAAATTAAGAGCTTGGATGGAAAATGCTAAATTTAACTCATAGTCTAGCTGAGATTGATGACTGGAAAAAAGATTTCATGGGGTTTTAAGTGGCAGAAATTGGAGGGTCAAACCCCCTTTTGTGCAGCTGGAGCAGTGGTACTGACCCATGGAGGCCACAGGTACTTGACGGCTGCCTCCTTGGGGAGTTCTGCCAGAACTTCAGAGACAGAAAATTTGTTTGTCACCAACAGCATGTTAGCAATTCCCAGTGTCAGACACTTAGTAGCCTCAGTACCTCAGGCACCTCCAGAATAAAGCAACAAATGAGGGGAGTATGTCTAAAAGAATAGAGATAGGTGCCAAGTCCCTTCATGACTCTACCTATAGCTGCAAATTTCATGAATAACTTTTCCCAGCTCCTTTTTCTCCAATGCTGACTATATTGGATCAGTAAGTGATGTCTTAAAAAAACCTGATTACTGTTTAAATCTGTCTGAACAGCTGAAAAATGACATTTCTATTATGCTGAATGAGATCAGTTCTGAACTGGGGACAATTAGCAACAAGAACACAGTGAACACCTTGGTTCATTTCAAAACCCATGATGAAGTCACATCAACAGCTTCTCATCTTTCTCTCCACTCAGAAGTACACAGGCTACATTTTTGAAGATCAAAACTTCACAGGCTTCCTGAAATAAATAGACTGCCAAATAGAAAGGGAGAAAACGGGTGGCTGGAGACTAATGTCCTTCTTGCTTAATCTAGCAGGTCTCATTATGATTTTGCATAACTTTCAACTAACTCTGAACAAAGTCCAGCACTCAGTGATACTGTGCTCATTTATTTTATGGGCTACATCTCCTTGGGCTCATAAAACAAGGACTGGATAACGCTTATTCTTAGATTTATTGTATTTAATTTTCTAGTAAAAATGTACAAGAAAATACATTGACTACTCCAGGCTTCTTTGTCATAAATCTAAAATAAAATCAACATAAACCCCAACAAATTTCAACCATTAGCAAAAATATCTTTCATTCATTCTTTCAAGGCCTTCCTTGCAACAACCCCAGAGTCTTTAAAAGCAAACACTGCACTGGGAAGATCATTAAAAACTTTTTTTTTTTTTTTTTTTTGACCAAGTGGAGGAAGCAGGTTCAAAGGAGAAGGCTTCCCACAGAGACCAAATTATTCTGTGAACATCTGAACTACCAGAGTCAGAGTTCCTACCAAGCTGTGTCTTGAGATTGACTTTGGTGTCTGAGAAGGCTTTATTTTGATTGACATTTGGAGGAAAATTGTTTCTTGTATGTTGGTTTTTTCCCTCTTTTTTCCTCTGTAGCTAGAGAATCATGAAGTCTCTCTCCAGAGTATATTCTTCAGTTGCTTTCAAGTGAATGTCTTGTAGGGTCTCTTGCTCCTTAACTGCTCAATATTCTTTAAAGATGTTAATTACCTTTGAAACCTCTGCATCTGTGTCAAATTTGATTGAATCAATCCAGAAGGGTAAAAACCCTTTGTGTCTGTGGGGGAAGATGAATTTGCAAAATACCTGCAGACTCTAATGCAGGAACCCTGATTCTTTAATAAACCCCCTTTCTAAATGATAAGGGCTGACGTGTGTCTGCTGACTGTAGCCATGGCAGTATTCCACAGGTGTGGGATCCCCTCCGTACAGAAAGCATGATATAACTGTGTCATAACTTGATGAGCTTGCAAGTAGGATCATTTTACACAGGAAGCCAAGTTTTCCATCACTCACATTCACTCCTTTTGTCTGCCTGTGGTACCAATGCTGACTTCAAAGGTAGCTCTGTCAGGGATCCCATCACCAGTGCTTCCCTGGACTAATTGGTGTCTTTCCCCATGGGGCAAACTGATGAGTGACAGACTGTCCAAGCTCCTTCCTTTTCACCTACAGATGTTGCCTTCCCTCCACACTTGTTTCAAGACTATGTTTTTGAAAAAAACCTGACTACCCAAACATCTCAGCGGTCTTCTTTCCACTTTCCAACCTCCACTGCCCAAATGTCTGTTTTAGAAATCTAACAGCAAGGTTGTCCCAGAGACAGGCACCACCACCTTGCTTCCCTGATGGTGTAGCACCAGCTTATTGTCGGTGCTTAGAATTTGGCAACACCTTGTGAGATCCAGCCATTTATTTTTGTGTGGGAAACAGCAAAAATGGAAAAGTAGAAAATGGGACAATAGAAGGAGGAAGTGAGCTCCAGGGAGGATCACCTCAGGGCTAAACATGACAATTCCCTGCTCTTAAAACTGCATTCAGTCCAGAGTTACTTGTTTTGAAGCTTAAAAATGCAACTGAGTGGAAACTGCTGAACAAAACATATTATAATGATTGTGAGTGTTTCACCGAAGTGATAGACACGTTACACTCTGTTTTGTCTACTGATTGATGCTACAGTTTAAGGGACAGGCATCACATCAAACAAACAAGAACAAGAAAACTCAGTGGCAACCCTCACTCACCCCAGCTGTGCTCTCTTGGCTCCATACTCAACATGGTGATCATGGGCTGGCAGAGCTGTTGTAGAAAATGAGGTCTGGAACATTTAAAAGCATTTTTGAGTGAATTCTGTTTATTAAACACCACTGAGACCTTTTATATTAATTTTCAATCCTTTCAATAACTTGTTTTCCAACAGCACTAAATCACCCACCTCTTCTTCAGATCTTAATTAGGCTGTCAATTAGGTAAATCACATCTGCTTGTCCTTTTCAACACAGTTCCCCATGTACAGTAGCTCTGGATATTTTAGAGTATACATCCACGTTGGCAAGGCAAGATTGGCATTGCTCCCACTGCTAGTGCCACCCACCCTCTGTTTTCGCAAGGGTGCACACAGATGCAGCAGGGTTGAGGATCACTTCTGCTGCAAATGAGTTGGGTTTGAACAAGGGAGTTACTCTTGGCTGAAAACCCCTTAGTATACGCAAGTATAAACAAAATCAGCAATAAACGTGATCAGTTTGCATGACTGTGTACTTAGACTAACGATGAAATAGTTGCCTGGGCTTAAACAGCTGCCAACTGCTGTCACTCTGCATATTCCATGTTGTGTACAACTTCCATAGCATGGAGAAGCAGGCACTGTTTCAAAGAGGATGCAGGTGTGGACTCACACCTGGCATGTTAGGAGGATTTACCTCCTTTGCCCTGGAGGCCCACCACGATGCTGGCAGATGGAGTGCCATGAACAGCTCCCTCTGGCTTCTTCAGTCACACATACTGTGCATAGGGTGCTGGAGATACCCCTGCAAAGCAGGCAATCTGTCCTGGTGCAACTTGCTCTTGCTATTTTTGCAGGCACCCAACAATTTACTTCCCTTGTTGGCAATGGGGCTGAGCCCACCCAGGGTCCTTCATGAGCTTATTAGCCTGGACCAGCCTTACGGTGTGTGCCTTAAACTCTTGTTGATGTAGATGATATCAAGAGATCCTGAATCTGCCTCGACTGAATCTCTCTAACTCATCAGATCACTTTCACTTCAGTACCTCACAAATTAAGGTTTCTTATGTTAGTGGACACAACTGAGGAAAGAACATTTAAGTGAGTGGAGGTTGAAAAATCTGGCTTTGAGATTATATGTCCTGACTCTTCTCTTCTGAGCTCTTTAGTCATTGCTGCTAAGAAAATATAAGTATGGAGTGAAAACCACTACTACTCAAAAGTCCCCCCTCAGAAAGAAATGTACTTATTACACTTCCCACTCTTGGAAATTACTCACCTAACATGAAAGGCAGTGTATAATTGGTCCTTCATAGTTAATTTGCTTGTGGAACATAATAATAATGTGCATATTACTGAAGAAGGCAGATTTTACAAGTATTCCTTTAATAACTTAAAACAGTGGATAAGATATTTAAAAATTATACTACACTTTTCAAAATGAAAAAGAAAGGTTTCAAACTTTAGCCTTCAAAAGTTAAAAAATTCCTGTATTAAGATTGCATCTAAGACTATTTTCTGCTATGTATGTGCACTTTGAAGCAGATTACTTATATGAATTTACAAATTCTCTGCTGTATCCATCTCATTTGATGAACAAGATCGGATGCTCTGGTATACAGGTATGATGCTGTAGTGAAGGAGGGTGCTGTTAACTGGAGGATCCTTGTTAAAGAATTTGTGAATCTGATTCAGTGAGTTGCAGGCAAATAAACAATTTCATCATTAGTTTAATGAAATGCCAGTTGAGAAAGCTGCATCCTAAATCTATGGCCCAGGATTCCTGTGTGACCCACAGGCACATAAAACCTTATTTTCCCCTGAGGCTCACTAATCCGCCTGCTCTTTCTTTCCTGGACTCCCAGTGCAGGTTTCTAAAGGCCAGGTTAACAGACATGCCAAGTGCTCATGAAGGTAGCACTGGTGGATGGGAGCCATGAGAGAACATGCTATGGGCTAAAACCTGCTGAGTCATCTGAGGTATCAGGACCTCATAATCTCCAGAATTCATCCAAAGGAAGGAACTTGGACTTGTCTGTGACTCAGTCTCTCAGGGGTTAAATAGTTGGTGTGCAGAAATCCTGTATAACTGAGATTGGTAATGCCTGTGGAAGAACCAGAAAGAACAGTTTTGTGAGAATTAAAACCGTATTCAGTACCTAATTTGAATGATGTCTGCTAAAATAGTCTTAGGAGTGCCTGGCTATGTGTTGAATGGGTAGTGCTGAAGGTACTGAATGGGATCCTCCAGAGTGAAAAAAACATGTGGCTATTTCGTTAGAGTTCTAAATCTGTGCAGTGGGTGTGCAGAGAGGAACGTCACATCTTCACAGGCAAGATGGACATCCTTGGTGTTCCCCTGGGCAAGATCCACCCCCCACATTCATCTGGACCTTAGTAAGTTAGGAAATATCTAATGTACTACCCAATTTCTCTTCCTGAAGTAAAAGAATGATGCCCGTATGACATATGCCAACCACATCACTCTAGCATCTTTTGGAAAGCAGCAGGAGATACTGAGGGAAAGGGATCCACTGGGAGCTGCAGTACGCTAACGGTCCCAGGGCTCGTGGCAGCATAGTTTTGGCAATTAATTAATCTTTCATTTTATTTCATGTTTTCTGCCCTGTTGACTACCACCCTCCAGTCTTCCCACTCTTTTGAGATGCAATGGATCACAGGAGCAAAAATCACACATAATAGGAAAGTTATCACCAGCTGATATGGCATCAAAAGTGCTTTTCCTTCATCTCCTTTTAGCAAAATAAATGCATTCTCAGCAATCCTTACCTGTCTTGTGAGGGGGCTGTGAGGACTTTGGGAGCATTCCGCTCTGGTGGGCCTGGCTGTCAGCTCAGGGCTGGCTCAGAGAGAGGACAGCCTTGCATGATTGATTCCTTAGTGACACAGGGAGATGCTCCTGGACATCATAAACTTCTGTCTCACCCTTGGCCTGTCCCTGTCCCCAGGAAGGTGCCTGATACCTGGGGCTGGGACTGCCCCAGCTGCCCCCTGTCCTGACCTTCTCCTGACTGGGGTGGTGGGACAGGATGGGCTGTGAGGGACCCCCAGCCCATGCAGTGTCCTGACAGGAGGAGAGAAAATTTTCATCAAAAATATCTTGCTCATCTCTTCTTTTGACTTTTAAAATTAGATTTCCATTTTAAAATACCAGCAAGAAAATGTTCTGAGAGGGTGCTACTGAAATATGTAACATACAATTTGGAGTTAAATGTGAGAAAATAATTTGCAATAGCTTTGCCTCAGCCTCATTTTCTGCACCCACATATAAAAGCAGTGCACAAACGTTGACCTTTTCTGATAAAATTAAGTCTTTCTTCCACTCTGAATCAATTCATCATGCTCTCCTGAGCATAGCTGTGTCTGGCTGAGCTCCTGTTTGCAAAGCTGGACACCCTGAGACCATTTATTCTTCTGGTGAGGACAGTGTTCTCCAACTCAGTGGACTGCCACAGAAGTTCATGATTGTGCGACAAGGATCATTCAAGCCGCAGCCTCTCCAAGTTAAGCCTAGACTGCTACACTGTTCCCTCTGCATTGTTCTCCCATCTTCAGAGCAGGTCTCCCTGGTGCCATTTAACAAGCATTTTAAAGGAAGCACAATTAGTTTTAAAGGTTTCCACCTTCCCACCAGCCTCTCAGCCTCATCTGTCTGCCCCCTTGCCCTCACTTGTGCTGCTGCAATGGGATGTGGGAGAGTGATGTCAAACAAATCAGGAGAAGGATTCAGGACAAAACACACAAACACACACACACAAAACTTCCTTAAAAGATTTTTTTACATTTTTAACCTCAGATTCTTCCTGTTGGCCCCAAACTGGGGCACTTGCTTCAGCATAATCAGTGTCACAACCACAGAGATGTTGCCTTATGCATTTCCATAATGTAAATTCTGCTATGCCCAACCATTAATTGCCTTCTTGTGGTCATGTATGTGACAAGCTCCTCCAAGAATTATCACTTCCATCTAGTATTTAAAAAACTCTACAGTAATAATGGGAAAAATCAGGGCTATACATAATATTCACAGAAGTGTTACAGCCTGTTGTAACACCTTTCCTTCACTAACTAGTTATATGCTCAGGTCTTTTTCATCCCTTGCCTCAGTATTTACTGTACTTTCCAAATGCTAGAAGTTATGACTTTCACGAAACCAAAATATTTCTCCAGCCCAGCTGCTTGAATTCTCCAGAGGTTTTTTTTTCCTGATCTTTCTCAGCTGCAGAAGGAAAGACTGCCTCTTCTTTAAATTCCCGGATGAGTCATGATAAAAATAGTGTGGCACTTGTATTTGTACTAATGCACCTGCAGTATCATCTGTCTCCCAGCCATGAGGCTGCAAATTTCCACACTTATCCGTGCATAAGTTAAAATGGTTATAACTCTCTGCCAGCATAAAACATGCCTGCAACTCTGCAAACTCTGCAGAAACTGTGCAGAGAGGCAGGAGAAAGTGTATGTCCTGAACAGTCCTGAGTGATGGGAAATACATACAACATTATACAAGTTATTTAGATTCACAATATTATATTTAGATTTAAAATCACGTAATTTAAAACTTTTTATGCCAGTCTCCAAAATATTTTTATGCTCATACAATGTTAGTTCCACTGTAATGAATTAGTTTCAGTCATTCTTTTTTGTTTGCAACTACTTTGTTCTAGATCTCATTTGTCAGTGCTAGTTCTAGTTTCATCTCCAATAAAAACATTTAATTATTATTTTTTATAACTCTTTAGATGAATTTTCGGTCCTCAGTGCCATAGAAAGACATCAACCATGAATAAGTCTTTTAAATTTATAAATAAAAATTATACTTTAATTTATAGATAAACATTATTTTATAATTAAAAATAAAAATTGCTGAAGTTTGTATTTGGTTTGATTCTGTCTAGTCAGTGATGCCACTCAATGTCATTCTTGTTCTCCTGCCATTCCCACAGGGCTCAGGCTGCTGCTTGCAGTTCTGTTCCTGTTCTGACAGCTCTGTGCAGCTCTCTCCCTGGGCCTGTTCTCAAACTGCATAGCTTTTGTTTCTAGTACACAGCTTTGCTTCTGGTGCTGCTTCTTGCTAACTTAAATGACCTGGTGGTTCTCGGACATATTCTGAGCACATCTTCAAAACCCCTGTAAGTTATTTTGGAGCCTAAACCTAATGGAAAATAAAAAGACATTTTGAAATTTTGAAATGTCATTTTCTTCTTTATCTTCTAGATGATTTTACTGTTTGCTTCGATGTCTTATGTTCAATTACTGAATCTTGATGCATGCAGCAGAAGTGGATGTGGAGACACACAACCGGTGGATTCAGTAAGTGCTGATCCTGCTTACATAAACAAAGACTCGAGGGGAAAAAAAACAACCAAAAGCAGCTTGGGGACACTTTAAATGTATGTCACGATCTCACAATCTCCTCCAAGTTAACAAATTGCATTTTAGAACTGTGTTTAGTAATTATTGCATTCATACCTCAGAAGTAAGACCATTATGGTTGGTTGGAATTCATCTGAATAAATAGCAGTTTGCCACATTCTTAACAAAAACATTATTCATTAGAACTCTTACGTATTAGCAGCACTGAATAACATTTGGCAATTGCTTTGGGTATACATTACTAAAAGGTCCATAGACGCATACAAATTTCTCAGTGCGCTAATATAAAACAGGGGCAGTAATGAAATAGTAGAGGGAGTATTAAGCTCCAGGACTGCAGTTTTATTCTGCAAAACGTTCCTCTTGCAATTTGTAAACATCTTAGAAACTTGAATGTTTTTAAGCTATGTAATGGTTGTTAGTCATAAGATTTGATTTGTATTTGCTGCAGAACCCACCTGCACCTTTTCTTCTGCAAAAGGCATTAGTCACAGTCTGAATTGGTCAAATGGCATGACAACAAAAACAGCTAAGGTCTTTAGAGTTTTGTGAACAGAGAGTCCTGCAGGCAGTTAGTTATCATAAAAAGATGCTTTGAAGGAGGTAGCCAAATGGGTGCTATGGTTAGTGGTGCTGACTGATAGGGTAGTAGGAAATACATAGATAGGAGACATTTTTGGCAGCTCCTTAAAAAGAAATGACATCTTTTCAACAATTTGTGACCTGCATCTGTCCCTGTGCATGGCTCTGGACTGTAGGAAAAGGATAAAACACTTCTAATGAGCTAGTAAATGACAACTCTTATATAAAGCTTATGGTTTATCCCACACAGAAGAGGTGTAGCCAGGAAGAAAGCAGTTTTTATGTACATGCAAGATTTCCTTTATCATGAGGGAAAGGCTGTGGTTATTGTCTACCTTGTCTTTAATAAGGCCTTCGACACCGTTTCCCACAGCATCCTCCTGGCGAAACTGGCTGCTTGCAGCTTTCATAAGCACACACTTCACTGGGTAAAAAACTGGCTGGATGGCCAGGACCAAAGGGTTGTGGTGAATGGAGTTAAATCCAGTTGGCAGCCGGTCACGAGTGGTGTCCCCCAGGGCTCGGTTTTGGGGCCACTCCTGTTTAACATCTTTATTGATGATCTAGACGAGGGGATCGAGTGCACCCTCAGTCAGTTTGCAGATGACACCCAGTTGGGTGGGAGTGTTGATCTGCTCGAGGGTAGGGAGGCTCTGCAGAGAGACCTGGACAGGCTGGAGCCATGGGCTGAGGCCAACTGGAGGAGTTTCAATAAGGCCAAATGCCGGGGGCTGCCCTTGGGCCACAACAACCCCCAGCAGCGCTACAGGCTTGGGGAGGAGTGGCTGGAGAGCTGCCAGTCAGAGAGGGACCTGCGGGTGTTGATTGACAGCCGGCTGAACAGGAGCCAACAGTGTGCCCAGGGGGCCAAGAAGGCCAATGGCATCCTGGCTTGTGTCAGCAATAGCGTGGCCAGCAGGGACAGGGAAGGGGTCTGACCCCTGTACTCGGCACTGGTGAGGCCGCCCCTCGATTCCTGTGTTCAGTTTTGGGCCCCTCACTACAAAAAGGACATTGAATGACTCGAGCGTGTCCAGAGAAGGGCAACGAAGCTGGTGCAGGGTCTGGAGCACAGGTCGTACGGGGAGCGGCTGAGGGAACTGGGGGTGTTTTGTCTGGAGAAGAGGAGGCTGAGGGGAGACCTCATCGCCCTCTACAGCTCCCTGAAAGGAGGTTGCAGAGAGCTGGGGATGAGTCTCTTTAACCAAGTAACAAGCGATAGGTAATGGCCTGAAGTTGCACTAGGGAAGGTTTAGACTAGATGTCAGGAAGCATTTCTTTCCAGAACGGGTTGTTCAGTGTTGGAATGGGCTGCCCAGGGCAGTGATGGAGTCCCCATCCCTGGAGGTGTTTAAGAGTTGGATTGACATAGAGCTGAGGGATATGGTGTAGTTGGGAGGTGTCAATGTTAGGTTAATGGTTGGACTAGATGATTTTCAAGGTCTTTTCCAACCTAGATGATTCTGTGATAATTTCACCAAAAAAAAAGAATGGAGGCTCTAACAAAAGAACTTCTGGAATCTCAGCATATTATCTGGACACTTCTAGACCTCTAAGGAATCTAACTATAAATGGTACTGTGAGATGGTTCTACTGTCCCAAAGAACAGAAAAAGCTCGACGCACTTTCTCAAAGATATTGGAAATGCTTAACTTCTGTATCAGTCTAAATTATTTGCTCAAGATCTCACATAAAGTCTCTGAACAAGCAAGAAGCTTAATTTTGTTACCTCAAGTTCTAGTTTTATGGCTTATGATTCCAGTCCAAACACTGAAATCTGCACATAATTTATTAACCAAATAAAGGCTCCTTCCTTTATTGAAATCCAAATGATTTCCAAAGCATCTGCTTCCAGTTCTGTTGGAAATCTGGAGGATACATTGCAGCTCCTTTAAGGCATAAATAAGGTTCAGGAGTCATAGATTTGTATCCATGTTACCCATCACTGTGACAATGTATAGGAAATGAATCTGTAATGAAGCCAACTTTAAAAGTTGGAAGGAACAATATATTTTCTATAAGGGAAGAGGACTAGAGTGCTGCTTCTTGTGGTATTCATTTAAAAATATTTTGTAGAAAGTTAAGACAACAGCAAGCCTTAACCTGATTTCTGATTCATTGATATGATATCTATGATACTTTAAGTGGAGGGAAGGACTAAAGGAGGGAATGTGGAAGGAAAGCATAACCACAGCTGATGGTTTCTTGTGTTATGGATGATAATGGTGTATGGGCATAGACTTGTGGAAACGCATTTGGGAGAACAAAAATACCAAGAAATCTGAACAGAGAGTGCTTTTCCTCTGGTATTTGTAACAGTCTTTCTAATACCTGTTAGGATGCTTTCAGGACATCCAGAATTTCCTTGTTCTTAAAAATAATATATCTCTGGGGCTTCAGTGTCTCCAGACCAGCTCAGAAGCAGTCAGACATCAAAAAGATGGCATTTATCACAAAGAATTTCTTCTTTATATTGAAAATTATGATTTATTTTACCATCAGTAGAATACATGGCAAATTAAATGTGTCTGTGTGCATTGTTGTAAATCCTTGATGCAACTGCCTTGTTTGCTTGCCATCAGCATTTTAAGAGAGTGTTTAGCAGAATCCAGAAATTCACATTTCATAACTAACACTTGGTTTCTGTTAGGCTTAAGAAAGATTTTTATAAGGTTGTGGCAACAGAAGACACTTACTTAGCCTTGAGAGAAAACACATTAGTTCCACAGCAGAACAGTAATCATAAAAGGGATGGGAGTGTGATAGAGAGTTGTAATTTATTGTCTTTGAGCATCTACTGTGAACTGAAATTAGCACATTCTTATTATGGTTTCCAGTGATGAAGTATTTAATTACTGGGAATAGCATCACCTAACTGTATTTTAGAAATGGACATAAACTTGCCTTCTCTGTTTAAATTATTTGAAAGGCTTTTTGTTTTCTAGCAGTCAGTTTAAATAGAAGAAGAATCTACAGTTAAAGGCTAGCCTGCTCAGTTCTTCACAGGAAGCCAGTGACTTCACCTGAACTTTTGCACTAGCATATTTCAGCTCTAATTCACATGTACAATATTATTCACTCTTTTACAGTTAGATCACAGAATCAACAAAACAAATGTTAAATTCAACCATGAACAAAATGAACTCATTGCCTCTTGAAAGGGAGAGAGAAGAAGGGAAACCATTGGATCATAAGAGACTGCCTTTCGCTTTGAGGTGCTCTTTGGAAAATAGGCAAATGTGTGACACACAGAGCTCAACTCTCATTCCCTATAGTCTTGGGTGAGCAGGTTGGGAAAGCACAGGTTAGAGCTGCTTCCAACAACAGCTGGCAAAGTCATTGCTTATCTTTTCTTAGCAGGGGCTGACAGGCTGCTCTGAGAATAATCTTGTCCCTCCAAGCCTCTGCTCCTTCAGTAGCACAACACATGGGAAAATGGGATCCCTCCCTTCCTCTCCTACATCGTTGTAAAAGTATGATTGGAAAGGGCAGATCTTGGATTACTTGGGCAGTAAAACTGGCAAAAGGAGCATGTAGTTTTTTTGTCTGGTGAAGATTTATAATTATTTCTCTGGGTTCCCTTTTTATTTAAGGAATAAAAAAATACCAAGGGGAAATGCTATTTATGATAATAAATATTCTTTCTTTATAAAATTGTTAAAATGTTAGCATTGGAATTCATTTAACTGAAGTGTGATCATTTAGAAAATGCTGAGAAACCTGAGGTTCTGCTTAAATAGTGCTTGTTATATGTATTCATATGCAGTAAATTTGCTGGTAGGCATATTCGTAGCATATATAGCACATCATCACTGAAAGACTGGCAAACGTAGAAACTATGAACATCAGTGAATTTTCTCACACTGTACTGTGAAGCTAAACAAAGAGCATTGTGCTGCATTGACTAATGCTTGAAAAGACTCTGGGTTGTATATTAAAAACTATATTTACTGACTTTCAGGTTAACATGGGGCACCTGAAGAAAAGGATGATCACACATTTCTCTGTCTTTTAACTGTAGGTAAGAGGACAGTAAAGAGAAGGATCTATTCATGCTTTTAGCTTGAGTATCATTGAATTTAATGAGAGATGAGTGGCTAAAATCTCACACACCACTTGAAAGATACAGGGATCACTCTGTCTTCTAGTCTTGGAATGACTGATAAACCAGCCAGAAACTACATATAGATTTTGAAACAAGTAAATAAGTCAGCATTACAGTAACACTGGTATGTTTGGCCAAATAAAGACATCTCCATCTTGAAGACATCTCCATCAATTTACAAGATGATAATACGTAAAATGGCATAATCTACCAAGAGAGTAGAGTTGGCTTTTCATTATTTAATGTTGTTTAGATGTAATATGATATTAGAAAGCACCTATCTGAAGTGTCCTTTGAAATTCATTCTGGACATGAGCTGACAATGTGCACTCACAGACCAGAAAGCCAACTATCCAGGTCGTGGGAGATGATTCTCCCCCTCTACTCTGCTCTGGTGTGACCCAACCTGGAGTACTGTGTCCAGATCTGGAGTCCTCAACACAAGAAAGACACGGGCCTGTTAGAGTGAGTCCAGAGGAGAGTCTCAAAAATGATCAGAAGGATGGAACATCTTTCCTATGAAGAAAGGCTGAGAGAATTGGGGCTGTTCAGCCTGGAGAAGAGAAGGCTTCAGGGAGACCTTATTGCAGCCTTTCAGTAATTAAAGGGGTCTTGTAAGAAAGATGGGGACAGACCTTTAGCAGGGCCTGTTGTGATAGGACAAGGGGTAATGATTTTAAACTGAAAGAGGGTAGATTCCGACTAGATATAAGGAAAAAAATATTTGCGATGAGAGTGATGGAACACTGGCACAGGTTGCCCAGAGAGGTGTTAGATGCCCCATCACTGGAAACATTCAAGGTCAGGTTGGATGGGGCTCTGAGTGACCTGATCTAGTTGAAGGTGTCCCTGTTCATTGCAGGGGCATTAGATTAGATGAAATTTAAATGTCCCTTCCAACACAAACTATTCTGTGATTCAACTCGTAGCACACAAATAATTACAAAGCTACAGCAGGGATGAACTCATACCTTGACAACAACATAATTGTGCTGACCAACAAATAATTACAGAACAAAATGTTATGCTCATAGATTAGAGCTACTCAGTTATCAGAGTCTGCCCTTACTTTCTCACCTCCCATCACTGACATTTTTCAGATGGCTATTTAACCAGCTTGGTTTTGCCTGAAAGCATTCCCAGAGGATGAAAGACTCAAGATACTCAGTACTTGCCTTTGTAAACAAGGACAGTGGTCGTCTTCTGTATTTAGGCTGGTTTTGCCTGGAGGAGGAACTTGAGGCAGGAAAGGTGATTGAACCAACTCTAAATACATATTTCTTATGAAAATATTCTTCAGAACACACTGGTAAATCAAATGAGGAGTTGAGAAGGTTGTTGGGCAGTCTTATCTGGCAAAAATACTTTGTCATTTTCTTCTGGGAATATTGCTGTACATATTGTTGTCATCTAGAACAGCTGCGCAGTCCTGAACTCCAGGTTAGTTGGCAGAATTCACTGTCCTTCACCCCAAACAGGGAGATTTGGAAAGATGAGACACTTTTGGTGCACCAAAGCTATTCTGCTCTGAAGAAAATGTATTTGGCCATTTGTGTATGTTGTTTGACATTTTTTACTCAATGCTTCTTTGAGTCTTGTTGTTAACTACTATCCTGGTTATGCAGAAATAGTCATCAGCATCTTAGTCCTGCATTACTGTTGATATGAGCAGGTTCTTGACTATAAAAAAGGTGGTGAGGGATTCATGTTTATTGTGCCTGAGTGACTTGAATGACATTTTCTCAGTTTAGAAGCATCCCCACTTGCAGACTCAGCTTGGGATCTGAAAGTCAAGCTGTGCATTTTCTGGCTCATACAGCTTTGCCATTAAAACTTCATTACATCAAATTCTGTTCACAATTAAACCTTTGCAAATAAATTGTCCTCTGAGTTTTCAAAGGAGTAGTTGAGGAGGTAGCATTTGGTCCTGGAACTGGAAAGCATTTAACAAATCTTTTGGTGATACATGAGCCAGAACAGAAATTTTTCTCTCATACCTTTGTCAACACTAAATGAAAGAAAAAAATATTGTAGAAGTGTATTTCAGTACTAAATACTTTGGATAAAACAGACAGGGAATAGACAAATTGAGTGAAAGGATGCAATTTTTTGACAGTCACTTTTCAGAATAAAGACACATTTTAAGAAAGACACAGGTGTGTGTTGGAATAAAGAAATTTCTTTTATATATGAAGGTGAGTCAGACTGTCTTGGGACTTCATTTGCTTAACTGACAGGCAGAAAATAGGATTCTGGCTGGTACTGCAGCTCCTCTAGCATCATATGGGAGTTGAAATTGAAAGTAATAATAAACTGTAATGTTAATCACTCCTTTATTAGAGCAGGGACTGAGGATTAAGGGCCTAAGTTCTTTGACTCTTTCATTGAATCCTTAGATGAAAATATTAACTGAAATATCAGTTTGATGTTCATGGATTGGTACTACTTGGTCCTGACCCACAGTCTCAAGGCCAGGCAGTTTCAGCTCCCAGGCTAGCAGCCCAACATAGCCAGCAAACTGGCACACATGCCCATACAAAACAGATTATTTCTCACATTAGCACAGTTCCCAGGCATGAGGCTACTGTATAGAAAGTACAGAACAGTTTCAAAGCACCTCCTGGTGTCCGAGAAAAACAATAGTCTCAGCCAGTACCAACATTTTTTCCTATGGCAGCATCTCTGTTTCCTCAATAAATTTTTTCCTGATCAAATATGATAGCCAGGACAAATTACAGTACTGTGCAGGGCACTTTTCCCACATTGCAAAAGAGCTCTAACCTTGTTAGAAATGAAAAAACTTTGTTGTTCTGGGATCCTAAGGACTGCAAGGCTACCCACATCACTGGAGACAGTGGTGACCACCAACAGACTGAGAAAAAGTTTCTTTTTCCATCACTGTTTTTTCCTGAGGCTGCAGCATCAGACGCTTTCAGAACAAATCTTTCATCCAGACATGAGGCCTAGCATTATTCAACCCTCTCAAAACTCTTTCTTAGGACTGATAGCTAAGTCGGATATCCTGTGCCTGCACCTCTGAACGAGAAGCAGTCCGTCTATCTGGTACGGCTGTGTTGCAGCTCCTAGAAAGCTGAGTGTGGTAGTATTACCCACTGCAAAATATGTTGGCTCATACATTTTTTCAAATTTGTGCATTTGTTAGGCTGACCCACATGATAATAAGATTTATAATGAAAGGAAAGAAAACAAAAACATTCAGAGAAACACATAATTCTTTGTGCACTCAGCACTTATAAGCAAAATTTTACTTATCCAAGCCTGCAGACTGGACCCTAAAATGCTCTCCAGGCATGATATGTACTGAGACTTCAGAGGATGCTCATGTTTTGATCCCATTTCAACTCACTTGCAATCACATGTCAGCCACCTGCCTTCCCTGAGTTTCTATTAACCCAGCTGGACTTTTTTTTTTTTTCTTTAAATTGAGGATTTAAATGAAAACCAGATGTTACATCTGATCCAAACTTTCCTGGGTAAATAAACGCTCACTCTGTTCCATCCACTTAGTTATAATATACCAAACCATCTTTAATGGAAATGCTTTCACAGGCCATTTAGTAAAAATAAGATCCCAGTTCTCCTAGAGAGACATTGATCCTGTGTGCTAATGCAGGAAATAGTGGCAAGAGTCACTCTGCCCCAGCTGGTGCATGTCCTTCCTGTGCGCTGTGGTAAGGCCTTAGATAAGAAAAGAGCTTAGCAGAGATCCTGAAAGCCAGGGAAAAGCCTCAGGTGGACTCTGCAGCCCACAGTTTAGTGTAAATGTGAGGAACGTGGGAAGAGATTGTGCATGGAGGTGTTCAGAAGGAACATGAAGCAGGGGGATCAATCATGTAAAAGAGTGGGGCCACAACAGCAAGCAATGACAATAAGAATATTTGGAGACAAAACATGCTGAACAGCAGCGTTTTCCTACCTTGTTGGCAGCTCACCCTTTCCCCTACCTCAGGCAGGGAAGCCAGATGTCCCGGAAAAACAATTCATTAAACTGATGTAACGGAAGACAGTTAATTCTCAGTGGCAACATTTGGTACTGCCATTGCTTGTGTTCACATCACAGACACCATGCCCCATGGCAGAGGGAAATGCTGAGATCTCATAGACAAGTGGTCAGGTGAAGCAGTAAATGGAGGGTCCCCAGTACGCTTCACTAAATGATACGTTCATGTGAATCCACCCTTGTCTTTTGTTTCTCTAGCTCTCATAGTCATCTCCAGCAAGGGGTGGTAATGTGCTCTTTCTGGCTAGGAATCAGGAATCAAGAATCTAACAAAACAGTACTGGGGTAAGTAGGGGCTGTCTCTCTGGTCTTTGATTAGTAGACAATGTTTGGGATGGCTTCATCAACACCTAGCCAAAATTATTTGGGATGGACAAACATGATAATTATTTTAGGAAGAATGTGACGGTCCTTTGTGGAAAAAAAAATCATTCCAATTCCTCCCTGTTAAGGAGATGCTTTGGCTTTCATAGCCATCCCTGACCCCAGTGCTCTTTAGCTTGAGATAGAGCTGACCATGGCATATTTTGTAGACCTGTGGAAATATTTATCATTCCCTTAGACTTCCAACTTAAACAGATTCTGCTTAACCATGTTTAATCACATTGTACTACACAGAACAGAATCTTAGAAGAGGACAGCAGGCTATTCTAGGCATCAAATAAAAATCATATTATAAAAATAAATAGAAAAATAAATTAATAAAAAAAGAAAGGAGGAGGACATATACCTTTCACTCTATTTCAAGTGTAGATTACTATAGTCCACTTGCTCTTGCTGGCAGTTTTTTTATTTTCAATATATTAAAAGGATTATTAATAAGTTTTGCAGACAATTGCAGACCACATCCAGGAGTCCCCAGAAGAGCTCCACTGAGAAGCAGTGCGCTGGCTGAGCTATGCGAGTGGTGGGCAGCAGGTTTGCCTGTGAAGGCAGGACATTGCTGGCCCTCTGCCCAGTATCTGGCTCCTGAGGGAGGGAGAGGCTCCCTGACTACAGTTTGGCTGTGCTCTGAGCTCATGGGAGCTAGTGAGGGAGCTGCCTCTGGAGAGGCATCTACATTGTCTTATAGCAATAGCAGGAGTCGGAGAAGTAGTTGAGCTGGGTGTCCATGAACCTCCAGGGAGGCCAAACACTGTCAGCTTCAGTGGGAAGGGGGTGGGTGAACCTAAACAGATCTGAACAATGTTACTCTTGATTTTCAGCTCTTTACATTGCTCCCTCCCCATATTTATGTTTCAGTCCCACACAGACCTGATATGTACCAGAGCCTGCACTGTCAGATCCAAGGAGTAGAGAGAGGGGTGACAGTTAGCTGGTCATGCCTAATTCTGAGTGATAGCCAAGACCCAAACTGCCTGCAGTGGGTTGCAGGAAGATTTTACAGTAGAGCATCTTGTCAAGAACAAGGTGAAGGAACAAGCGAAAAATAAGTCAGACCGTATGTAGGCTCTCAGGGAAGAAGTCTTGGAGGCACACAGGTGGTTGAGACCTCTTGGAACAGTTAGGAATGGAGAAGAAAGCAGAGAAGAGCTTTATACAGTTATATCCATCCTTGGAGCTCTTCCCCTCTACCCCTAATTCATCTTTGTCCCCTGTCTCCAGTGTGACACTAAAGCTCAGGAACCAACAGTCAGAGAGGGCACAGCTCTGCACACTGCTCTGAAGGTCCTGAGCTCTGACAGCTTCAGGTTGTCCTCAGGGGCAGTCTGAGCATCCACTCTCCTGCCCTGTCCCAACTCCCAGAACGGCTCCATTAAAACAGGCATTTGTAAAATGCTGTCAGCTGAAAGCATGTGAATTGATCTCCCTGCACGATATGCCTTAAGGCCAGTAAAAATGAGTTTTCCCATTCTGTAAAGAAATGAAATTAAAATTAAGTGACTTGTTCAAGATCGAAGAGGGAGCCCATATTGGAGCTTCTGGAAAAGATGGTGGAAATCACGCAGTACATTTCCCAGGATGAATCCTTTCTGAAGGATCCACATGTCTCATGAGGTTCTTCTCAGAGAGGGACAATCACAGCTTCAGACAAAGAGGCAGAAGTATTCAGTGACATTTCTCTTAGTACTGAGGTCTCAAATCTCTTCAGGTTGTCTGAAATATATCTGGACTTGACCTAAAAACAAAGGGAGCTCTGCTTCTCACAGAACACAAAATCCAGCCCAGACACCCCCAGAGAGGCAATGAACTAAATGTGGTCTTGAGGGGAAACAATGACAGGTTTTTAATCTAAGGCTTTTCTTTTACCAGATCCCAAAATGCTGGTTTAAGGTCGATAAATTGGAGATTAGAACATACACAGAGTTTTCAACAAATTATTCAGTCACGGTGTATTGAAGGATTTTTTTTAAATAGAGAATTAAATGCAATTTTAGAAAATATGTCTTGGAGCCACTCTGGAGTTGGAACAAAACATGTTTTCTTTATTTAAAATGTAATTTTTATGGATGCATTAGACTTGGAGCCAGAGAAAACATTTTTAACTGCTGAGGTTTTACAGCTGCTCTAGGGTTAGGAAAGAAAGCTGAAAAAATATTCTGCCTAGGAGATTTTTTAATGCTTCATTTAAAAGTAAAATAAAAAATAAAACTGTAAACCTTCCACCTGTACCATAGTTCATCCAAGTGGAAGAGACATCTTTTGTTTCATCACTCCCTGCTGCAATAAGCTCAAATTTGGGACAACTTGTCTTGTGTGAAAAGTAGGGGCCACCTCTGTCTGGGCCGAGGACTACAGCAAAAGCATTGGGGCCAGTCCTTCGTCCACAACAGTAGTGAACCTCTTTGTTTAACTGTAAACCTCAGTTTCTTGTGTGTAATATGGAGATAAAATGTCCTTCCTTCTACCTAATTCATTTAGGAGTCTTGAGAATCAATTTGGGCTGTCACTGTATCTTGTTTGTATAATACCTTTTGCAGAGAAACCTGCAGAGATACCTGCTTTTTGACATAATTCAAGGAAATTGATGACAGACTGAAAATCTGCTTCTGAAAGTTAAAGGGTCATTGTTCATTTGCTTAATCAAGTAAATAAAAAGGCATAATATCTTGATTTGTTAAAAATAAACAGTATCCCTCTCCAAGTAAAGTGTTATCCCCAGGAAAGGACCTAAATAAAGTCCTGTGCAAACAGGATCTCCAAACACCAGCATGTTAGGAAGGCACAGGGCCTGACGTGGTGCTTCATGCATTGCTAAGAGATGAACACATGCCAGACTCATGTGTAACTTAGTGTCTAGTGAGTCAGAATTAAAAGGTACTTTCTATCCACGTTTCTATCCACATTTTTTTCATGCTGAAATTCTTGCATGTCAACCTGCAGATCCGTGGGTGAGAGCAGATCCTACTGATGAACATACCCTATATGAAAAGGCAGAGGAACAGACACGTTTTATGTGCACAAAGAGACTAATCTACTCAGATGAATAATGGTGTGCTGTTCTCCCTTGCTCATACAAGGACTTGCCCTGAAATACTTGATTTTCACGTGTGATAAATCAGAAGCCTGCTCCTGCACTGTGTTTAACATAGGGTGGCTAAGGTTTGATTTCTGCTTAGAGCTCTTAGAGGCACTTTCTTTGAAATGTGGGTGTTCCTGAACTGGGTGGCTTTGCCTGTAGACCAGGGCAAAAGGCCATTCTTACAGTACGATTGTATATAGCTCACAGAAGCACAGAAAATATGACAGAAAAAGAGCAGGAAAGGCTACCTAATCCACTCCCTTGCTACATGGGAAGATCGGTGTTATCCAATTAACACTTCACCTGGCTCTACCTGAAAATAAAAGATAATTATGTGTAAGAACGATCAAAATGTTTCTCTTTCAACTGTAGAATTGACTTCTGAGAGATGGTTCAGCTCACCAGTCCTCAGGATTTGAGATCTACAGCAAGACATGAGGTAGTCCTTTCATCTTTTCATGTTTCCATCTTTCACTTTCTACACTTTGGATAGTGTTGATCTCCTAGTCTTATCCTAGGTCATATCTAGATCGCTCTTAAAATCAGTAATGAAGATCTGGTTTGTTTTATCTTCAGTCCTTAATTTGGAACTATAGACCATGTGCTGAATTAATATCACAGACTTTTGTAAAGTACCTGCAGAAGTCTTGGCATGATGAGGTGCCAGACAACTTTGGTGTGATGTTTCTGGATGTGTTGAAGTTGTCAGTCTGCACAGATTTGCAAAGAGGACACTTACTTTCAGATATTAGTTCATGAAGTGAAAGTTTGCCATTTTGAAAAAAAAAAAAAAAAGGAGAGGAAGCAATGCAACATGTTCCTTTGTTAATCCTAAACTTGCCAGTGGAGTCAACTATTCCAGTTTCTCGTGCATGATCAAAAATGCCTCATTGCTACTAGAGAACTTAGCCTCCAAATTTAGATGAAAATTAAAAACACTAACAACAAACACTTGTTTGTGGTGAGAAGGAAAGAAAGTGATGAAATCAAAATCCTCTGAAAATGTCAGCATCAAGTACCTGAATCCAGGATTACATGTCAAAGATCAGCTCTTACCAGTTCTGAGTTGTTGTTCTGCAGGGATTCTATAGGAGGCGATCATAACTGCCAAACAAATGCTCATAGGGATCCCCAGGAGCCCACATGATTAGGGGTCAAGATAGACCAGGGAAAGAAATGAAGCAGCTACATATGTAGTCTGGGAGAGATGAGTAATTTAAGGAAAGAGAGGAAGGTGAGGGTGAGGAGATGTCCAGATGGGTAACAGTCTTTAAAGTCATGGAAAAGGATGGAATACAGAAAGGCAAGCCACTGGAAAGATTTGATGAGAGACTGAAGACAACCAGAGCAACTAAAGGTGTATGCTTTTCCCAGCAGAATTTTTAGAGAATGGTGAAAAGAGGATTAAGTTCATTGTGGGAGTACGAGGGAAAATGGGAGACTTACAGTGTGACTGATGCCCCAACTGGAGACCTGCTGCAAAAGCTGAATCCAGGACCCAGAGGAAATGGCAGCCTGGATCACGAAGATGCTGTAGGGGGAGAAAAAAACAACCAACCAACCAAACAAAAAAAACCAAAACAAAACAAAAAACATTTATAGGCAATAATATGGGAGTAAAGGAGGGAAACAGGGATTTGAAAGCAGCAGCAGTGAAGGGACAAGGGCAGTGTACTTTTGGGACTACATATGAATGTTGTCTCCTTTGCAGTTTAAGTGCCAGAACTGCTCAGCTTTGCTTCATGGTTCTCACACCTATTCCGCTCATGAGACAACACTTTAATATCACCAGATGTAACCCAGATGGTACGTATTAATTTATATTTGGATGCTGGAAAATACATATATACTTTCCATTTGAAGTATTTTAAGTATGATTTTTATATTCATTTGAAAATTGTTCATTTTTATTTGAGCCATAAGGCAGCCAAAATACAGCTCCCAGGTGAATGAACATTTATCTATTCCACCCTGAATGATTCCAGGTTTCTGTGAGACTGCTTTTGAAGGTGTGTGCTCATTTCATTTCATAAATGATTCTCACTGGCTCAACAACAATGTGTTACTGTCAAACGTCCGTTATTATGCTGAATGGAAATGCTGGGGAGATAAATTTAGAACATCTTTCATCTCATTTTCAATATTAACAACTGTTCCATAGACTTGCCAGCAGACCCAAGCATGTGACAAAGTAGAATGCCTTGATTTAAACATTTAATTATTTTTCTGTGTCAAACTTGATTTAATAAGTAATGATAATTGGAGTAGGACATGATCTTTAGATAATCAAGCAATTGAGCTCGCTCATCCGACAGAGCAGGAAGAAGTGGTGGTGGTGTTTGTCATAATAATCTATGCAACATAAACACCAGTATTTCCCCAGTGTTTGGAATCACTGAGAAAAGGTGATGAAAAAAAGAAAATATACAACTACAGGTAGAATATCAAACAGTATTGAAGAACAAGCTATGCCTCTCTGTTGGTAGCTTCTGGTTCCTTCCACCTCTCCACCCCATTTCTTGTCCTATATTTCTGCCCCAAAGTGGAAAGCTTTTCTATAATACAATTGCATTTTCTAGGCTCAAAACTGGAATCTTAAATGCTGTGTTTCTGCCAAAGGTGGACCATTTGCCCAGGAAAGCAACAATAAGTAAGCACTTAAAACAATGTCAGTAAGTAAATAAATACATTTATTGTTTAAGCACTAACACACAGAGTAGTCTACTATTATTTCTGTTGTATAAAAGTGGGTATACAGAAATGAAGATAAACCCAAAACATGAGCTTTGTACCCTTAAGAACAACTGGAAAAGTTACTTTCAGGCCAGTCTGGTCAATCTTCACCATAATACGCTTTATGCCATGAAACTAGAGAAAACCTTTTCATGGGAGGACCACATTTCCATCAACAGACCAGACAGTGAGGGTGGTGCAAGGGTGGAAGGTAGTCTTCAGTATGTGTCCTCAAAATGCTCAGTGTGGGATGCTCATCCCACCTGCTCTCAACTCCCCAAACCCCTCAAACCTCAGACCTACCCCCTTCCTTCCCACCAGCCCATTCAAAGTTGTTTCACTCCTACCAGCTCTTCTCCCATAACCAGTCCATGCTTACCAGAACTGATTGGTTCTTTTCATATCTAGTAGATGCAAATTGCTACTCTTATTTGAGTCAATGCCAGACAAATGAAATGAAAAACTATTCAAAAAACAGTAAACTCTTCATGTGGTGAACATGCTTGCATTAGAATAAACAATGAAATGACAAATCATTCTTCCTACTTCAGGATGGAAAACACTACCATTTCTAGATCTTAGAAAAATCTACAGATATATTGTTCTATTTTTATCCGGTGTAAAGATATTATGCACCTTCAAAAATTTGTTGGGTGTTGTCAGAGAACAGTCACTGGATTAGACAGAATGTTGGCCTGATGAGATAGGGCAGTGCATTTACTCCATCTCACCCATCCCCTAAGTAATCTCCCACTGAAATGATATTTAACTACTTTCTGTAAATCCACGCTAATTCCAGTTTTTATTCTCTGAGTTCTTTCTGTTTTGTGGCATTCAGTATTTCAGCATCCTTTTGGTAATGCCAAACTCCAGCACAATATTTCAGGTATATTCAGAAGGTACAGTCACATCTGGAGATAGTACCAAGGGACTTCTCAGCAGTAGACCATTAATGATTATAATGAGGACTGTAAGGCATCCTGCAGTAGCAATGGCACATATTTTCCAGCAATCGCTGCCCAGTGCTTTGGAAATAAACACTCTCATGTTATGCTACTGCCTGTTAAATATCTTGGCATTTATCTCACAGCAGAGACCATTTGCCTGTGCCAGGGTTCTGTTCCATTGACAATGTCTCTTAATTGCCTTGTTGTTTAAATAAACAAGACAAGATAATTAAGAGATAATGACAAAGAAATAGGATGTTCGTGATAATGGGTGGTAGATCCCTCTTCCACTCTTACTTCACTATCTAGAGCAGCCCAGACTCTCTGACTGCATTACGTCACAGCAATCTTTTGAGTTTTGAAAGGGGCTTTTTATCCTTGCTGCTTGTCTGAATTAATCAGCAAAAGTGAAAAAGTCTGGAGGAAGAACTCAAGACTGGGAATCTGAGAGGATTAGGTGATGCAAAGGTTTTGGAAATGCAAAAGGATGAAGTAGAGCAGTTCTGTGAAGAAATGACCTGGTAGGAAGGAGCTGCCTGTTTGCTGCTTCAGTGGTCCTGGTAGTCCAGTACTGGCTGACCTGACCTGAGTGGTTCTGCTTCTGCTCCTGACTGAAGATGTTCAGCCATGAATCCTCTTTAAGAGCTGGCCAGCAGGAATGCCTCCCTGCTGATGCCAGCTACCTGGGATGCTGTTGCACACATACATGTCTTTTTGATGCCTCTGTTTACACTTTACCTTGTTATTTCCCTATACTGAGGGCTAATCAAAAAGGCTGCAGTCATCCTTTGAGCAATCTGTTAGGCAAAAATTAACTGAAGCGGGATAGTCAGATATTCACAGATAGGAACAACGCAATTTTAAAGTGTATTCATACACTTGGGACACTAATAAAATAGATCAGTGGTCCTTTCCATTCGTTACCTGGTTTCCTCAACTGGGGCTAACAGACGAAGATACAAATCCCAAAAGATATGATAGGCAGAAGTCTGGGAGTAATTTTTTTTTTTGACTCAGCCTACTAAGAAGCCATGAAGAGTGCAGACTGATGAATCTCATTGCTCTCTAAGATTTTTGATTTATTTTGGTACTTAATTGTGTATATAGTTGACAGTGACCAGTTCTGTATACAATGATGCCATTGCACATTTCGTGGTATCAGAAGAGATTATTCTGGCAGAAACACATAGCTAAAAGCCGAGTGTATGAAGTTCTGCTTAGCAAAGAGTGGTAGTAAAAGGAAAGAGAAGTTCTTTGAAGTTTCTGTTCTCTCTCCTGGCTTCCAGCTCGGCTATACACTTTGCTTCAAAGACTAAAGCAGTATCATAACAGATTTGCTTCCAACCGTCTCAATCCAAGCATCTTTCCTGTTGGTTATTGATATTGATCTGACAAGCTCCATGAGAGGTTTTCAGGGCGTTCTTAAAGCACTTGTGTTGGCCTCAGACTGTTCAAGCCAGCTGAATGTAAAAAACTGCTATGTAGCCTTTGAGCCTGTTTTTGTGTCTGCTGTAGAACAGATTACACCTTACCAAGAAAGATTTCATCCTGGGAATAAAAAGTGAATTTCTGAGACAGAGGTGCAATGTTTGTTGCAAAGTTATGTCTGCTTATATCCTGAGTCAGGAGCCATGACGATTTGAAGGACTGACTATGAAGTCTTGTTAGATATTCAGACACTGAAAACGGAAACAGAAATGTACAGCAATCTTGCTGAGTGCTGGTTTCTTCAGTTATTGCATATTGCTTTACAGTCAATTAAAGTAGGGGCTAATTTTAGAAATGAAGGAATTATGAGAGAGATTTCTTCTCATGCAGTGGGAGATCTACCAAGACACAAACACTCATCGACAATTTCAAGCCTGCTTCTGGCAACTATGGCAGTGGTTTGTGTCAGGCTGGCCTAGAGAAGGTTGAAGAATGACCTCTGGCTTCAAAATATTTTTAGTAAGACTGAAGTACTTGCATGATGCTACAGAGACATTAGGAAATTCTGTAGGTCTTTCGAGATTTGACTCTGATTTTTTTTATTAGCAGTTATCTTCAGGGTTCTAGTCAAGATAGTTAGGTTGATGAATAGGTAGCTTCTATAAGAGCTGGGCTTGTGTTAGGTAAATTATACTGCAGCTCAGGAAAGACTGGATCGTGTAATATTTCCATATAGCAATCTAGGAAGCTGGTTTATTGACACTGAGGAATTTGATCAAATCAGTCCAACAGTTTGATGGCAGAACGAAACCTGAAACCTGAACCCTTAAGATCCTAGGGAGTTATGTTAGCATAGCGTGTTTAGATTGTTCTTTAAAAGATAATGATTAGAATGCTTATTTCAGGCACACCAGTGATACATGGATCACCTGTACATATATGATACATATATGTTTGTGTGAGCTGGAAATAATAGGCAAGTAGTTTTTACAAAAATACAATACTACAGTGTGCTACAATGCTGCCCAAACTGACTTTCATGAAGCAGGCGCTGATAGACAAATGGCTGCTTCTGTGATTCTTTTGTAATAAGAATAGTATTTTGTCATTTCGTATTCATATATTTGATTCTGACTTGCATTTTGAAGTCATTCACGGGCAAAGACATGGGTTCATTTTATTCATGGAAATGGGAACTCGCTATGTCCCTATCCCCCAGGAAATCTCCTGGAATAATAGAGGCATTGAGTTTTAAAATAAGTGTTGAGTGCCTGATCAACTAACTATGCCACTATTAGAAAGAAACAAAGGAAAGACAAATAAAATGGAAGCTTATTTGCATCTGATTTACATTATCCTTGTGAGCACTGATCCCATTTTTATTTCATTCCTCTTAATACTATTCAGATTGCAGACTGTAACCTTGCTGCAAATTTACAGCTGAGTTTCATTGTTCATTTAATCATCTCAGGTGTTACTGAAATAGGGAACACTGCTGCTTGAAAGATTTCCCCTGGGGTTCATGGGAGCTGCTTGTATCCTGAGGCTGGAGGAGGGGGCCTACAGATACATTCTGTCAGTGCAGCTCTGAATTTTGATGATCATCTGTTGAAAAATCACATGGGCTATCCTGTGTCAAGACCATCATTGCTGTCTCCTCCTTTTATTCAGCAATTTGTCTTCAAGCTTGCTACTTAGGTTATGTCTTTTTCTTCTCCCTCCTTAAACCCTTGCTTCAGTTTACATATTTGCAATAGCATACATTTACCTCTGCCTCATTCCTCTTATAGGCAGGGACAAATACACAGTGTCAACACTGTGCAGATATACTTTAACCCAGCAGATTATTTCAGTGAGTTTGATGGTGAGGTATGAAATCTATGTGGTAAACTCACAACACAAGAGAATTCTTTGATAAACATTTACCACACAGGTATCTTCATCAGGGACTGCTTTTCTTTCTGCTTCCTAGAGAATTGCTTGCTCTGGTTCAGAAATCCAAAAAGTTAACAGTGTTGGGCAATAGCCAGTAGTATCTATGATTTGAAATTCTGTTTTAAGTAATATTTTATAATGTTTGCTTAAAATCTACAGTGTCTGCAAGCAGCCTTGTCTGTAAAATTATTTACCATTGAATATTTGATGAAAACAAACACAAAAAGCATTATCATGTTCTAAGCTAATTTGTTTAAAAATTTAAATAAATAGCATGAAAAATGTTTTGAAATCTTTGTTTAGCTGCTTTCTATGGACATATACCTATAAGAATCTCATGGCTGGGAGCTCTGACCTGGTGTTTCGATTTGAATTCTTCAAATCAAGTTTTTTCCCCATTTTTGACAGGCAAAATTGTGCTTGGATGATTATGTGACGGCATCATAATGAACAAATGAATGAATAAATAAAAATGTAAAAATTTTCCCTCAGGCAACAAATTTGCTGATTTTAATGCTGGAAGTGAAGGTTAAGTGCTGTGTGACAGAAACTGTACTAGCTGTTGCAAAAGGAGCTGCTTATTTTGATCAACAGCAAAACATTTGCCTTCGAATCTTGAGACTCCAGTCCCAGTTGGAGTGGCAACCTTTCCCCTATAATTAATTTTTGTGTGCTGTAGTCCATTATAGAAGAGAGTGACAGCCTCTGGACACAGATTACTGTCTTATGTATGGCCCAAAGGAACATTATGGTCTTAATTAAAGGTGGCTCAGTACGTCAGCCATTGCAATGGTTTGAGCATTTTTAATATTGTGTCAGTGTCTAACCACCTTAAAAGAATTCTGATAGCAAGCAAACTAAGTAATTTAAAGGCAGCTCGTGTTCTCTGTAAGTTTTGCAGGACTGCTATTGGGAATACTTGATAATTTATGAAGGCTTACACCACCAAATTAATTACATTTTCCTGATGCCACATGTCTTCTCCATACAAGCTAGCTCTGAATTATAAGTAACAATATTGTCCTTGTTCATTCCTTCAGTACAGGAGACAGCTTACTAATAACACTGGTAGAATTCAGTTGCTGTATTTTAGAAGTGTCATTTAGTAAAGCAGCACTACAGTTAAGGTGGTGTATGCTTCTCTAATATTAATTCTGATTTCTGCTGTATGTATTACTGAATCTCAGTTCTTTTTGGCATGGACTTGATTTGGGAGCATTTTTTACGTGGTTTGTAAAAAACAAGTTTGCAGGAAGTGGTCAATGCAGAGACTTGCTGTGATATGCAGGAGGTACAAAGCCACACACTCTACTGTTTTATGTGGGAAAGAGGTTATATTACAAGCCTCTGTTCTGACAAACAAAAACTCCTAGGGGTCCTTAGCATAGATAACTCATTGTTTTTTGTTGTCAGGGGCTTCCTATGAAGCCCTGGAATCTTGAATTGTACTTGGGTTTTGCATAGCAGATACTTGGAAAGTCTGACAAATTATCCTAATAAGGTTGGCTTAGAATGAGTGAACATTTTTCCTTTTTTTTAATTAAAATAAATTTGAATAGATGATATATAAATATGTCTAAACCTTGATCTTTCAATTAATAAGGAGAGAAATAAATGGAGGATCTGGTTTCTTGAAAAAGATTTTAGAATATTGAAACTTTCTTTTGTGCCTCTTCCAATTTTTTTCTATTTGTATGAAGATGATAGAAGAGAATCTAGGGCTGCTTTTGAAATAATTTTCAAGAGAGTGATTTGTGCAATGAAACCTATGATACACTATTACTTGAAATAAAAATTGAATTGGAGATAAAATTCTAGGAGGAGAATTTTTCACAGGAAATCTCACTTTTCTGTAGTTCCTTTAAATACTGAAGTTTGGTCTGTGAAAGCAACTTGCTGTTGTGAAGTTTCAGCAGACTCAGGGGAATTGAGTGCCTGGTACACTTTAAGCTCAATCTTGAAAGAAAAAGCTACTTCCATCCAGCAAAGACCAGAAGTAAGAAAAGAAGAAAATCGCTCTGTCTGTACTGATTCCTTTAAACAAATCATACATTTCAAAGCTAATTAAATTGTGTAAATAACATAATTCTAAAACAAATTGCTTTATTCTCCAAATAAATATGCCACAACCTCAGTCAGAATAGAAAATTAAATAAGAAAAAATAAATGTAAATAACCCCCCTTAATGTAACATTAAGGGCTAGATCTTGGCAAATCATTGTCACTCAGAATGTATTTCAATGTTAGGTCTTTTCAGAGTGGGCTCCAAAGCAACAAAACCCAAAGCTAGCTGCAATCTGGTTATTTTCTATTTTCGGTTATCAGCGTTGGGTAGCCCATTGCTGCAAAAACTTGCAGAAACCTCAGTGTTTGAAAATTTGCATTAAAATTCATAATGTTAATAGCAGATTTCATGTAGGTCACATGAATAAATGTTTTCTGAACCTGGACAGGAACACTACTAGCCATTTGAACTATTACAGTTATTTATACTTCATTTTTTTTACTTCAAACCAGCTTTATTTCAGTGTATATTGAAGTCAACTTTGAAAGACAAGGCAGGGTGTAGGAGATTCATGTCCTCTTTTGGCTTTTTTTCTTGGAGGAATTTGGCAGGTTCTTATGGGGACAGGGAGAAGTGGGAGTCAGAAGAACCTATGGTTTGAAGAATGAATCAGGAATGCTGAGAAGCTTGCCAGGATGGGAGGCCTGGAATTTTGTTATCTTGGAGGTAGAGCATGGTTTAGGTTGGAAGATATGCCAAGAAGGAAAGAACAAATTCATACTGGAAGAAGTTGATGTGATCATAAGAATTCTGCCAGAAATATTTTTTCAAAACCATGCAAGACTGGAGGAACCAAATATAAGAATAAATCAGGTCTGACATTAGCATTGCTGACCATTACTGGAAATGGGGTAAATAAGAGAGAGCAAACAATGGAGAAAAGCAAAACCATATGATGGAAGGAAAGGCAGGGAACAGAGAAAATTAGTTTAGTTTACTGATGCTGGCAAACTAAAGTTCACGAAAAGGCCAAAATATAGGATATTGATGGCTGTCTGTAAAATAGACCAGATCATGGTTGGATGTGTGATCGAACTTCGTACTAAGGACGGATAGTGGAGAGAGAGATGTAGAGGGGTTAGCTGCCAAGTCAGTGGCAGTAATACAAAGGAGAGGTCAAATATTGCATGGTTCTGGACGTGACAAAAGTGATGGAAATATATAAAAAAGCTGAGTGACAGACATTTTTGCACCACAGCCGTGACTGAAATCAGTTCCCCTATGGATGGTGAAAAAGAAAGCTGCACTTTTTATCTACTGCCACTTTAACCTGAAGTGTTTGATCCACCGCAACAAGGTCTCACACCTGTTTGATCTCCTGCTAAAGGCTTTCTGGGTAATGGAAAAGTTAAGTTCAGGCAAAGACATCCAGAGCTCTGTGAGAATCAGTAACTTGGGGGAATGAAGTTAGGAGAGAAAAGGAAGTGAGAGAAAGTGGTTAGGTTAGGAATGAGGGTCTGAAAGTTAGGGAAGAAAAGGTGGAAAGAACAGAGATGTTAGGATGAAGTCCAGGAGGGGAAGAAGAGCGGATGTTGCTGTAGATTCTGTATTTGTCTTGATATGAATAGCAGCAGTGCTTGGAGCAAAGAGGAAGGAAAAATCTTCTGGAGCTAACAGGAACATTGCAAAAGTGTGATGAATGAGGGAATGGGGCTGTAGGATGCAGAGGACAGAGAAGAGCAGGACAAAATTCTGCAAAATAGGACTGGGATGAAAAGAGTTTATTTCAACAAAATTATTGGGACACACAACTGAGAAAAACCTAAAAGGTACCATGGAAGTAACATGTATAGTTATATCCTACTTGGAACATGCTGGAGGATCCTGCATCTTCTTCCTAGAGGGGAGTGAAAGTGTTACTGAACAATGACACTACACAATCAGTGCAGGAGAAATAAACTTGGAGCTAGCAGCTCTCCAGCACTTAGACTTAGCACTTCTCCCAGTGAGGTCTTCTGCTCCAGTATTTTCCTTTTTGCTGCATTATGGAGCTATACACCACTTTTCAGCTACATCCGTGACAGGTGTATTAAAGGCTAGTCTTCAAATATTAGTGGTTCTGCAGAGAAGACCATGTTGAACTAATGGTGAATTACATTTTCTGCTGCATTTACTCTTCAGCTCTGAATAATGTTTGGTCATCTTCACATTATGTTAGGATGGTGAAGGCCTTCCAGGTGGTGACATCTGGTTGTGCTACTTTACGGTACAAAAAATGCCTCAAGGAACTAAGCCTCAAGTAGTTCAACATCTGTTTCAGGTTGTTTCAAGAGATGGTATACTCCTTGTAAGCTTGCCCATGAAGAATTCTTACATGAGCTTTGACAGCAGCAACATTTTTCTGCTTTTTCTGCAGCATGCAGTTAGAAGTTCATTTTTTTTAAGGATTTGTTTGTGCTCTGAAATTGAAATCTACCTGAAAGTGGCTGGTAAAGACAATGTTAATTGAACATCAATAACACTGTAAATTCTTGCAGGGGCAAGGTATACCCAACAGCCCTTCACACAGTCAAGACTTTTTAGCTGGAATAGTATTGAAAGTGTTGTGTCCCCATCTCTTCTTAAAATTGAAGGAAATCCAAATCTTTGTCAGCCCATTCAGGAGTTTGCCATCTGTTCTCACCCTCTGTCTTCTGGTAGCAACAATGTCCTCTAATTTCCCTTTGTCACTAATAGCAAAACAATTGCACAGCAAGCAATAAACCAAATCAAAATCCTTCCTAGAAGACAAAGGACATTTGATTTTTGACCAAAAATTAAGTTATCCATCTTTTGCTCTGTCTTGAGCCAATGACTCCTGAGTTTACACAGTTTACACATCCAGATTGTTTTATTTTGAAGTAAACCTGGAGTCTAACAAATTGGACAGAACACCGGTGAAGAAGTATTGTAACTTTTTAGTGATACAAATATAAATTGACAACAAATGGCTGACCTAGGCCAGGGTTTATAAACTGGGAACCACAAGATGGTGCTGATATAATTAGCTTGGCTTTAGTCTGGCTCAGCTCAATAACAAATACATTGCCTTGTCTCCTAAGGAGGCAACAAGAAATGACTCAACATGAATCAGTTACTCTGTTGTTCCCCAACACATTTACAGCAAAATGGAATTTGTTTTCAAAGTGTCAGGATAACAGACAGAGCTACATCCTCTTGTTGTCACTCCTTCAGCATCTCCAGTGGCTGGGCAACTATACCTTGTGGGAGCTTCTTTATAAAATATAGTTATATTGCAAGTAATTGTCCATTGTAGAATGTGTTAAGGAAGAAATAATGTGAGATCCCTGATGACAGTATATCCAGACAGCACTGCAGCCAGATCTGTGCATATGCCCAGAGCTGTTACCATAACTTTAATAAGTGAAACATCCTACACTTGTAATCATTTGAAAAGGAAGGCCAGAATGGCTGGGTATTTGCCAGCCACATCAGGGTACACATATTCATTGCAGTCCTCCTTAGAGCCACATTGTATTTGGGAGCCAAAGCTGATCCCTAAGAAAATAAACAGTTGCAGACTTTGTAGCAAAATCCTCCGAGGATTATCGTAAAGGACTTCTGATATATCTTGCTGGGAAGCTTAGTAGGTAATTACCTTTACCTGCCCCCCCTGCTGAATTTATATTTCTCTAGCTGCTGCCCCTATCCCCTGGGTACGCCAATGGATATGTGGAGGTCCACACAAGCAGGAGGCTGCTGTGCTGATTTTAAAATTCCCCCTGTTCCCTCATGCCAGTTTTTCTCTGTCAGGGTGGCTGTGCTACAGTGGGAGGCAGCATGTGCTCATGCCTCAGGGCCACCAGTCCCTGCAGTTGGCACACTGAAATGCCCAGCAAAGGTGACTTTGTGCCGTGGCTGAGGATGGTGCTTGGGGGTGTTCACTGGCACACGTTCCCTTCTGCCATCTCTGCTGCGGGGCGATAACTGCTGGCAGATGACTGTGAGCATCTAGGAGCTTTAAAATGTCCCAGAATATTCCCCATGGGTTTTCTGTCAGTCTTTGCATTGTGCTGCCCTCATTAGTTTCCCTGTATTTCTTGTCCTAGTCCAAGTGGAACAGCTGAATGAAAGGGACATCTTTTGTGGTAATAATAACATTAATCTCTGTTGGATTATGACTTCATTTATCTATCTATTAGCAAAAAATAACATCAAAAAGGTGTATGCAGGACACCTTGAATAGACCCATAATAAGAATGTTGTTGTTATAGTGTACTCAATAAATAGACTCTTGTCTGCAGTGAAAGAGGAGCTTAGAATAAACTGTATTAAGAAGTAGCATGGATGTGTCTATATAAAGGAGGAATCAGGGGGGACAAATATGGACAGTCAAATCTTTTCCTGGAACTAAAATGTAGTTGTTTTGAACATGTGTGCGCACACGCGCGCACACACACACACACATGCACACTAGTAGTGCATTCTTTATTTATTTGTTTTGTTTTTACCAAGGAGTACTGCTAAAATGGTATGAGAGAAAGTTTTTTTAAATATTATATGGTTTATCTGTAAGCAGAATGAACTCGATAACTTGTTATATAGTCTGGTTTTGTGTGAATATGTTCCTGTTTTAGCATACTGAAGACTGATGTTGTTACATACACAGCCTTCTTCACAGCTGTTTAAACTGTGCCTCTTGGTTTGCTCTGCAGATTTCCATGAACATTTAGATTTATGTTACATCCCTTATCATGCCAGTGCTGTTGGTTGGGCTTCTGATGCTGAAGAAAGTGATTTGGTTTTGTTGGGTGTGTATGAAAAATAAAAGTCATTTAAGTGGGAGTAGCTTCCTTTTAAAGCCTCACATGTGATCTCAGCCTTAGAGATATGATGGAATGGACATGGAGATATTAGACAGTTCAGTAATGCCTTTGTGATAAAGCAGAAGGAGGTCTTTTGATCTCCTAGATTCTGGGGTTGCTTTTTATGTTAAAGTGGAGTGTCATAGATTACTGCTGGCTACCCCATGCACAATGCACTACTCCCATGGATTATACACAAGGATTTTAAGAAGGAAGAGTGAGGATTTCCTCAAACTTCTGTTTTGTGGTCAAAATTGTACTTCATTACCTTTAAACTATTTGTACAAAAGTTGTGTTGGCCGTGGATGAGTAGCTGATGGTTTCAAAACTTCTTACAACTGCTTGCTAAAAGAAAAAAACTACACTCCATTAATTGTTTTCCCTAGCTGTATTATTTTTTATTGCTCTTTCCTGCAGCAGTCTTTCCTCACAATTTGTATTCAGGTTATCTAGAAGGCCACTGGCAACCTGAAGCATGAATAACTCTAGTCCATGTGGAATTCTACCATGTCTGTCATTAGCAACAAATATGTGTTTGAGAAAAAAGCTGAATGCCAGTACCAGTGATTTTTCCCTGTAAATGAGAAGCTCAGAGCACAGCAGCTTTGCTATGAACTCCCTGACAGGCTTTATGAAGATTTGTCCTGTATTATTATCTCTGGTTGCTGGTTGCAGCAATTCTGAAAAAGCTCATTGGTTTCCACACCTTCAGACAGAGAATAGACCCCTTGGGTTCAGGATGAGCAGTTGGGTTTGCCTCCTTGAAAATATGGGTGAAGAGGAAAGAAAACAAGATTTGGTCCTGCAGGTTAGCCTGTGGGGAAATCCCAGTGGCAAGATCATGAAGGTGGCATAGTCTCACAGCACTGTTCTTGGAGCTGTAGGAGCTGGGTTTCTGCTGCGTGCAGAGCCTTACAGACATGCCTCAGTATCCTCTTTCCTCTGGCACCATCACTCAGGAAAACCTAATTTCTATTTCTTTAGCGTGTTCCCTTCATAAAGTAATAAACTGTGCTTTCAAATGTGGAGGGATAATCAGCTGTACACTCTGACAGTGCCAGAGTCCTTTGGAAGGATGGAGGTTAAGAACATGGCCTATGGATTTTGGGCATTCTTGGGGCAGGTAGCCAGGTTGGCCTGTGCTTGGAAGGACAGTGCAACATGGTTGGCAGGTTGCTCAAGAAGTGCCTATACTCAATGACCTCCCAAACCTTCTGCATCCTTCCCTGCCATATTTTTTCTGCCCCTCAGCCGGGCATTATGCAAGTGCTGGAATCAGCATGTCAAAAGAGGAAGGCCCCCTGCCAGTAAGGTAGGAAAAACTCACGAGCTAGCCTTAAGCGTTGACCAAGAGCATTATCATTTCAGAACTGCTCCTTATGCATTGATCTCTGCTGAGCTTGGCATCATACAAACCCTTCTTTCTGAGTGGCTCCCAACTTTGCTTCTCTGAGATTGAGCAGAGAAGGATTTCTTTCTCTTGTTAACTAGGGGAGGTGAGGTCAGAAGGAGAAAGAGCTTGGGTGGCCAAGATGCAGGTGGTGAAAGAGCTGGGAAGGGTCTCCAGATGACTGACGTAAGGGTTCATAAAATGATGAGGGCCCAACCCTCATCATTCCTTTAAACCTAAATGTTTGTATGTGTTACCAAAAGATCATGTAAAACTATATAAACGTTTTCACATGTTGAACTACAGATTAACTGTGGTGCTTATGATGATAATTAAAACCACAAACACAACATATTGTGAAAAATACCACATGTACATTTAATTATGATTCAAATTTCCAGGCATGCAGTCAGGGAAAGGAATTACTGGGTGCCTCTTGAAAGTTGTTCTTTGTATTCAGAAAATCTTAGGCAATGCTGAGTATCTTGAATGATTGGATCTCTTTATTTGTAGAATTTGGAGAAGATCTTTCATTATTTTTGGAGTTATTGTTTAGATCTGTCATTTTTTGAACTACTTTTTAAAGTGAAAGAGACTGGCATATATGGGTTTGGTGTGATCAGTATATAATTTTCCAGCTCAAATACCTAGAAAAAAACCTTAATTTTTGACCATTTCAAACCATTAAAAAGAGTGTATATCTGCAGGTATGGGAGGCGGGAAGAGTTTTTGCACAGGTATGTTTTCTTTTGGGCTTGTAATTTTTTTGTTGAATGTTTGCAACGTCAAGACAAATATTTCTGAATGTTACTTTAAGTATATGGTTTTGGGGGTGATTTGACATGTTTGTTTCCTGTCCCACAAACTTTGCCATACAGCACTGAGTCTGCAGCTTCATCTCAGAGTTGAGCAAGTCAGGACATTTACTTGGGGTTATGCTGTTCCATGAATATCAATTAGGCTGAAATGTAATAGCCACATCAGCAGCTGAAGAAAACAAAAATGGACACTAAATAATAATAATAATAATAATAATAATAATAATAATAATAATAATAATAATAATTATTATTATTATTATTATTATTATTATTATTATACTTTTTAAAATTTTATAACTAGTCTCATAAATTTTTTAAAGTTTGAGATGTGTTTTTGAATGATGGTGGTAAGTGAGACTAGAAATGGGGCAAGAAGCAATATCCTCACCAAAGCGGTCTAGAGGCCAAGACACAGAGGTCATGACTATTGCCAGGAGAATGGAGATAGGAGAGTAGCTGCCTGATGTAGGTAAAAATAAAACCTGCTTTGTACAAACCACAATTCAAAATGGGAGAATTTGGTCTTTTGACTTCCCCAGCCTCATTGCAGTGCCTATCTTCTAAGGTGAACCTGCAATGAGCTTTCTATTCACCTACAGTTTGGGGCCTAATTCTCCACTGCACATGTTGTCTGCACAGTGCAAAGTGACACTGCAGGATGTAGGAGAAAGACTGTGACCATCTCCGAGCAGACAGGATTATCTCCATTGCACACCACTGCAACATACACAAAAATTGTTGTGAGGCTTGGGACTGCCGTAATGTTAGCACGCTGCAGATGGGTCTGAGGGATCTTTACACCATCTTGTGCTAAGCAGTAGAAACGTGCCCAGGTTACATGTGTGAAACAAGTAGTAGTAAAATCTTAATGATCCAAGGAAACCATTGAAAATACACAAGTTGGGTTTTTTTCAGTAATCAATCAGAAACATTCAAAATTACCAATAGTGAATAGATTGAAAAAAATATTTGAAAAAAAATACTTAAAGTATCATAGGTCATGTTTAAGATTCAAACAGATAGAGATCTTATGGTATTCAAAGAGATAAACTTTTAAAAATATTTTTTGTTTATTTAAAAAACCCCATTTTTCTGATATAAAATGTTTTGTCAAAATTGTTGAGTGCTTGAGCCTATTTTTTATTTTTGTTTTATGCAGTGTTTTCTTCTCCTTTGGGTTTCTGAAAATTTCCAAATTATTTTTTTCTCCATTTAAGTTCTCTGTAAACAATCATAAAAAATGAGCAAAGCCATATCTCTTGCCATTAAAAGGTAATATTTTAAGAAATCAACAACAGTTTTTGTGAAATATGACATGTCAAAAAAAGAAAAAAACCACCACCCCACACAAAAAAAGAAGTGATACTTCTATAAAAAACTGTGATGTTAAATTCTGAACAGCTGCAATTGAAAACAACACCTTGCAGAGTGTCAGGAAATTATAGCTACAGAGTCAGCAAAACACAGGTGTAAAGGGCTCCCTCTGTGGAGCACAACAAGCTGTGATGTTTGCTGTGTATTTGAGTTTCTTGGGTTGTTGTCTTGGGAAGTCTGGCTGGCAATCTTCTCTGGGAATCTGAATATAGTGTGAGAGAAACATCACACTGGGCTGTTCAGCTTGAACCTTGCACTGTGCCTGCTGTGACGCATACCATTATTATTATTTTTTTTTTAGGGTTGAGTTGGGTTTTTTTGCTCTGCATTAATGTAACCAAGATCTTAACAGCAGCATATGCACAACAAAGCTGCTAACCAAGGAAATATCAGGCTTACAGCATTTCTTTGCACCACAGTTGCTTATCAATGAAGCGTATATATAGCCTAATTAACATAACTGGAACGACTATAATTATGCTATCATTTTGTTTACTTTAGCACATTCTGTTGAGGTATATGGGTAGCAATATTTGTTATTGAAATATTCCCCCTTGCTACATTCAGGCTGTTTAATTATCCTGTTAGTCTATTTTATTTATGGTGTGATTTAGTTGCTTCAAAGTGAGGAAAGTGTTAAAGTCCACAAACTCTTGGCTTACATATTCTTCTCTATTTTGGATCTTGGACACAATCTGATAAAGCTTTGAGTAGTTCTTACTCATGCAAGTAAGGCCTGTTATAATTAATGTCACTATTGTCTTAAATAAGACTTTGGAGGATAGAAGCCTAAAAATAAAAATAATCAAGAACATACACAGCAAAAAGACTTTCAAGCTTGCCATTTGAGAAAGTGTAACACAAAAGTGAAGCTGCTAGTTTGGGAGAGAACTGCTAGACAAAGACAATGAAGGGAAATTATATCAAACATTTCTTTTTCTCTGGTTTAGACTGCCCTACTGAAATGAAATTGCACCGTTTCTGGTGCAGGCAAGATTTCCTGCAAATATTTCCAAAGAGGGTTCCTTCTGCAGTCAGGATGATGATTGCCTCAGCTTTTCTATAGCCCACATGGACACCTGCATCTTCATGGCTTCAGCAGTGGCATCATCAGTGCTCTCTAGGTCCACAAAAGCCTGAGCATCCTTGGTGAATTGCAATGTGACAACAGCTCAGGAGAGGCAGCCACGGTACATTCTTACCCCTCATGCCTTGCCTTAGGTCAGAAGGGGAGGAGAAGGGCACATGGGGCATCAGTCCTTGATGACAGGCATTTCTGGACATCTGAGGTGTCAGAAATCCTTGTGATGCTGTTGTCTTGAACTTCCCTCATCCTCATGCACCCACAGTGCAGGCAGAAAAAGCCCTTCACTGGTTTTCCCCAATGGAAGTGGTGCACAACCAGCTCACCTAGCAGAGACCTGGATCATCTGCTCCCTTGCATTTCACCAGGGTTAATACCACTCACTTTACAATAGTGTGCACAACATGAATAAAGCAAGTCATGTTTGTACAGCTATATGATTTCCATAATTAGGAATGTCAAGAGTATATTTTAAGGTAAGGATGTATAAATTAACATAGACTGAGAGTGTTGGCAGTTTACCACACCTTTGGGTGTAGTCCAGGGCCTTTCTTCACATTAAAGGAATAACAGAGGTTCTCTCAGGCCTCTTGCTGAGTTTGTTTGTTGGCTGCAAAGGTCCTATTTTATTTTTTTGCTTTTGATGGAGCAAAACTGTTCACAGTAGTGTTGAGTACCTCTTATGTGCAAGCTGTCATACTTACAGTCACTTCTAATTGGGAACAAATTTACTTCTCAAGTTGACACACACCACAGATGAAGTGCCTTCAGCATGTGGCAGGTCAGAGGTGCCCAAATCTTCTCAGGGATCTTCTGATGAAAACTGGATGGCCTGAAATCTTCCCTCTCCTCTCCCTACCAGCCCATTACCCAAAGACAATATAGATGTTTAATTTCAAGACACCAAGTATGAAAGGGTGAGGGGAATTTACTGGGAGGTTTTCCTGAGAATTACAATCACACCACAGTCAAAAGAAGAGGAATAAACAAAGAAAAAGCACAAGTCAAGCCTGTTAAAGAAGTCTCACAGGGGCTTTACTGCCTGCCCATGTTTCTTTACCACTCTTGGTCAGGCACCATATGTAAATGAATACTGCTTACATGCAAACTCTCCCTTAGAGTTACATCAGCTACTCCTAATAAAAGCTCAATACATGGAACTTAATCATCTACCAGATGTTTTTATTTACCAGTTCTTATTTTTTATTTAAAATTGCTCATGGGATTTTCTAGTCACTTGGATCTAATTTAAATGAGTAGACCCAAATTCATCTCTGACAATACATCATTGAAGTGACGCAGTTTTACATAAGAGATGAATTTTATCCATGGACCATATTTTTTTAAGAATAAAATAATCTGTTACCGGAACATAATCGCATATACATTCTTTCTAACCCCTTGGTCATCCCCATGAATATGAAGGACATAACATTTGGTGACAAATACTCACATGTGCATCTCTTTCCACCTCTCTCTCTGCCATACCAAGGTTTTTAGCATTGAAATGATAGCTGATTGTCTCTCCTTTTCTTATACAAGCACAAAGACAGAGGGAGAACCAACACTCAGAGCCAAATATCTCAATGTCCAGTGAATGCAGTGAAAATTGTGCCTTAAGAACTGCAGGACTGAACTGCTGTGTCAGAGTGTGAGACTAGTCATGATTTTTATCCATCTCCTTCTCTCTTCCTCTGACATACTTGTGGCATTTGCTCTCTCACTGTAGCCCATTAGTTGGTAACAGAAAGCACAGAATATTTCATAGGCCGTAAAGAGCAGAGACCAAATGTTGTGACATGCCTGTCAATGACCATAGCTGGACTTGCTGATCCTTGCCTTCCACTTTTGTGCTCCTGTTTTAAACACTACATAGGTAAATGTCTTTCTGCTGTTTGCCAAATTGTCCTTGAAGTCTAACCCTTTCTATTCCTAGATTGGCTTCTCTTAATTACACTGTCAGTCTTGTTAGGGTTTTCTAGATGTGTGATGGTTTAGTAGGTTTTATACAAATAAACACTGGTTTCACTTGCTAAAAATATACGCTTTAATTATCCACTGATTTCTTAAATTCAGAATGAGGAAGAGAAATCCCTTCTGGTTTAAACAGCTTTCTAGTATTCTGCAGTTGTTTGTAGGAACAGCAACCTCACAGCATCTATACACGGGGCCCTGCCACCTCGGAAAAGTGATGCGAGACCCTCACCCCTTGCACAAACAGAGTCTCTTCTGCTGAGTCTCTGTCTGCTGAGACTCTCAGCAATACCATGAATCATTTTATCATCACTGTTGTCATCTGGGAAAGCAAACAGGGTTTTGCCCTCTATTTTGGTGTTGTTTGTGCTCATTACTCGAACTCTTGCCCTCCCCATTCCTTTTCCTACCACAGACACTGTTTCTGCTCCCTTTCCACTCCCACTCAGTCTCTTTGCCTTTGACATTCTCCTCTCGTACTGTTCGTGTTTCCCTTGTACTGGGTTATCTCAACAGTTTATATTAAACTCCTCTGCTAACCACATGCCATTTGTGCAGCTGCATGCCGCACACAGGCTTACTCCATGCCTTCTTTGTTTACTCTAGGTGTAGGTGACAGCTGAAGCTGTCAGGAAGAGCAATAGGTGAAGCTTTGCTTGAACAAGCCTAAACTTCTGTGGTCACTAATGCCTTGTCTGTGTGCCCAGCCTTAGCCTTGTGAGACCTGTTGGTTTATGCAACTGGGAAAAAAGTAGTCTCTTCCTTTGAATAAGAGAATTTTTGAAAAGTACCAGAATGACCAAGGCATGAAAGCCTTGTTAAAGGGAGCCTGGCACACATCATGCACAGCTGATGTTGCATGTGGTTTTGTGAACATCACCAGTCCTGTTCACTGCTGTGGTCCACAGGGAAGCCCCTGCAACCAACAAGGCAAGAGCAGCAAGGAAAATAACTGCAGACAACCAAAACCTCTGTGAGAATATCCTGCTCGACACATCTTCCTAAACTGGGATTACAGCAGGGCACTGGGACTCTTGAGTAAAAAGCCCTCACGGTATTTAATGACCACAAGTGGCAAAGGTTTATGGTGTACTTACACACATACCTTCCAGGCATTGCTTTTCTAGTAAGACCATATTGACCACTGCAGTGGTGGAAGCATCTGTTCATGTGCACTGTCTACCTCAAACCACTGCCTTTGCAGAGGACAGATGCTATGTAGAGAGCTTGTCTACCTACCTTAGTCATTTCCCAGCAGACAAGAAACTAATCCTTTTCTCAGACCAGTCTCTCATAACTCCGAACTGAGACATGTCACAAAAATATTGCATTTTTATTCAAACCAGCCATTGTTTAATTGTGTTGTTTTTATCAGCAAATCCTTGCTTTCAAAATTTCCACATGTGACAAGTCACATAGTAATGCATTACTTCAGGCTGTATCTTTCATGTTGCATTAGAGAGAGATGAGCTTAACATGATTTGATACTTGCAACCTGCTTCAAACATAGCATGTGAAAAATTTGAAAAAGATGCATCTTTCAGGAGAAACAGAGTTTATAGATTTATTTTCTCTTTTATTTACAATTTCTCCCTTTTTAGTTTCAAATGGAAGTTAAATAGTTGGATTGTTAGAGAAAGAGCTAATCAATGCATTTGTTTTTCTTATTTGTAAGAATTCTGTCAACTTCCAATTGTTTGTCTGATTTCTGCTTTATAATTTCCCAACTTTCTTACTGAGAGAAAAATTTACCTGGTGGCTACTAGGAGAAGGTTTTTTAATGAAGCAGCAATTAATTTGGAGAAAAAATAGATACAGCTTCTCTTAATGGTTACTGATAACAGAAGAAATAATTCTATTTTGAAAGATGAAGGTTTCTATGGCTAAATCCTACATGGTCAGACTCTTATATTCTAAGATATTTTAATTCTCTGATTCAAAGCTGTACATAGCAACTCCATCATACAAATGAACTTACTTGCCTTACAACAACAGTGAGGAAAAACAAAATAAAAATAAACTGAGTTGTTAGAGTAGCTTCAAATAATTTAATTTAGCATATTTATAGCGATTTGTTTACATTTAAACGTAGTCAAAATGCATATTTTTCTTAGGAAAGTAACAAAAGGAGTATTGTGACATTTGAAGTTCTGTGTTGTATTTTTCTTCTCATAGAAAAATGTTTTGTCAAGAAACTGGTCTCCTGAAACATTTCTGAGCATGTGCTAGTTTCTCCCAGTATAAGCATGTTTGTGCTTAGTCTGCTTGAAGTGTTTTCTGCTTTCCTCACTACTTGTATTTCATTTTCTCTAAGATGTTGTACTTACAGTAAGAAACTACATTTTTTATGAACATAAAGCAAGAGACTACAGTGAAGTATGAACACAAGCAGGTTCATGAATCACACTGGGCTAGACACCAATGTTTTTATTCCTTCTGAGCCATTCTATTTTGCCCCATGAAATCACAATAATTTCAGTGGGATAACTTGTCCAGGTTATGAACTCAGTTCATTATACATGTAGGTAAGACATTCTGGGTTTAGGGCCTTTTTCAGCATGAGGATCTTTATTTTAACTGCACATTTCATCTGGTATTGATGTTAATATCACTGCAACAGCCTAATTCTCCAGCATTTCAGGACTTAAATTTATGATTTTAAAAGACAAATTATGAGCTAGCCAAGAAGCAGTATCCTAATGCAAAAAACACAGGGTAACATTATCTAATTCCTGTGTACAAAATCAGAATACTTGACCAAAATGGTCTTTTCTGGTGTCAAAATCTGTAACTTTAAATTCTAAATTGTAACTTTACCTCAGTTGAAATGGACATGAATTGTTTTATCTATGTTTGCTTTTAATCTGCTTTAGATTAGAGAGACGTTCTAAGAATCCCCATAACTGTCCTTCCAACACCTTGGTTTAGCAGCTTTTCTAATGGATTTCATAAATTACAATTAGATTCCAAAGTAGCCCTCCAGTAGATGAAGCAAAAGGAAAGAAGAAAACTCACCCTCAAGCCCCAAACCCGCTACTTAAAAGGAAGACTAGCTTTAAAATGCCCCTCCTTCCATTGCTGAAGAGTTTCCTATAACACAGCTGTTGGAAATAACAAGAGACTAACCTCCGCACAAGGGTCAGCACCCAGTGATTCTTTGTAAACCAAAGGGTATATTTTTGTTCAGACTCCCTGAAGTTGCCTAAATGGCATGTCAAACCAAGCAGCGATGTTATGAGCAGAGGATGTGGTCTGTATTTCATGGTTGGTTCTAAATGATTGGGGATAAATTAGAGATAATACCAACAAAAATATTTTTGTTTCCAAAATGAAAATATTTTACATGCTCTTCTAGTTTCCCGGAAACTAAGTACTTGTTGCACTCTTTCACTGGGCTAAGAGGGGATAGAGGTAATGGTGTTTTCTAGACCATCACTATCAGTGGATCTTCATTTAAACAGAAACCAAAGGTAAATGTAATGCTCTGTGCCTATGGTTAGCCACTCTTGCTTTTAAATAACGCTTTCACAAGCTGGCAGGATATTGAGTTTCACTGCCAACTATTTGATTTGGTAATAAACTCAAGTAGTAATGGCTAGCATAATCCACTGATGTACAAGCAGACAGTATGTCAAGAACTTACTGCAGTGGATGCTGTGATACTACCATATGCACCAGGTCAGACTGCGGTAACATCTAAATCCTTGAGCAATAGTTAAAGCTCTTTACAACAAGCCAACATAAATCTAGAAAGTCAGCCAGAATCTTGCACTAAATTTTTCCAAAGCACGTGCCAGAAAGTGTCTGCTGTGCTAAGGTATCGTGATTTGCAGTGCTGCTAAACGTTTTCAGTGCCAGCCCCCTTTATCCATATAGCCACATGAGCAGCAGTGGAAATTACTTATTATAGGTAGATTTGCCTCAAAGCCCGGAGTGGGTCTCTGGGAGCTTCCCACTTCCTCGCTCACACTGATGAGTCCTCCTCGTTGTTGCTGATCATGAAAAGGCATTGCCCATTACAACCCCTAAAATACCAGCTCTTAAACGGTCTATACACATCTGTGGGGCACAGCTGAAAAGCCGAGTGGATACAGCATGCTTCTTACATTAGTTCCATTTTTTTTTTCTGATTTGCCACCCTTTCAAAGAAAAATGCCTTTATGTAGTTACCTTCAGGATACCCTTAACACAAGTCAGGTTAAGGTAAAATGCAGAAAAAAGTATAGATTTACAACATCCAAAGCAGACTATGAAAACAAAGGTTTATGCAAGGTATGTGCAGAATGGAATTAAAACCACACAATCTGTACACATGAAGCTGAAATTGAAGTTATTTCTTACTACAGACAGCTGAGGTGCTGAAGGTTCCTCAGTACAAACCTCATCAGCAATTTTGGCCTCTGTAATGCCCAGGGTGTCAGCTTGCAACCCTTGGAGAGGAGCCATCCTGGGTGAAACTGCCAGCTCTAAATCACCTCTCTGGGGTCCTTGGGACTGCCATTCATGTCAGCCTTCCCATGCAGGCAACACAGGTCGTTCATTGGAAATTTGAACGGACTGCTCCCTTTCAACCCTCACATGAAAGACACGATGGAGTTTGGCTGTCGGTAAACCTTAACCAACTTTTCATTTGTTATGTATGCAAATTTTTCTTCCAAAAAACTAATTGGAAGTTCTAATCTTTAAGAGACAGTCACACAGTGTGCAAAACCCCCTGATAAAATATCTAAATAAATGCATCATGGAAAACAAATCCTGGTGATGATAAAAGGCTAATCCAATAAACTAATCTGATCAAAAGATCAGTCTTGTAAAATCAATTACATTTGTCTTCAAACACAAAGACATACACAAGGTTCTTAGAAGAAATACATTCTCTGTAGGGATTAAACCACAAACTGATTTATGAATATACTCCCCTAAGAGAAACTAGAATATAATTCCTGAAGTATCTCTATCAAGAACCAACAGGAATTTTGTCTCTTTTGAACAAGTTTAGCAACTCACTTGAAAACATGTAAACAATGTTTGGTATACAGCATGTGATTTATAGCATACACTGTTTTGTCTCAGTGCTTTCAAGGAGAACAACAGCAAGCTGTAAAACCTTCTGCTTCAGATCATTCCTTCAAAATAAATCCAGTTCAGATGCTCTATGAGGACTGGTATTTCAAAGTGATAACTGACAATTTATAAATCACCCACTTTATTTTGCAATGAGACAGCACATCTGTAATCCATATATATTTCCCATTAATAACTGTGAGGGTGCTGCTGCATTGATTGTTTCATATCATGTACATTTCACCTTACTAACTAACCTTGAAGAATAGTGAAAATGAGCACTTTTCTGTTTTTTTTCTTCATGCTCAGGGAATATTTTAAGATGAGCTGTTTCAAATAAATTCAAATAAGATATTAAACCACCAGAAGCTCAGCATATTCATCAGTTTATTAATGAAATCCACACTGGCATAATTTCTGTTTCATTCCCTTTTCAGACTTCCACATCAAATATGAAAGCTGAGCAACACAAAGAGGAAATACTTTATTTTATTTTAAAAACTAGTCAAAATGTTGAGTCACTTTTTCAGGGTTGACATAGGTAACAGTGTGACTTTGCATGCCTTCAGGATTTGTAAAATTGCCAAAATAGATTTTAGGAAACTGGTGGGACTAGACTACCTGGAGGGAGTTTTAACAGCAAGAAGATTGATTATAGCCAGCTCTGCTAAGGGACAGTTATAACAGGCCAAGGTGCATTCCCTGTCTGCCCTCAGGCTATGATGCCTGCTGAAATCTGCAAAAAATGTGTAACTTGGACTGTTCCCATTTGCTATTCTAGCCTCACTGCCTTGAGAAACGACTACACAAATTGCAACTGGATTTGTACCAAAGTCTTTGAGTCAAAGAAAAGGCTCCAATCATGCCACCTATGGAAGTTTCTTCTCCTGCATGTATCCAAGAAGGTCATGGCTAGCTGCAGAGAAGACCATACAAAATATTTTTCACTGAGCAGAGCACATCTTTTCCACTTTGCCCATGTTTTCTTTTTCTTTTGCCCAACTTCATGTTCAATGCAAAGGTTTTTGTGTTAAAATGTATCCTGTCTTGACATCTTTTAAATTTATATTAAGGTTTATATTGAGCCTTTGATTATTGAGGTATAATGATCTCCATTAATAAATCCTATATGGATAAGCTGAAAAATTAACCTCCCTGGCAAAAAGACATGTGGAACTGCATAGGAAATGTTGGATGAGTACACCACCTACTTTGTAATGCAGATCCTAATGACTGCTAACAGTGTAAAATCAGCGAACTTAGTTCTCTCTCTGCTCCTGCCTAATACTGTTCATAAATCAAAAATACTGAAGATGAAATCGTTGACTTCATGTCACACTAAACATTCAGAATCATTATCCCAAAATCCTTTTGGGAAGCAGACAAGATGCTCTCAGTTCAGCTCCCTGTAGATTGTAGGTCAGTAGCACAAAGACATAGCATATAATTGGACTCAAGTGGTAGTCTGAGCTCATAAGAGGCCAAGGACAAATTAGTCCGAATAGCCTCCTACTTTAAAAAGAGACATTTCAACATGGGCACAGTTCAGATTTGCAGCTGCCTGACCTACGGATAAATACAAGGCTTTAATGCTTCCAGAAACTGAACAGTGAACAATTTGGGTGTCTGAATATGACAGGAAGCATCAGCGTTTTTGATCCAGGGCATTTCTGTGAGCATTTTGGCTTCAGGATGAACTCTGAATTCTTGAATTTATATTGAAGAGTACAAAACTCAACTTTAAACACTAGATTATAAAGGGAAATGAAGACTGAAATGAAAGCAGCATGCAAATACTGTGAAATGTTTCAAATAAATACCAGATATTGCTTTTTAATGTTATATGACATTTTACAGATGCAGAAAACAATCAGACATCTATTGTCAGCCAATTAGTGCATTAAAATAAACGCAAATGCAAAACTCACTGACCTGATACCATTTTTGATATCATGTAAATGGTATGTAATTGATTTTACCAAGGAATTTTTTAAATGACTAAGCACTCATGCTGAATAATGGGAGAATAAATCAGGAAAGGATCAGTCCATATTTGTCCTGTTTCTTATATTCTCCAACTATCCAATAGCAGCTGAGCATGCAGCAGCAGATTAGGGTTAAAACTCTTTCATCTGACTTGAACAGGCAAATATGTTCCTGAAATTGAGAAGACAAAGAAGTTGTCTGATTTGGAACTTAGGTTCCCATTCACATCTGGCTGTCAGTTAAAAAATGATAACACTGAGCACATTTCACACTTTGGATAGAACAAATATTTTCTTCCAGAAAAAATGTTTGCAACACATCAACAGTATCATTTATAATACAGTCAAACTGGAAGGTGGACAAAGTGGCTAAGGTATGAGCCCAGGACACAAAAGAATCCGCTTTCAGGCTTCACCTCAGGCTTTCTTGGTGATGTTAGGCCAGTCATGTGGCCTCCTGTATGTCTCAATTTCCCTTCCGTATTGCAAGGCTAATAGCATCACTTTCCACCACAAAGGAGGACAGTCCTGTAGGTTTGTGATTCAGCCTATATAGCCTGGCAGGAAGAAACAACACATTGTGCTTCTCACTCTCTGGGGTTATTTCTGGGACTTTACAAGGAGGTAAAAGAGGACTGTGAATTGTACTTTCTGCTGCTGGAACAAAAGTAAAGGTGCCTATCAGATTTAATCAAGCTGTTTGCCTGCTTTTACTCTCATGTACTTGAAACACTGCAGCACTTTGTTTTCTTTGTAGTGTTTTGATGCAACACTTCTTCATTGGTTCAGTTTATGCTCGAAGAGATTTAGAATTGGACATAACTTTTAAGTGGAACTTTTAGCGTTTGTCTTAAGGGCCTGACTCACAGAATCTGTCACATTCCCCCAGCATGCTAACATTTCAGCTGAAGCATTGCAGTCACCACTGTAGAGCAGTGGCCATATTTTTATATATATTGCTTTGTAATGAGTAAATGATTCCTGTTGAAAAGAGGCTGGTAGAGCAGAAGGTAGAAGGTTCCAGTTTTGCCTTCAGAAAGCATCACAGCTGCAAGTGGCTGGGGGCATGAGAGCAGTCAAGGACCCCCAGGGCAGACCTCTTTTCCCATAGCCACATGAGATAGGAGAGGGAACAAGGATTTACTAGTGCAGAACAACATGATGCTAAGCAACAAGATGCAATTCTGTACTCTAAAATCAGCAGCAAGCTCTTGTTGACTTCTGCTGCAGGAGAATTTCAGCCTCAAGAACATAACATTTCCCAGCATCAGGAAGAGCAGGTCTTTCACACACCTGCTCTTTTGTGGTAGCACTCCATCATTCATACAGTGAGTCTGAGTACGGGCTTCTGCTAGATGCCCACACTCACCATGCTCTCTCAGCTGAAAAGGAATGGAGATGCCCACTGGATATTTTTGAAACTGGTATTTCAACTCATTTCCACCCTTTGCACCTTTCCCACTTTTTTTTTTTTTTCCCCCTCTTCCCTGTCTTTCTCCTCTCTCTAATATCTCCAAACCCAGCTTTGAAGTCCTTGACCTTGAAAACAAAACCCAAAAGACGAATTCACTTGTCAAGTGCAAATACCTTGACAGATGCAGCATATAAACCAAGCTGTGAAGTCAAACCAACCTGTAACATCTCACATCAGAAGCCCTCTCTCTCCTTCTGTCTGGGTTTCTACACTGAATTATTTTTCCTTGATTGTATCATTCCTTTGTGAAGACTGAAACTCTTGAGACCATAACTACCCTAGTCTCTATAATAAATATATCATAGAAATGGTGTGATTTATGGATTTTGGTGGTATTTTTAACAATTCTGTTAGACATCAGCAAGGATTTATAGCATGGATCTCTCGGTCTTATAGAAACAGACTCAACAACCAAAAGCAGAGGAGCTTCTAGATTCTTAGCAATCTCTAATGTGTTTTGTCAATAAAGAGGATTAAGAAGGCACACTGTATTAGTATGGAATTTACACTAAGGTTGCCCAGGAGATCCCGAGTCCCTCAGGGGCCACAGTTGCTCAGCTCCACACGGTGAGGACTTCTCACAGTGATGAGGCTCACAGTAGGTATTTAACTTTAGACCTATACTTCAAAAATGCAAAAGTGAACCTACAAATACTTGAACCTCCAGGTCAAGTCCTTTAGCACAGAGGCAGCAGTAGATTTATAATTTCTATATGTAGGCGAACCACTAGAGGGAGGGAGAGGTCCACAGTGTCCGACCAGCTCTTCCTCAGCCAGCTTCTCCATCATCAAGCACAGGCTAGACCCTGCCTTTTAATAGCGGGTGGGGACTTCTGTTTTGACCCTACTCGTAGGCCAAATGAAGGTGGCAGCAGTTCCCCAACGTCTTCAGTATTTGGCCCTCAGAAACCACCTAGCAGCTTTTCTTCAGCCCCAAGTGCTGCTCCCACATGGATGCAATTTCTCAGCGCCAAGGCTGCAGGCCAGATGGACGTGTCCCGTGGGCTGAATGCGGCCCAGGAGTCATCAGCTACAGCACCATATGTAAGTGGTGTTTTACATACATATCAAATGTCAGGCTTCAGCTAAGTCACAGATGAAGTATAATACTACTACTGTAGCACAGTGCCCTTAATATCATCCTGCAATGTGGAGAGTCCTTCCTCCAAATCATCAGCAACAGATGAGCTCTGTGCTTATTATAGGCCCCCAAGTACTTTGTACCAAAAACATACCCAGAACAAAGTGTGTCTCCATTCCTCCTCAGCTGAATTTTAGCAAAGAGTTTAATAAAGATTTATAGGTTTTCAGAGATTGTTTTGAGCTTAGCCAAGGTCCCTTTTTTTAATCAGACTTTTCCATGGGGGGCAGGGGAGGAAGTGTTTCCAAGGTTATAGAAATTGAAGCAATATCTCGGGTACCTCCAGCCTCACTCAACATGCTACCAGCCCTTTAACTTATGAGAGAGCAGACTTTGTTTTTACAAGTCTCATCCAGTAAAGCTTTGTGTGAGTAATAAAATGTTAGGCCCCATAAGCTTATGCTAATACTCATGTCCCTGGGCTTTATTACGTTAGGAAATAAAAAATTAATCCCATAAAATTTCCAAAAATAAAAAGAAAATGTGCTGAAGGCAAATAGGTGAAAGCTATCCTATGTCATTATTTGTTAATTAAACTACCGAAGGCCATTTGGATGATTGGAGATGGAGAAATGCCAGAAGAGAAGTGTCACTTCTGTGCGGAGCTTGAAATATTGCTAAGAAATATTGCAATTTGGGATTGTAATAAACGTCATTTTAGTGAGTAAAGTGAAAGTCTTCCTCCCTGATAAATTAACATTCCAAGAACTCTGAAATGCTTTTCAGAGAAAATATGCAACATTTCCTGGTAACTTGGATAAAGGCATTGAATTCAGGGAGGAATGGCTTGAAGTCAGGATTTAAGCCTGAAAAGAGTGTACTCAATTGTTAAATACATGGAGTAATATAATAACAGTTGGAGGAAGGATTAGTTTGGTGGACCTTGGAAATGATGAACCCTGTCAGCCTAGAAGAAGCATCCCATGTCTGCTCATTTTTCCCACATAGGTTGTGTTCCCTCAACTACTGAACATTCGGGCTGGTTTCCTGTAGACTCTTTTCTGTCAGACCATACTTTTCCTGAGATGCAGCATGCAAAGCAGGACACAATACTCAAGATTAGTCATCAAAAGTAGGGGGAATAACAAAAGAATTACTTCATATATCTAGCATATTTTTTGTGTTTGCATTTGCTCTGGCTGAGATTCACTGTCTTTTTCTGCAGACATCCAGTCGAGCTCACATTTTTTCTCATTTAAACACACATCTGATTATGCCTACATGTGTTTTACTTATCCTATTAAACTGCATCCTGTTTATTCCAGGGCTTTTTTTTTTTTTTTTTTTTTAATTTATCAAAGCCATTTGGAGACTTTGCTGTATGAACTCCTCATGTCACCATCCAAGTCTTTAACAAAAATATTTGTTAACTAATGTCAGACCCAGACCCCTATTGCAAAATCCTGCTTACTATATCGGTCCGGTTGCCAAATGTTATGGATTTCAGATTGAACATGAAACCAGACTTCTTGGAGAGGTCATCAACAAGTGGCTGTGCTGTTAAAAGAAGGGGTAGAGGTTTCATTACCTGAACAGACAGTGCAATAGTCTGTCCCTAAATCAGCTGGTTTCAAGGGAAGATTTAAGAAACTGTAGAATGGGCAGCTGTGGAACTAGGGAAGATTATGTTGTAACCAGAAAATTACAAGCGACAGTAGGATAGCACATACTGAATTTCTGCCAGACAATATTATCTCAGATTCTGAACAAGTGAGAGTGAATGAATGAAGAGCTCTTAGGGAAGATAAATCTCATACCCAGTGAGAGAGAATGGTGCTCAGCTTTGCAGGGGATCTGATAGTTTCTACCACATACTTTTCTTATGGACCTTGAACAGGTCAGTTAATCTCTTTGAGCATCAAATCTCTTCCTGATTCTGAGAGATACAGGCAGTTGAGTTGTTTGAGGAGCTCCATGATTCTGTAAGTGCCCCTCCCAAAGAAACAAACAAATAAAAAAAGCAGGCTCTGGAGTGAAATGGATGAAGTCAGAAGGAATCAAAGATTAATAAATGCCTCGATAGGAACATAGTTTCTCTCTGGTTAGACACCCACATGAAGTGAGAAGACATGTTGCACAGGTTAGACAAGGGAATTGAGGGAAGACAAGTGCTACCTGTGATAAAAATAAACAGGTTTGAATACAACCATGTGAGGAGGAAAGAGATTTTGTTGTTTTACTCAAAGCATTTGGGGCTTATATAGAAAGTGTATGCAAAGTGAGTATTGCCGGTCATCAGTAATGAAAAGCCAAGTAAGAGACTATGACATGTGACTAAAGTCAGAACAAATTTGTGATCTAGATTAGGACTCTGGTGTGATTTAGGCAGCCAAGTCTGATGCTGAGATACTGAGAACTCATTACACATGATTTTGGGGCTGTATAAACCCCAGGGATGAAGAAGGAATGCTCTGTACTTAACCAGAATGGTTCAAGAAGAAGCACAGCTCAGGACTTAGCTCCTGCCTGCATAGAAGCAGACACAAACAGTTGAATCTTTTGTAATACCAAAGGTGCTATCCAGAAATCCAGTGTTATTATGTCTAAGAGGTTAACAGGATTCACTGTGGCTGGAAACAAGGATCTATTTTTCGTCACTAACTTCCTTGCTATCCAGATGATCTGACCTGGCACAAGGAGACTCCATCTCCAGGAGTGCATGTGAACAACTGTCCCAAAACAAGACTCTTCCTTGGTGACCCTCACTAACTCCGTTATACAGCATCTCACCCTTGTCCCCAGTCCAAGTGCTGGAAGAGGAAGTGGGTGCAGAAGCAGCTGAAATGTTGTTTGGTCCTAGCTGGTGGAAGGGACAAGACAAATCCATGGGGAGAATGGAGGCAAATGTGCACAGTGTGGTTAACCAGGGCTAGGGCAGCCAATAGAGAACGTCACAGAGTGGCAGCCCATAGAAAACAGCACAGAGTGGGCACTAGTATACCAGTCATATGATATTACTAACTTCTAATAAGTCTGAAATTTTCTGTACTGCGAATCATGTTTTTACCATATGCTGATAGCAACCATACAATGCTTGAGGCAGAAAGGGTCTATGAGAAATGAATTCCTTATGGTAAATCTCTCTGAGGGGCTATATTCAGTAGGCTTTCTCAGTGTCACATGTGCACACACATGCACATGCATGCACTTGTCTGCACAAGCCATATTGGACTCTTCACAAAACAAGGTCATAGCTTCTGTTTTCTTTGGAGGTGGATGAATGAGGCCAGGCTAACGTTTATGTAAGAACCAGCAAGTGTTTCATTCACAGTGTGTATGGAAGGTGCAGTGTCATTTTCTTTCTTCAGGTTCAGGTCCTTCCCTTGCTCTAGAGAATCCAGGCTCGATCTCACTCTTTGGTAGACAGCTTTCTGGTAGAGAATGGTTAGAGGAGAATGGATGTGATGAGGTACAATAAAAATTGCTTCCTTATGGTCTTAAAAGGAAAGACTAAATTTCCTTGCTTCTTCAGAAGAAGGGCAGTTAGATCCTGCTTTCACAAGACCTGTTCAAGCAGTTCAAGTCTACATTTCAGCCTTCCAATGCCCATGTCCCCTGCATAGCTCTGAATGCCCTTGTACAGGTGCAGGTGACTCATATCTCAACAGGTTTTGTGCAAATGTGAGAACTCCTTCATCTATATGTGACAAACCACTGAGTTTATGAAACCATAAAGTGACAGTAATTTATAAGTCTAATTTTAGATCTCAGAGGAATAAAGCAAGGAAAAATGGAGAGTGTGTATCTCCTCTTCTGGTACATTCACTGGGTACAATGTAGCCTACTTTTAAGTAAAACTCGTCATTTAAAATAGTGTGTCTCTTTTGTTTAAAAGAGCTTTTAAAGGAATCCATTTGTTCTGTTTTCCTTTCTGTTTTTTTCATTCCTCCTCCCTTTGAATACCACAGGTTTTATTTCTGACTTACAGAGATGGTCATCTGCTCTTCTCATTCTCATGTTGTCTCCCTGGATAGAAGAGAAATGATGAACCTTGCATTCCTTCACTATCTTGGTCCCCAGGGAAATAACTGTAGCCACAGATATAGAGCAGAAAAAAATGAGTGAGTGGGGCTTTTCCACCATCCTTTATTTACACTTTTCATGGTTTCTTTTCTTTCAATATTGCTTATGTATTTATGTTCAGCTAGGGCCCAGCAGGGATCAAAGTCCTGACTCTCACCAGTGAAGTTTCTTATCACAGCAAGGAAAGGGATAAGAGCCCAGATAGAAAAACTAGATAGGAAATAAATTTTTGTAACCTGCAACACCATTTGGAAATGCCAAAATTCTGACACCAAATATTGTTGTCTGGATCAATCTAGAGTAATCCCTTCAGTCTAGAGTAACTCCACATTACCTCCTTCACCAATCTGTCCTTATGCTTTCACTTGCTCTCAGTTTGGACCCACTCCAGAGAATATAAAGTTCTAGTTTCTAATTTCTAGTCAAGGTTTCACTTAGCTTCTGGTTTTAATAAGAAACAAAAATACTAAAGGAGTTACACAGAGAGAAAAAAATCAAGGGCACCATAATGGACTTCAGTGCTGTGAGTACCAGGGCCTAATGTGACAGACTGCAGAGAAGATGTGGATTGTGGAGAATTAGTGCATCTACAAGTCTTTATTTCCACTAGGAATAACATGTTGTACCATGAGCCACTGACGTATCTCATGGGGAATTTGCAGGAGATAATCTTTAATTAACTTGAGTCACTAGTGAATGCACAGACTCTTGGTTTCCACTAGTAGCAAAACCCCCTTTCTAAAGTAGCACACCCAAAATGAAGAAGGGTATGAAACAGGGCTCTAGAAGTTTTGTACTTGGCACAAATAGAGCTTTATAAAGGAGGTGGGGGGTGGGGGAGTGGGGAAAGAATTGGTGTGCAACAATTTTGTAACATAAACTGTGATAAAAATATTGGCAGATATTAGCAACATTTGCCTGGTTTCAGGTTTCTTTACAAACTCAGATATTAGATGAGAGATAGTAGGTTCTTTTTAACCAAAGGCAAATTAATTTTTGAATGGCTCTTCTGGGCAACAGGGAAAACAGATCTTTTTCTGAATTTTGTTTACCACTTATAATTTTTTTTTTTTTTATTTCCCAAGACACAATGCAACCAGAAACACAAAACTGCTAGGAAGTTGATCAGGTGAAAGTGGAAGGAGAGCAGGAAGAGAAGGATGTTTTAGCTGGCTTCATGGTGTCAGTGAGCCACCAGCCAGCCCAGTGTGGCTATCATGAAACAGCTAGGATGCAGCATGTGAATCAGGGAACTGTTGCAAGACACTACACAGGATTCAAGACAGATGGAAAAATTACAACATAGTTTCCAGAAATGTCCTTAGAAACTACTTCACTTCTATTTTACAAATAGGGTTTTTCAAAAGAGGTTTGTGGGTTTTTTTACCAAAGATCTTGGACTGATGTGCCTAGTAGAGGCTGAGTTGGAATATTGAACAATTTTTACAGGTAAGTAAATGCAGGGGAGAAAGAAGACCTCATGGGCAGAGTAGGCACTATGTCCGCACAAAAACCAGCAAGAGGACTCATCCCACTTCTCACTTTTCACTGTAGCCTGGGGTTGTGCTTTCATCTGGCATCAGGGAAAACTATTTTCAAATTTCCTCTCTGTTGGAGGGAACCTGAACCCACATTATCTCCTTCATGAATCTGTCCTTATGCTTTTAACTTGTTCTCAGTTTAGACTCATTCTAGAGAACATAAAGTCCCAAAATCTGTTTTCAGGTGAGTGCTATGCTCTTGGGTAAATAAATAATCATCTCTTATTCCATCTATGCATCCAGTCTGAGAGCTCTAGAGGGTGGGATCTTATGGCAAAATATCACTTTGTGGGTCCTGGCACCACAGGTTTCAGCTTACCATCCAGTTATGTGATGATGTCCGGTTGGTGGCTTCTGTGTGCAGGAAGAGATGTATGAAACCATACCTAAAAGAAACTCTACCTCCTATATGCACCATTCATTCATTGAAGTCAGTGAATGAAAGAGTCTCAGACTCTTTGATGAAAAATTTCACTGAGGTAAAGTCTGTTGAGGCAGTTGCCTCACCTCTCTGTTGAGGCAGTTACCTCACCTCCTACAAAAATTGGTAGACACTTTGTGACTCTACAGGAAAGAGAAAATTTCTCAGCAACCACTTGTGGGGATACTCAGAGGAGTCTGCAGCCAGTTTCTTCAAAATGAATTGATAGAGCTAGGGGAGCATAACTGAGCACAGGTGTGCCTATGGGTCTGTAGTACCATAAGTTGGTCATGCAAAGAGATGAAAGGAAAAGTGATGGGGTAACTTCAAAGGCACTTGCTTAAATCTAGTCGAGGTTTCACTTAGCTTCTGTTTTTAAAAGAAACAAGTATACTAAAAGAGTTACATAGAGACAAAAAAATCAGTGGCACTGTAATGGACTCCAGTGCCATGAGTACCAGGGCTTAATGTGACAGACCACAGTAAATATGTGTATTGCGGGGAATTACTGCATCTACAAGTCATTATTTCCTGTAGAAATAACATGTTGTACCATGAGCCATTGATGTATCTCATGGGGATTTTGCACGAGATAATCTCTAATTAACTTGAGTCACTAGTGAATGTAAGTAAATAAATCAATGCAATCTTGATCTTCTTAGAAGTGAATGGGTAGAAGGTTCCTTCATTGCCTCAGGAGTCTCTCTTATGTATTGTTTCTTGGTTATTCGGATTGATTTGTCTACTAAGTGTGGAGGTCCGAGTTTCCCTCCTCATGCCTGAGATGTTGTCAGCAAGCAGAAGAAAGGAGATGATAGCCTTCCTCAGAGCTAGCACTAGGTTTCAGTGGTTACCTGAATTGACAGTGCAGTTACCACAAGTTCATGAGATCTCCTGTTCCTTGAAGCCGGCTCTTTTTCCTCTCTGCATACATGAATTAACATGTGAAAGGCAAGTGAGTACCACGTTCTCCAGGAACTTTGTTTTAGAGAGTCAGTAAGATCTGTTAAGGCAAATGAATGAGTGTCAGAACGAGGATTTCTGATTGCGGTCCTGTTCCCAGGATGGGTTTTCAGTTATATTAATGGTATTAACTGACCTTGGAGGGAAAAAGGGAAAGAGAACAGAGAAAACGAGTAGCAAGTGTATGTAGGCCTCTACTTGCCATTGTCTGCTTGTGACTGAGAAAGTAAATATTTCACACTACCATTTGGAGTTCCCTGACTGAGCAAATGATACATGATCCAAAGCCCACCCAAAATTTCAGGCTGAAGACTGACTGGTTCTTTTTCAGTATTTTTACAATGAATGACTAATCTGGATTTGGAGCCATTTCCATACTGGTCACAGCCAAAACAAATGCAAGGACTGAGAATTAATTCTATAGCTTTGTGCTTCAAATTCATGTTCTCTGCTGAGGTCAAACATTTGTTGGCTAGCAACAACAGAATCATCTTATATTACACGTCAAGTGTTAGCATAGCTTAAAAGACAAACCAATTTCAAACATCAGAGAACAGAATAAAGTTTAAACCATAGGAGCAATAATTTCTTACTCTGGAAATCAATAACATTACACCGAGGAGAGCTACAAAACCTCTCATGTTCTGTTGCCATAAGCCAAGGCTCTTATTCCCACTCTAAGCATTACTCATTTTGAGCAGACTTTGATCCTCACTGAGAGGAAATAGGGATCCGACCTCTGCCTGAACTTAGGTCCTACAGAGAAAAAGATTTCCCTGGTCAGAAAAATAGAGGTTTCTGAGCTTCTTATACATCTGTTAGCTTCCCACTAGGCAGCATGTGCACACGCCTGGGTAGCATTCCTGAGAAGTGTCCTCTAATTAACCTCTTGGAGAAGGTTGCCAGCTAATTTGCTGACCAACCCCAAACAACTAAAAAAAAAAGAAGGAAATATAAAAAAAATGCCAGACAGTGGTTTTAAGCATGACTCTTGAATTAACTTTGCCTGCTAGAGCAAACAAACAGCCCTGGCTGCCGTGCAATAACATCATTCCTATGTCTGATTCTAACATGGGTCCCTCCTCACCCCCAACCTTTCTCACTGGGAAGTTTCCTGATGTGATTAAGTCATTATTGGTTTCCTTGGGTAGATATAATAGAAATATCCCAAGTGGAAAGAGCTGTAAACATAGACCAATATTCAGCTCACTGCAGCTCCTAAAAAAAACGTACAGACAAAGCAACAACCTGAGTTACTGTTTTGGATTTGTGATGAAAACAGTGTTGATAGCACACTGATGTTTTAGCTATTGCTGATTAGCGCTTGCACAGCGTCAAGAGCTCTTCTGCTTCTCATACTGCCCTGCCAGCAAGTAGGCTGGGGGTGCACAAGGAGTTGGGAGGGGACACAGCCAGGACAGCTGATCCCAGCTGACAAAATGGACATCCCATACCATATGATATTTTGTTCCGTAATAAAATGAGGTGGGGGAAGAAGGTTGACCAGGGCTTCCATTGCTCAGTGACGGGTCAGGCATTGGTCAGTTAGTGGTGAGCAAATTTTTTTTTCTGCATAACTTGTTTTTCTTGGGAGTTGGAGTGGTTTTCTTTCTCTTTGTTTTCTTTTTTTTTTAATCTTCCCCTACCCAATTATTAAACTGTCTTTATCTCAGCCCATGAGTTTTTGGACTTTTACTCTTCTGATTCTCTCCCCCATCCCACTGGGTGAGGGAGTGAGCCAGTGGCTGTGTGGTGCTTAGCTGACTACTGGGAATAAACCAGTTAGGCTTAAAACCCTTCCAGGGATCTGCTGAAACCCACATACTAGGCTGTACAAGTTTCTTGCATCTTCCATAAAAACCAATATACACCATCCCATCTGGCATAATTTTCCATCTCTGATTCCTCCCAAGTCCTAAAGGCTTCCAAATACATATCTCCACTTTCTCTCACTGGATTTGGATTTCCTGATACATTTGTCTGACATCTCATATATATCAATCATAAACTGAACTTCAGCCTCCTGTGTTCTACCTCTGTCCCGACCTGCTTTCCTTCCTCTGCTTGAATTTCTTCCTTCTTGCTGACCCTGTGGGCAGGTCTCAACATGGGATCAAGGGCTGAAAGCACATCGAATCTGCCAGTGCTCTCACCTTTCTGCAACCCCATTGCTCCCTGCAAGGTGTCCTGCTCGCAGCATGACTTGTGGCACAGCTATGTGGGACACACTGGGAGGATGCCTCCTTCTTTCTAGCTTATCTTGTTGACTTCAGGCTGAGGTTTGATTCTTTCTTGTGCCTATCTTTCTTTCTTTCAGTCTTCCTCACTTTTCCAGTCCTGCCAGTCACTTTGACATCAGCTCTCTCTCAGACAAAGAAAGGGGTAAAATACCTAAAAATAAGTACAACTGTAAGTGGACTGGCTGTTCTTCTGCTTGCTCTCCATGTAGCAAGGCATAGCAGCAGGAGATTACTAGGCACATAGGATGGAGTGAAGGGGATACAAAAGTGAGGGGTCCCACCCAGGATATGGCAAATTCTCTTCATGGTCTTGAATGCCTCTTACTATGGGGCTCTGAGTACGTTTGAGTTGATCAGTTCATGAAGACAATTATATGACATAGCTTGCCTGTGATTGTTAGAGGGTTTTTTCCATGATTTTTTCACTGATCCTGTTCTTTTCATCTCTCTGTTGCTTCAATTCTGTCTCCTGGAGAAAGGGGTAGGGTAAAGGTATAACTGGTTTAGGTAAGTAGATTTTTGATGTTTAACATAGTCTGGCATCCTAAGTACTATCAAATTAGCTATGGTTGACACTAATATATGACTGTAAGTTGCAGTGTCCCACAATGCCTATATATTCCCATCAGGATACCTACATCTTTTCTGTTAAAGTGGGTCAAAGAGCTAATAAGATTGCTTAAAGTATGTGCATCTTGATGGTTACCCAAACACTGTACTGCAGGAGTAAGAAATAGCTAGTGGCTGTATAACAGTTAAAGTCTTGGATATTAATAATAGCATATGACAAGAAAGCAGTCTGTCTGGGATGTGGAGCAGGACCACATCCACAGCACCACAGAGGAGACTTCTGGTAGAGGCAGTGACTCCTCATCCTCACCATGCGTTGCTCACAACTGAAGGAGTCAAGCCCCTGCCTTAACAAGCAAGTTACTGCTAAGGACATTGAGCCTTTCTGTCTTTTGAGGGGGGTTCCTCAATGTTTCTACCAGGCCACTTAGCCCATTCTCCAAAAGTTGTGACCCCTTGAATAAATAATGCAGTACTGAACATCTCAGAGCAAACACAGCAGCTGGGAAGCTGAGGAGTGGCCCTTTCTTGGAGAGCTAGGTGTGGAGTACACAGCACAGAAAGTAATCCCCTTGATTTTTGGGACAGCAGGATGTCTGCCTCTGTTCCTAGAATGGCAATCTGGCAGGAATCACTCAGCAAACAAGTTTTCACTGGTCTTGTTAGATCTGGGACCTGATTACCCTCGATTCAGTTGCAAACACCAGTCCACCTTTCCCCAGAGATGGTTGTTAAAATGTTAAACCTCATCTTTATGAGACAGAGTAGTTTTCATAGCTTAATGATCTTCTATCTTCCTGGGATGTCAGGTGATATCAGAGGAGATTGCTATGTATTCTGGTTACTTGCTTAGAGTGCCTAGACATAATCAAGTTCATTTCTCTGCCTCCTTGCTGGAGGGCAGATTTTCTTTTGTGCCCCCAAAATACTGTGTTTCAGTTATTTATAAATGTTCATCAGATCATTTGCCTGTACAAATTACAGCCTGAGTATTATCTGTGAATTGTGTATTTCCATTATTCATTCCAGTCTCTGTTCCTGATTGGATGCCTGAAACTTTATGAATAGAGAAAAAAGTGAATGATGAATAGTGAATCATGAATAATAAACAGAAGATGAGTACACTTTTTCAAACTCCTATTCCTCTATGAATATGTGTACCCCTCTATATCAGTTGCCTTCACCAACATTCATATGCAGAGAAAATAGATTGAAAAAAGACTAACAAAAAAAGGGCAGGAATGCAGCTGAATCAAATCAGGAACTGTGTTTTTCTGTGCATAGTTGTGAATGCACTACTCAGCAGTTATTCAGCTCCAGTAAAATCCAACTGTTCTGAGGACAGAGTTAGCTGGAGAGGAAAGAGCAAGATTTTTCTCCACAAATCTCCCACTAACTTCTCCAGGAACGTGGACATGTCACAGGGCTTCTGCTTTCTTTTGCTTCCTCAGCTGTAAAATAGAAATAATGATGCCCTTCCTTCTTCCTGCAGCACCCTCAGACCTCTGAATAAATCATGCTAAGTGAGAAAGAAGCATTTTTAAAGACTCATCAGTAACTAGCATAAATCATGTCAGCCTTTAGATTTTTAGCCTTTTAGATAACTTACAGGTATGTTCAATGCAGATGTTGCTTAGAGATTATTCATAAATCATACTTTTCCCACAATGGAGAATTGATAGGTTCTGTGTGCCTGACTTGTCAAATCATATTATACTTTTTTAAAAAAATAAAAAATTGTTCATTTAAACAGAACTTTATTTTCTTGTGCAATGTCCAAAACTTAATAATTGTTTTCCTAAATAGCAACAATTTGCCCTCCTAAGTCTGTAAAAACTCTTCTAATTTAAACCTGTAGAAACATCTTGGCAGTGAATGTGGGCAATTACAATCCTTCTTGTTCTAATTTATACAATTATAGGAAAGTATTTTTTTCTTCGCTGTGGGGTCCAGCTGTCTAAAGCTGCCGACCAGAATGGAAGCTGTGAACATACTTTTTTGAAAGGAAGATGATTTTGGTTTAGATTGTGAGATTTGGACTTTTTCATGTTTTTAAGAGTAGTTCTGAATTATGTGTTCATTTCAATCTTCTTTCTAATTAGGGTATCTATATAACTCTCGAAGCTTTGTATGAAAATGCAACAGGATTTTCATCTTTAGAAGGTAAAAAGCAAATCTCTAGGGTCTTACCTGTAAAAGAAAGAATAAATAAGCCTGAGTCTTCCATATATGATCTAACATTTAGTAGCTAGTTATTATTAAGCCATTTTGAACATTTTGAAATTCAGAAAAGAAATGTTCCTAGCTTGAATAAAAACTGCCAAGCCTTTCAGGAACTGCTGGAGGGTACTCAGCCAAAAGCATCCATTAGTCACCCAGAATTACCCCTCTAAATCAGACAGAAGAGGGACTTAAATCTTTTTTTCTCATAGACTGAGTGTCTCAACCTGCTTCCAAAGAGCATGTTGCCAGCTGGGACCCAACATGGTTATGCTGAAACCAGCACCCTTAAAATAGTTTTGGTTTTGACTTTGGCTTTCTTAGTGACAAAAGTCAATTGCATCAAAAAATTCCCAGTATGTGCTTTAACCACTCTAACCGGTATTCCATAGGGTGAAATACCTTACAGATATGCATTAAACAGACCTGTATAGCTCTACTCTTTAACACTTTACTGAAGGGAAATGCCAGAAATTTCTGCATTTATGGGATGCCAGGATTTGAAGATTCTTCTGGAAGAGCTTTTAAAATAAAAAATGCTTTTAACAACACTTTATACTATTAAAGTACATAAGCATTTTTATAAGTACTGGTTACACTTTCTACAATCACAGAAATGAGTGGTGTGTCTGTTTAGATTTTAGCCCTGACTCTCTAAAAAACTATAATCAAGAAGTTTAAAGTACCTGTATAGCTCAAAACTCAGTTAATGGAAGTTTTGTGACCATATTTTTGCCACTTTAAAAAATAATATTACAGCTTTGCTGATGTTTCCTTTGGTGCTCCAATGAACTGTAAATTAGGGTCGCCCTTTTAGTGTCCTTTTGAATCATCAAATTATAAATGCATTTCATCTCTCTGAAGGTATCACAGCAAAAATTACAAGGTGACCTTTAAAAATGGCTAGTAAAGCACTGTTGCTTGCTTTGTTCTAGATCTCACCTCAGACAATCTCTTGTCTCTGTCACTTTCAGAGATAAATTACTATTTCCACTGTGCCTACACCTGTAATAGCAGCTGCCTTTCCACCACCCGTCATTCACTTTACTAACCCCTCCCCATTCCTGCTTTTATCTCTTTCTGCCTACACTGCAATTCTCCATTTCTCCCAAGGAAAATTATATATTTAATATATAAATACAAATTACAAAATATACCCTGACCTTCCTTTCCTTTCCCCCTTGTCTATCATAATGCAGAAAGTTCCTCTATGCCTTTTCCTCTTACTCCTCTGTTGTTTCAGTAATCCCATGTCATCCCATTCCCTTCCTTAGTCTTTTCCTTAGCTTCTCAGTATGCTCTGGCTCTTTTTCTATCACCATACAAGCAGGTTTACTCTTGCTCAGCTCTCACCAGCCTGCTGCTCCAGGCCCTGCCTGTTTTTCCTTTCCCTTCCAAGTGCCAGCTATGATGCAGTTTCCTTTCTTCCCCGTACTGGTATGGCTGCCTTGGACTTGAACACAAATGAGCACATACTTTTGGAAAACTCATCCTTTTTTTGGCTTCTGTGAGGTTTTTCTTCTTTCCATTTTCTTCCCACCTCCCTAACTGCTTGTTCAGAAAGTCTTCTGAATGATTTTCTTGTTCTCCTTCCTGAGGGGGGAGAAGAGTGGTGCTCACTGAGGCTGCATTTTTGGTAATGTTTTTGATTTGATCCTTCTCACTTTCTTCTATGTCTCATCTGTGAACACAAGAACAACCAGTGTGTCTGTCTCAAAAAGGTATTTCATACATGTCTTTGCTCCAAATCTATTCCCTTATGTCCAAATGAAAACCTTTTCATGTCTCTTAAAATTCAACAGTCAGGTCAAAATGAACACAGCTAAAACAAACTTCTTAACCTCTCTTTTTTGTAAATTTGTTTCTCAAAATTTTCACAACTATTTTTCATTGGCACAATATTAACATGCTGCTCTTAAGCGGATGTGATCTTCTATTGAGATGTATATATTTCCCCACTCCGTATTGTACCTCATTGTGGTGGTTTGACCTTGGCTAAATCCCAGGTACCCACCAAGTCGCTCCATCACTTCCCTCCCTTCCCCATTTCTCTCAACAGGGCAAAGAGGGGAAAGAAAACAAGATAGACCAGCCCTTGTGGGTAAAACAAAGCAGTTTTAATATAAGCAAAGTGAAACAAAGCGAAGAAAATGTCCGTGCATAGAAACAAAAAAGAAAACAGATTCATTCTCTACTTCCCATGAAGAGGCGATGTTGGGCCTTCTCAGGAGCAAGGCTCCGATACGCCTAGTGGTTGCCTTGGAGGACCAAGGGTGCCCCCACCCCCTTCCTCCTTTCTCCCACCTTTATACTGATCAGTCGTCACTTGGTCTGGAATATCCCTTTGGTCAGTTCGGGTCAGCTGTCCTGGCTGTGTCCCTTCCCAAGATCTCGCCCACCCCATCCCACTGAGGGGGGAAAATGTCGGAAAGAGCCTCGGTGCTGTGTGAGCACTGCTCAGCAGTAGCCACAACACCAGGGTGCTACCAACACCCTGCCAGCTCCCAACATAAAACACAGCACCGTGAGGGCTGCTGTAGGGGAAAACCCATTCCAACTCAGCCAGATCCAGTACACTCATTCTTGCAGAGTCTTTCTAACTTCTCTAAGACACATTTCCTACCCTCTCAGACATCTGAGACTCTCACATAGATCCCATCATTTTATTCCTCTATGAGTACACTGACATTTTCCCTGACCTTTCTCTGACTTCTCATGATAATGAACAGCTCCCCAAAGCACCCACAGAGCCAATACAGGGTAGTTTTTTCTGTAAAACTTACTTGACTAGCACATATTGAGACCACCACCATCTTGCTGATCAGTATGTCTGTTTGTATGGGTTATATCTGACCACATGCAGACCTCTTTAGATACAGGCGTCTGTGAAACAGCTCATTTCAACTTGCTCTTTAGTGGATAGAAAGAAACAAGGTATTGCCAGATCAGATCCAATGTGTTGATATGTAAATGTGCCTTGTTTCCCTTCACTGGCTGTTAAAGAAGCTGGGGGTCACTAGCTCAGATGTGAGTATCTGCAGCTGAGATACCTGAAACTGTTGAGAAGAATTGCGCTTTTTTGTGGTTTTGAAGTATTTTTGTTTAGTTTTTAAATTATATGCAGTTGGAAGCAATTTTGTATCCATACCTGGATCTGTGCAAAGCCTAATGTAACGGTGTTCGAGGCCATGAATATGTTCTCACGGTGCCACTGTAATGGTTAGGCTTCAAGTTATCAACAGCATCAAAATGCTGTTCAAAAAAAGACTGAAGAAAACATCTTGCAAAGGTTAGAGGAGCCACAGTGATGTATAGCAAGAATATGGAGGCATTCAGAAACAGTTAATTGATAGCTTGTGTGGCTGGTATTCACAATGCTGCAGTCCCAGTGACTCTAAACATATGGCAGCAAGGATAATGCTGAAAAAGAACAATGGCATTTAGTCAACTCCAATATATATCACTTATTTATTTATTTATTACTAACAGTGGTATATAAAACTTCTCTTGCTTTCATTTGGAAGAGGTTTTAAAATGAAGATCTAAGCAACTTGAAGAAAATATTAAGTCCTCAGACTCCATAACTGTGGATAACATCTAGTGAGAATTTTGCCTTTGTTTTGCTGCATGATTGCCTTTTAGTAATAAGTGAAATTCTAGGGCTTGTGCTAATTCTTTGCACTTCTCACGTCTTTAACTTTGCAGACCACAATGACCTTGTTTGGGAAAGAGATGACTTAACAGATATAATTGAGATACATAAAATTACAAGTAGTATGATGATGATGAATGAAAGATGTTTATTTAGTATTTCCCACAGTATTCTTATTCTTTTCAAAAAGCATCAAATGAAATTGCCATGCAGCAGGTTTAAAGCAAATAAATTACTTTCCTTACATGCTGCAGAGTTAACTTGTGGAATCTGTTACCAGATTGGAAGAAAAACACCAGACATGCACACACACAATAGATTTTTCTCATTAAAAGGTTGTTGTTTAGTTCAACCTACAAATCCAGAGTTGCAGTAGCATTATTTTGCTTATACATTTTTTTTGTCTCACCTAACTCTTGGTATGTATGTGTTAGATGGAAAAGTATGACACCAGGGAAGGAGGCTACTGGTTTACCTTTAATGGCTCTTTCATTCTGGGCTGAGTGGAACTTCTGGAGAAAGGAGGATACTTTTTCTTCCTGTAGAGCAGCTCAAGCAAGAAGATCTGGAAATGCAGCATGGGATAGACAAAATGAGCACACACCAAGAAACCAAGAAACCACCTCTGACGATCAGGGAGCTAAACAAAGTTTAGTGGGTTTCCAAAGGTGATGAAATGAAAGAGACTTTTCCAAAGGACTCATAGAAAATTTTCTAGAATTTGTTGTAACTTGGGAACTCACATAAAAATCGCTGAATTAAGGGAAACTCTGAAGGAAAAGACTTGGCATGCAAGGAACAAGGATCAGGGCAGAGAGAGTTGGTTCCAAATCCATCTGTATTAATCCAGTTTTATCCACTACATCTGTTTTTTTATCTCTTTAAAAAGTATGTGCTCTGAGAGATCTTAATTTTCCAGATACAAATTCCTTTTGGTGCTTTTGTAGTGTTCCTTAAAGGAAATGATATTAGCAGATGTACCTCAGAATTTTGGCTTTTGGGCATGTCACATCTCCATCACAGAAAGTATCTAGTTTCTAGAGCCAATGGAGAGTGACAAACACCATCTGAAAGTGACTCATACCTAAACTAGTAGAAGACAAATGACCCTCTGAAGGCAGTTGTTTCTCAGGAGACTGATGTTTAGACTAGGCACTTGACTTTTAGATGTCTATATTTATGGAAGAAAAAAAATCTTGTCTCTTTTTTTTTTTTTTTTTCTCTTGGAAAGTGTTGGTATTACAACCCCTCAGCATGTACCCACTTGAGTAAGCTGGTGGACAGAGTATTGTATGTGCTGACCAGTTTAATATGCAGAGCATACACAAGCCATCAGCTCACCAATAACAGCAATAACCCTCACATCACTAAAGTAGCACTATGGTTTGGTTCAAAATGCCCTGTCTACATTCAGTTCCATAATGAAGCTCAGTTCAATTTTTTATTTCAGTCAGTCTTCCAAAAGTGACATTGGATCCTCTGACAGAGAGCGTACTTCATCATCTCTAAGAGCATCATTTAACAATAGGCTAACAGGCTCAGAATGTGATCTGAAGTTGTGAAACAGTTGCTTTGATGGCTTTCCTCAGCTTGGTTACAAGAAACCTTGCTTGACAATTTATTTTGAACATCTGGCCTACTATTATTGAGCATCTATTTATAAAGCTGGCCTCAACAAAACTCTCACAGAAGTGTCTGTCTTCATTCAGTTTGTGTGTGTCTTGTGGCAACAGCATATTTTACAGACATTAGTTCCTAATTGTCCACAGTTTTCTTATACAAATCAGCATTCCTTTCTAGAGCTACTTTATTTATATATGTTTTTTATTAACAGAGCTGTTTCTGCATACAACACAAATGAAAACAACTTTATTAGAGAAGCTGTGAGTCATCGCCATCATTTTATTAAATTATTTCAAGATCTCAGACAAGACATGAAAAGGCTTTAACAAACAGCTAGCTATTCCATAAAATACATACAAAACACTTTTTTTCTTTTCCCTTAATTTGTATTAAATTAGTTTAAAATTCTGGTTTTACCAAAGGTAGAGAAGTAATTGTAAGCATATTTGGAAATGCTATAGGATATCAGAGGGTAGGGGAGAAAGAGAAAGAATTATTCTCATTCAAGAACATCAGGACCTGGACTGCAAGCCCAGGTTGTTGCCAGGTTCTGTGATCCCCCCGGGTTAATTTGAGGTGAAGTGACACCAAATGACCAGTTAAAATGTTTTACTTGTGTTAAGGAACAATTTAAACTTGGAAAAAGATAATAAGCAGTGTGGTGTCTTATAAATCTATATGAAAGAAAAGAAAGGAGAGAAAGAGAATCAAAGAAATCTGGATCACCACCCCTGGATCCAACATTGTCTCAGGTCCAGATGTCTTGGGTGGTGGGTGCACACACAGCAAAGTCTCTGTTGGCTTTTTAGGTTCATCTTACTAACTGATTAGCATACTGGACGAGGAGGAGCAGGTATTCCACAAATTCATTTCCATGAGACATGAAAAAGGTGGAGCATGGGTTCCAGTTGAGTCGGTGATTGTTGCCCAGCTTTGGTTTTTCCTCTGTTCCCAGAGATCTTACCAGTCATCCCAGAAATGATCCCCTCTTATCAATTCTTTTTACCACTTCAATGGTGAAGATGCTAAGTCATTAGCAAGGCAAGCATGGTGTCTGGCTTGCACAATCATGCCACAGATTATTGGGCCTAGAAATACTTGTGCTTGAGGGGAAACACCTGGTTTGATTCAGTCCATGTCTCCCCCTCTGAGGCTTATCTAAGGACTCTGTCAATGCAACCATAAGGGAGTGGAGGGGGCATCCTTCGATATACTCCTGCTTCCTTCAGTGACATTCCTTAGACTAATACAAAGGCCACAGCTTGTCCATGTGGTTTTCTATGTTGATGAATGTTTGAGGCATTTCTTCCTTCAGTTCCTTACTAAGAACAAAGATACAGCATGGAAAAGTTTGATCTACTATTGTGCAAAAGGGTACATCACATATCAAGTGAAAGCATATTGGGGAGCAATGACAGTTCTGTGTCTATCACATATTTTACCCGTCATATATTTCTGTTCTCACAAAGATCCTCCTATTACTAGAAATCACTGAAGTTTGATACTGTTGATTCAGAAAGATGACTGTCTTTCTGTCTTCATGTTGCTCTGTGACATATGACAAAACTCTTTGTCACCTCATCTTCATTCAGCACAGGCTGGGTATCTGTATTTCACTGAGTCCATGCAATACATTTTGTCTGTGCACCAACTAGAGTACGTAAACTAGAAAAATTTTCTAATTTTCATTTGTTAATGAGAAAAACTTAGAAAGATATTCTTGTCTCATAGAAGTCAAGGAAAATCTTGCATTTGATGTGAGCAGAATTAGATTTTTTCACTAAGAATCACAGAATCATCTAGGTTGGAAAAGACCTTGAAGATCATCTAGTCCAACCATTAACCTAACACTGACCGTTCCCAACTACACCATATCCCTCAGCGCTATGTCAACCTGACTCTTAAACACCTCCAGGGATGGTGACTCCACCAACTCCCTGGGCAGCCCATTCCAACACTGAACAACCCCTTCTGGAAAGAAATACTTCCTAATATCCAGCCTAAACTTTTCCTGGCGCCACTTGAGGCCATTATGTCTTGTCCTATTGCTTGTTACTTGGTTAAAGAGACTCATCCCCAGCTCTCTGCAACCTCCTTTCAGGGAGCTGTAGAGGGCGATGAGGTCTCCCCTCAGCCTCCTCTTCTCCAGACTAAACACCCCCAGTTCCCTCAGCCGCTCCCCGTATGACCTGTGCTCCAGACCCTGCACCAGCTTCGTTGCCCTTCTCTGGACACGCTTGAGTCATTCAATGTCCTTTTTGTAGTGAGGGGCCCAAAACCGAACACAGGAATGGAGGTGCGGCCTCACCAGTGCCCAGTACAGGGGTAAGATCCCTTCCCTGTCCCTGCTGGCCACGCTATTGCTGACACAAGCCAGGATGCCATTGGCCTTCTTGGCCACCTGGGCACACTGCTGGCTCCTGTTCAGCCGGCTGTCAATCAACTCCCCCAGGTCCCTCTCTGACTGGCAGCTCTCCAGCCACTCCTCCCCAAGCCTGTAGCGCTGCTGGGGGTTGTTGTGGCCCAAGGGCAGCCCCTGGCATTTGGCCTCAGTGAAACTCCTCCAGCTGGCCTCAGCCCATGGCTCCAGCCTGTCCAGGTCTCTCTGCAGAGCCTCCCTACCCTCGAGCAGATCAACACTCCCACCCAACTGGGTGTCATCTGCAAACTGACTGAGGGTGCACTCGATCCCCTCAGCCAGATCATCAATAAAGATGTTAAACAGGAGCAGCCACAAAACTGAGCCCTGGGGGACACCACTTGTGACCAGCCGCCAATTGGATTTAACTCCATTCACCACAACTCTTTGGGCCCGGCCATCCAGACAGTTTTTTACCCAGCAAAGCGTGTGCCCGTCCAAGCCACAAGCAGCCCGTTTCACCTGGAGAATGCTGTGGGAAACGGTGTCAAAAGCCTTATTAAAGAAAAGGTAGACAACATCCACAGCCTTTCCCTCATCCAATAAGCAGGTCGCCCTGTCATAGAAGGAGATCAGGTTGTCAAGCAGGACCTGCCTTTCATAAACCCATGCTGACTGGGCCTGGTCATCTGGTTGTCCCACATGTGTCTAAGGTCTGACTACAAGTTTAAATTAATCATTCTGGATTTCTTTCATCTTTATATTAATCTGTTGGTGATAGACACTGACTGAGAGAAAGACAAAAGAGGGGATTACCTTTATATTTTAATCTGCTTGTGCTTTTCATTATTATGAGTATGAATTTCATAAAATGATGTTGCCTGACTAACTAGTGGCCTTCAATGATGGAGTGACTACATCAGTTCACAAGGGAAGAGCTACAGATGTCATTTATCTGGTCTTCTGTAAGGCCTTTGACATCATCCCTTACAACATCCTTCACTTCAAATTGGAAGATAATGGATTTAACATATGGACTGATCAGTAGATAATGAACTGGTTGGATGGTTGCATCCAGAGGGTAGTGGTCAATGGCTCAATGTTCAGATAGACATCAGTGACAAGTGGTGTCCCTCAGGGGTCTGTACTGGGACCACTACTGTCTGATATCTTCACAAATGACATTGACAGTGGGATCGAGTGCACTCCCATCGTTTGAAGATGACACCAAGCTGAGTGATGTGCTTGGGGGATGAAGGGATTGAGAGCAATGCTGCAGAGAAGGACTTCGGGATACTGTTAGATGAAAAACTGGACATGAGCCAGCAATGAGTGTTTGCAGCCCAGAAAGCCAACCATATCCTGGGCTGCATCAAAAGGACTTGGCCAAGAGGTCAAGGGAGGTGATTCTGTCCCTCCGCTCTGCTCTTGTGAGACCCCACCTGGAGTCCTGCATCCAGCTCTGGAGTCCTCAGTATGGGAAAGTTATGGACTTGGAGTGGGTCCAGAGGAGGGTCACAAAAATTATCAGAGGGATGGAACACCTCTCCTATGAGGACAGGTTGAGAGAGTTGGGGTTGTTCAGCCTGGAGAAGAGAAGGCCCCATGGAGACCTTATTGCAGCTTTTCATTACTTAAAGAGGGCCTATAAGAAAGATGGGGAGGGACTTTTTAATAGGGTCTGTTGCAATAGGTCAAGGGGTAGTGATTTTAAACTGAAAGAGAGTAGATTTAGACTAGTTATAAGAAAGAAATTTTTACTCTGAGGGTGGTGAAACACTGGAACAGGTTGCCCAGAGAGGTGGTAAAGGACCCATCACTGGAAAAGTTCAAAGTCAAGTTGGACGGGGCTCTGAGCAACCCGATCTTGTTGAAGATGTCCCTGCTCACTGCAGGGAGGTTGGACTAGGTGACCTTTAAATGTCCCTTTCAGCCCGAACTATTCTATGATTCTACATGACATAAAATTATATATGTATATATATATATATATATGTATGTATGTAATTATTTGGGTGCCTCTCTTTTGGACAATCTCTGGAAATGTCTTAAAACTGAGAATGCTAAAAGATCCACAGGAAATGCATCATACCCTGCACTCAGTAAAACATAGGTAACATTTTTCACAAGCTTTAACAATTTTTGAGTTAGGAATTACTTTTAGAGTGTGAATTACTTTCACTTTCATTAGCCTGTCATCTTGTATATATTTTATAAAGAAATAAAAAGAAAACTGCAAATGTTGCTACTACAGGAGCTTTAAGACACTGGATTGTCTGGAAAGCTTTTGGTACCAGAGTGCAATTTCTGCAAGTGGGTGTGTATAATTATACTTCCTATTACTCTGCCCGTCATTAGTCTCATAAGGAACAAGAAGGATACATTGAAGGAGAATATTTCAATATTCCACTTCCAGGTGTGTAACAGCTGGTCAAGTTGAGGGACATCAGTACTAAAAGGTATAAAATGTACTGGAACATGGGCCGCTTTCCATCATTCTGGCTTTCTCACATTAATAGTCACTGCAATTGAAAACATAGGAGCTCAGGTGTGTGCCATCACTCTCCTTCTGATCATTCCCACACTTTGACCTGTCCTGGACTCTCACTGGGGCCTTGAGTGGTGACAAGCAGAAAGCTGTGATTTATACAGCACTGTTGTAATTAGGGCAGAGCTCACAAATGCTGCTAGAGTTTGGGCTGTGTCAGTGTTTCCAGTAGAAATCTTTGTGTTTAATGGCTTATAAATGTGGCCATTAAATGTCACTCCATGCTTCAATTTGGCATACAAGTTGTCAGCACCAGGGGGAATCTTACAATAAAATGCAAAATCTATTTGATATTTTTTGAAGTAAGTTGGGTATGTACTCATGTGCACACACAAAAGCATCTCTGCCCATCACGAGTCCAGAACAGGAGGTGCATAATGTAAGTTACATACGTTCTTCAACTTAAAAGTTTCAAAAAGCCCATTCCTTCCTTCTGGCTGTTGTTCACACCAGGGACGAAAGCAGAACATTTCTACCCTGTGCAGCTTTGTGGTGTTGGCTAGTGTTCTTGACCCACCATCACCAGGAGAAATGTTACTCTGCAAGAGCTGGAGTGGGGGGTTCCCTCATTTCCTGATGCCCACTCAGCCTCCTTTTGGTATACTCTGAGATCTGGCAGAGACCAAGAAAGATGTCATGGGATCTGGAGCATGCTGAGCTGAGGTTCTTGCCCTCAGCTGACCTGGTCTCAACAACACTAGTCTCAACTGTCTCTTCCCGGTCCACACCCTGTGTTTCTCCCATTCCTGGGCTAGAAATGTGCTCAGTCCCAGTCCCACAGTCCTCCTCCCTGGTCACATCTGAGACTATTCAGGGACTAGGGCAGCTGGAGGAGTTTCTGTCACAGGGTGATTGGTTGTGAATAAGGGCAAAAGCACCTGTTGACTAAGGTTATGACTAAAGGCAAAGCTCCCTATTGCTAAGTTTGTCTTTTGCTCAACAGGGGGATGAATACATGCCTTCCTCTCAGGGCTGCTGAAATACCAGTGATGAGTGCCACAGATGTGCCTGTAAATAACTGCCTAGATCTAAGAGCATGCCCATGAATGAAAAATCATTCATTGAATATTTCCAGAAAGAGAACAGAAAGAATAAGGAAGGAGGAAGCAAATTCGTGGCTTTGAATTATGCTACTTTTTGGTAACATTTACTGTGTTCCTAGTACATCACATGTTACAAACCCACCTGAAAGTCAAAAACACAGAATAATAAATGATGCATATGCAACATCTGAGAGTAGTAACCTCCAGACTTTAAGCAGCTTGCATACTAATAGCATTTAAAAAACTTGCTTCCTTCCCTAAGCTTTCTTCCCTAAGCAGAGGAGAAATATCCAGTCAATGTAGCCGTAAAGGAAGGAGTGTGGGAGCTAATAGATCACAAAATGAGAGGTATGAAGAAGTGCCCATTTCAATCAAGCAGTCAGCATGAGCATTCTTATTTATGATATGTTATAAAAAGTTTATTGCCCATTTTACAACTCTAGCTGCCCAAAGTTTGATTTAACCAGAAAACGTGCCAGTAATGTGCATTGCCACCAGGACTAGCTTTTCATGTCCTGGAAGTCGTGACGGCTTAGCCTAGACTTTTTTCAAGCTATTTGTTAGTGAACGTGAATCCTTCAGGTACTCAGGAGAAAGTCTACACTGCAATTTGTAAATCTCTCAGGATCTGAGAAGAAAATCTGCAACCTGAACATCTACCAGTGAACAGAAACAGCACTTGTGTTGTTATTAACTGGATATGTCCCTATTTTTACTGCCTCATACTGGAATCCATAATTTAAACTGATGGGTAATTTTTAAATCATCAGTGATGTGTTTTGCCATTAGAAGCACTGCAGTCTCACCTGAAAAAGTATGGGAGCTCCATTGGCTTTTCTGGCTGTGGGGAAGGCTGTCTCCTTCACTGGGACAGATCAGCTGTTGCTGGAGCATTTTCCTTTCTCTCCCCCTCCCCTTGCTTCAAGCTGTGGGTAGATATATTCCTAAAGAGGGGAAGGAGGAGGAAAACAGATCTCTCCCCCTCCCATAGGAAGGTTTAGGACTGAACTTTCTTTCCCTGTCCTTCATCTTTTTCAGTTGTCCTGACACAAAGGAAATCCAGCAGGCATTTGCTGCTTGCCTTCCCTCTGGACACAGAGGGGCTTCTCAAGCAGTGTTTTTTGGTCTTCTGTGGTTGTCCTGCACCGTAGTGAGGCACATTGTTCCCCATTTGGATCAGAATGGGTGTGTGGGTGGGAGTCTTCACTGGTTTACTGGGTGTGATTGCCGTGATCTGGAATAAAATGTATAAAGGGAATTTTTTACATTGGGAAATTAAAGCTATTTTTTTAAAATGAGCTGCTTGTGACTTGGGCAGTGGCCTGAAAGAAAACAGGAGTAAGAAATATACCATTGCACCAACAGATTTAGAGATCTCTCATATGTCTCTGCTTTGTTTCCTCAAAGGTGACAGAGAAGAGGACACAGCAGTAAATTGAAGGCAGTCAGCTTTGTTTTATTGACTATGCTGGATTAGGCCGTATAACTCTTCACTAAGTTCCTTCAAATGCACAATTGTGGGAAAGGGGGGAAAAGCTAGAGAGGCAGCTAGTACTCTCAGTTAATTAAATTTAACTAACTTCCTTCATCAACTTAAAATTCCACGTATGCTTTCAATATGCATATGTGTCCTGATCAGCCTTCTGACTGTAGGCACATGGTCCTCCCATGTATGACAATGCATTGTGTCCCAAACATCAAAGCTTCATGCTGATCTTAGAGGAGGATGCCAGTGAATGATGCATCAGAGATGGAGCGCTCCCTGCATTTCATCTGGATTCAGAACTCCTGCTGAGCCAGAGCAATGTGGGGACACAGCAGCAAAACAAACATGCAATCAAACAGCAGTCAGTGTAGAGGGCCTGGCCAGCACTGGCTGTCCCCAGCTCCAGAAAAACTTACCAGGAGGTTAACTACTGCAAAAGCATCAGTGCCTTTTTACCCTAAGTATTTTATAGAATACAATGCAATATCTTGTGCTGTTAAGCTATTTGTTTGCCAAGCATCAAAAGCTGCTGGATGCAGAAAAACCATGCTAGCATATTGCTCCTATATTTTAAGCCAAGTTGCCTTATGGTACTGAACTGCTAAATTGTATGAGCTTTCTGCATTTGGTGGTGTTACATGAGCATCCAAGATCTCAAACTTTGGTCCTGTATCTTCTAATGAATGGATTAGTGTTCAATGTGAAAGAAAAAAAAAAAAATTAACATAATGTAAAAATATAATGCAGCCCATTTCCTGCTGTGTTCTTTCCTTTTTCAAATTCATCAGAAAAAAAGAGCTGTGAAAAGAATGAGCCTAATCTTGAAAATAGAATAGGAATATACTTAATTTCACCTGCTTGGTAGATGAAGGTTTTACCACTCTGACAATCTTTTGGACTGCTAGGAGGGAAATGATGGGAAAATATAAAGCCTTTTTGGAATAAACAAGAGCGTAAATCATTCCAAGTTCAGACAGTGCTCAACTCAAGAATGTATCAGCTTCAGAAAAGATTAATAAACCAATATTTCTTTCTTGTGCTCTTCTTTGGAGAAAACAGCTGGCTTTGATTAAGTAAATGAAGATCAAAAGAACAGAGATAGGAACATATTGAATTCCTGATCCAGGATTGGTATAACTGTTAAAAGAGAAAGTTGACTCCTCTATGTCATTAGTTGTGGGAAGGATATATATTTTTTTTTAAGTGTATAGCATTATATACTGTAGGTATATATATGGTAGGGATCCAAAGTACCTTTAAATAATGTTTTCCCTATTGTAACTGACTTAATGGTCTAGAGGATTATCTGTGTATAACATAAATTACAATTGTATAAGGCGAATAATGTAAATTGATCTAATAGCAGAACATCAGTTGCATACCTAGTTATCCTGTCTATATTGTTTTATGTTGAATCGGCCTCGGGAACTGTAGAGCCAGATAATATAGCCTTTGTCTTGCCAATGTGGTTTAAACCCTAAGAGAGAAAAATGGGGTGGAGCTACAGGACAAGAAATGTAGCTTGTCATTGATGCTGTAGTCAATGAGGTTTGAAACACAATCAGATACACAATAGGTGAGAAGTAGGACAGAAAGACTGACTTTAACAAGCCAGAAAAATTTATGATGATAGAAACTATCAGCCTCAGAAAAAACAGGCAATTCCCTTCTAGTGTGTTTGGGAAGTTTATTTTTATTTAATGTAGATATTTATTTTAAGATGCAGTCTTACATGGAGATGAGTGTCTGTTCATCCTTATATTAATTATGGTCTGAATGCATTTTAGATTATTTTTCATGAACAGCTGTTTTTTATCTCAGTAATCTCACTCACTTGCAAGTACTATTGCTGGTGACTTCTCTTTGCCACCCTGATTTTGGATAACAAGCCTTAATAGGACACATGCTGTTCTCTGGATGAGACAAAATGTTCTCACAACAGATATTTCCATTGTAAGCTTGGATCACATGATCAGGAGTGAACAAGCTACTGAAGTATATTATGCCATCCTCTTGTGACTCACCTGACACATTTTGTTTTTAAAATAATGTGGAATAAATTAGTGAGCAAATGAAACAGAACAGAAATCTCAGGTTTTGGGATGCAGGGAGAAAAAAGAAGCCTGCAGTAGTTCAGGATTTTATCTCCAGTTTAATTCAGTTCTCCATTTCCTAGGTCTAAAATGAATCCTGTAAACTTTTCTGTGCCTCTGCAGCTTAAGTACAGGAATAGTTCCAGTAAATTAAAAGGAACTAATCATATGATTAACTTTAAGCACAGGATTAAATATTAATAAGGTGAGGGCCTCTGTAAGGATCTTCAAAAGAAGAATGGCATTGCTACAAAAGACTTGTGCATTTGAGAATTTTTTTTCTGTTAAAGGAAGAACTGAAATAAATTTTTGAAGCATTTGCAGTTATCTGGTCTCTAACAGGAAATATGGCAATCATATTGGATTGCTCGTTGACTTCAGAAAAACATGGAAAACGTAATCTGTGGTGACTCAAGGTCTGTAAAGTTATCATATGATTAATTTTTGCCAGATCCAAACATCCCCAACCCCAAAACTTCCTCATAACTCAGATACTCATATTCACTCATATTCCTAAAAATCAACTTTAAAAACTTGGTAGATCATACCTACTATAAGAGGGGAAAATTGTGTGACTCTAGACCTCATGCTGTAATGTACTAAGTGGGTGGAACCATGGGATTGGGAATACAGTTAAAAGGAAGGGACAAAGTCTCAGGGTGCACTGTCTGCCATTGCAAGCAGGGTCAAGATAATGTATGTGGGTTGCACAAGAAGAAATGGCTTTTTATAAATTTTCATTGCCTGACGACTACAGGAGTCCTAATTATGGTCCAATATCCCATTGAATTAGAAAATTTAGAGAAAAAAAAATGAATCTCAGGCCTTGGGATAAAATCTGAAAATGTGGTGAGTTTCTGCACTGTGCTGACTCTAATCAGCATCCTTTGGAGAATGGGGGCAACCCTGAGCTTGGTGGGGCATGGTTCACCCACTTGAAATGTGTCTTTAAACCAAACTAAATTTTAAAACTAAGCAAGGAAGCACTAATAAATATTAGATGAACACTATTAAAGCTACCACCAGAATGTGGCTGATTCTGCCCTGCAATTTTAATTTAAATCTGAGATTGGTTTTCATTTAAGTTAATGATGCAGTGTCTTTTAACTTTAATGGATGGAGAACCAATTTTTTAAAAAAGGATTGGTCATAATATACTTGGTTAACATTTTAAATAGGCTTCGTTTCTTCTGTGTGATCAATATTCATCAATATTAGGAAACGAACAGTTATCATTTAGAATATTAGAAACACAGTTGTGTAATCTGGCATAAGAGTTGTGATTTGTTTGTGTTCATATTGTTTGTCATATCTCATATGGTTTCTAGTTATGTCTGTAGAATTAAAATCCAAGGATGATTTTTTTTCTTCAAAGAAAAGGATAGCAATTTGCATTTAAAAGTTATCAGTGGTTACGGCAGTAGTTGCCCAGGTGAGTTAAAGTTTAGGGTTAACGGAGATTGACGAATTCAGTTTAAACCTCAGATTAGCTTTAAGAATAAGGTATGAGGAGCTTCCCAGTTCCTTCAGCAGGTTGAAGCACAAGTGGCATAAAGCCACGCTGTTGTTTCCACACATAGTAAATCAGTGTGCCTGCATGTATAGGAATGATTCTACAAAATCATCCTAAAGATCACAGATTAAATGTGTTATCTAACACAGAGGTTAATATGTGGTTATTTCTCTGCATACAACACTTCCTTCAATCCCTGGATTTATCCTCAGAGATCTCCAGCCAGAAACTAACCTGTCTTGACCTGTCTGAGCCTGTGTGAGCCCATCCTGAGGTGGTGCAGCTATAGACCAAGAGTAATATTTGTCTTTCAGTAGCTTTTGCATTTTTTTTGCCAGACCTCAAAAAGATTTCTTTATTGACCTGTATGAGTGCTATGGGTTTAACAGGTGGTAAGCACTGAGTGATATTAGAAGCCAACAAATCTCCAGTGGGTACATTCAAATTCATGGTATTACAGAGGGTGTCAGGGAAAAGGGTGTCTGAGGAGTATGCCTAGTAGAAAGTTCCTTCCATTTGCTTTAGTCCATTTTTCCAAGCAATGACTCACTTCAGAGATTAGTGAATATGGGCTTTTTTTAAGAGTTCTTACTGAGAACTGTACATTGTGACCAGACTATAGATGTCAAAAGTACATTATGTGTTGAGTGTAAAGGGAGTACAAGAGTAGGTAGTCCTATGAAAACTGAATCAGACACTGTGTCTTCAATTCTAGTTGTTGTGCTTATCATGTCACACGGACTAGATAAATCCCTAATCCTCATCAGACAAAATCAGGGACAATCAGTAGAGATTTGATATGGTTTGTGCTCTGTGAGGAAAGATCTTTATTAACCAACCCAAAGATTGTAAACAGTTGTCCATCTTCCTCTAACACAAATTAGACGTTTTCTCAGTCGTCTTTAGGAACATAAATGTTCTGTGTGCTTGTCCATTCCTCCTGCTGAAATTTCCTTGGGCGATTGCTGGGGTTTTAGTTTTCTGCTAATGATTTTATGGAAGAAGCTTGTACATCAAGTCAGGAGAAGTACCATATACATTTTTCATTTCCCATTCACCTCCATCTAAGCAATCTTGATGCACAGGTGGCCGATGGGCAGCCCTCTGCTGTCTCTGGGCAATGTGCTGCATGATTTCAGTGATTAACACTGCTCAACTACTGCTGCAGTGTCCTTAAGTGATTAAAACAATGCTTCATGTGCATGTTGATCAATGTTGGGAAATACCGTCACATGGCTTGGTGAGGCCCATGCTGTCTCTTGACCTTTTGTACCCAGTCCCTGCTGGACCAGCGTGTTGCTGAGGCCAGGGAAGGCCGGTTCATGGGTCAGGTTGTCCTCCAGCCCCAGCTATGCCCCATCCAGCACAGAGATAATGCTATCTATCTCACCTGACTGATGAGTATAAAAAACCATGCCTTACTGACGCTGTCATTGCAGTCGATTTTGACATAATTAATCCTAAGGTTTTTTTAATTAGTTTTTTTTGGTGGAAACAAATACATTTGGATGTTCGTTTGTTCCTTCTTATGCAGCTTTCTCTGAAGGCACTGGGTGGGCTGGACTCATTCTTCCCGTTCCTGAATGCTCTTTTGAAGGATTATTCAGGACTGTGCCTTGTCACCTTCAAACACAGTGCTTGTCTCCTGGAGATGTGCCAGAGAAGCTAAGAAGAGTGCTGCATCACTCGGATGTTTAAAACCAGAGAACTTGACAGCATGTAGATCCAGACATGGACACAGGGCCCAGACAGAGCAGCCTGGCAACTTTCCGGCAGTTATCAGTGAAACAGTGAGACACATGGGTCTATCACAAATCCAAAACACATTATGCTTAGGAGAAATCCTTGATTTCATACAGTTGGTATAAAATAAAACAGTACGTTGTGGCACAGGCTGGCTTATACAGCACACATGAATGGTGCTTTCTGAAGGGTCTGTGTTTGGTGCTGATTATGTGGGTTGAGACAATATTAATAAAACAAGAGGAAAGGTAATAAAAATTATTTTCTTAAACTATTAGAATTAGTCTCACTGTGGATGAGAGTAAAGATTAATGTGGTCTCCTGTCCAAAAAGGACAGCCCATTTCTTAAATCTTATGCTTCAGATTTAGAGAAATATTCTCACAGCAAGGTGGTATCAAGCAATTCCTGATGGATACTTTGCAGGCAGCACCCCTGATAATTTCTCCAGTTCATAAAATAGCTACAAGGACAGCTAAGATTTCCTGAAAGTCCCTCCTCAGTCACAGATGCTGTGTGCAATTTTCAAACCTGGACCTTAGATTGAAGGTCATTAAATAACCTGAAAATTTCACATGCAGACAAACTTCTACCTCCTTTCTGATGAATCTCTTGAGTGGAAATGTCCCATTAGACAGACTTTCTATTTTAGAGACTCTGTTTAACCACTGGGAAAAAAAAAAAAAATCTAAACAAGGTCTAAAAAAATCTGTCACTTGATGTAATTCTTCATAGGGCACAATGGCCTCCAGTAATGAGATTTTTTACAAATTGATTTAGGTGGCCACAGTGTTTGAGATATGCTGAGTTACATCTGCGTTTGCCTAAATAATGAAGGAGACAGTGACAAAAATCCCTAGAAAAATCCTGGCAAAGCAACAGAGCAAAATGTATGAGAAGACAGGACTGAGAAAAAAAATGTGCTAGGTCCGCTAACATGTCTTCAAGAGCTCAGCAGGTGGCACTCAGGTCAGCTTTACAAAAACCAAACAAAAAGTTCAACTTTCCCCTGTCAGTGTGGATTTCTTCCATAATATGCTAGAGATTTTTTTCTGACACGAATAAAATGGTATTATAAAGAAAGATTTTTTATTTCTTTAGAAACATGAACTTTTTTTAAACTTCCCATTCCTAATTGCATTTTGCAACTATCATGTAGCAAAATTTTATGCCACCTAAACAGTTACAACTTTTAGGGTTATTTTCTGTGTTCTTAATTGAAAATTTGTACAGTAACAGTAAAAATACAAATGCACTATAAAAGTGAGTGCATGTGATATGTTTAGAGAAGTCAGGTAATCTTATTTTAAAATACCAGATGACTCAGATGAGATTGTAGCGTTTTTAATCTATGCTGAGTGGTTCTAGTAATATACTTTATTAACCAAGTTGTATCCTATGCGAATGTGTATCATTTTTGTTTGGAACTGACATCAGACTGAGAAACCGTAGTTATCTGTCTCTTTGTGTTCTTTTTCTTCTATCCCAGCAAGTTTCTTCCATTCAGTGGGGTTTGTATTCCAAATATACTGAAAAACTTATTAAATGATTCAGACAACTACTAGACTAACTCATCTAAACACTAATATGCAAATGGATTGAATTTGTCACTGTTGAAAAATCTACCTTTAATAGCTGCTGTTTAGTATTTTAATTTTTTCATATTTTCATTGGAACATAAGTCACTTTCAGCATATGATCTGACTACTTCTTTTAGTAAATACAGGAGAGAAGCACCTCTAATGTGCTTCAATATTGGGATTTTCCCCACTTCCAACAGCTTGTGAGCATTTCTTCTGATCCTAATGTTTTTTAAATTCTTCTTTGTATCATTTTATCAGCTGACCCTAGACAATTGCTTATATTCTTTTGTCCGTTTTATGTTTTCTATTATTCATAGCATCTAATTTACATTAATCACTATGAACATCCCCTTTTTCTCTGAACTGTTTTATATTATTCTGTAATTAATTATTGGGTTTTTTACATTCCCTCTAAATCAAGCTGGTTGTTTTATCGTGTTTTTTCCCCATATGGCTCTCTTCTCAAACAGCAAGGTTGTGACCAGACGATATTTTAAAACCAGTTTCCAATTCTCATTTACAGTTGTTTGTTTAAATTCTTTTATTCCAGCTGATCTGAGTCATCTGCTTTTGAGATGCCAGTAACTTGGAAGCAAGTATTGCCATACACAGCCTTTCTCTTCCTTGTTTGTCTGTTTTGTCTAAATAGGTTACGAACAATTATTTTAACATCTACATTATGCAGATTTTCATGCAGGAATATCACTGAAAGGGATTTTCCTCTACTAAATGAGAAGTTCTGCTCTTGATACAAAGGCAGCTGATGCTCCCCTTCACTTAGCAAAAGGTCTGGGTCTACCGTTTACAGCAGCCAATTCACTGCCACAGTCTGTTGTTGAATCAAAGCTCCCTGGAAGTACGGTCACAGCAAGAAATTGTGGTTACTTCCCGAGCTTCCCAGGTAGAAATTCAGCATCACCAAACTGATTCCCTTACCATTTGGCCTGTGGAAGCACAGGCCAATTTCTTAAACCTAGATGCCAACTCAACTTAGTACAAACAAATTTCAGCAACAGCAGAAAAGCTGACTCTAAATTAAACTCCCTGAATCATTAGAAACATTTGAATATGCTCCTGCCAAGTGTCAGAATTTCAGTTCTTATTCCTGCAAGTATAGCAACTACCTTCAACAGCCAGCTGTTAACTACTAGTAGGTTTGAATTATCTGTATGAGAGTCTGCATACCTACTGAAAAATGCTTAAGGACTTGAAAAGCAAAGGCAGCTGAAAATAACAGCTGTGGTAATACATGAAGTCCTCCAAACTGTTTAGAAATAGCTGTTCCTATCTATTCCATTCTTGTGGACTGTATAAAATAAACAACTTGCTTAGCTTTCAATTGACTGTGTGAAACATATTTATTATTGAAAAAGAACTCCTTCTGAAGAAAGGAATTTTAACTTTAATTTTGGAAGGTCATTTTAAATGGTCATTATTTTTGTACTGAATTCACCAGAGACTAGTGTTTGGGAGATATTCACATGCAGCTATAGTAGGTGTTTCAAAAGACCCTAGCACAATAAAAATTTGGATATTGATAGCTGAACACTGAGCATATAGCATCCAAATGACAAAAATAACTGCTTCCCACTTAGGCAATTTATTCCAAGCTGGCAACAATCTCCAACAGCATCCTCCTGCTGGTTCCAGGGTCTGCTCCACTGCACCCTCCACCTCCCGTCTCTCCCCCCTTGCACTTCAGCCAGGCACAGACCTCTCTTACTTTTCTTTATTTGGTCAGTAGCTGTTGTTTGTTTTTTTTTTTTTCTTAGCCACTGAAATTTCTAACCAGCTGCATAGCACTTGCCAGAAAAAGTTTACTGCTTCAATTTATTTTCCTCCATCGCATAAAGGAATAATGTAGTATTGCTCTCCTTAAACTGGAAATGGCATTTCTTTCTTTTGTTTATCCTATCATCCCCTCTGTATTTTTGAGCTTTAATGAACAGAGCCTCTTTCTATTTTTGTTGGTCTCTAGGCATTTTATTTATTATCCAAATTTTTTAAAAATTACTTTTGGTTTTAAAAGGGAACTCGTCCAGTGACATTTTGTCATGCAACTGTGCACTGACCATCAGTGTTTAATTAAAACCTGTCACGGAAAGGTGATGTCCTTCCTAAGGAATGAATTTACTTCAGCAGTGAAAATCTAAAGGGGCAGTTCTCTCCCTGTCACAGATCGACTTAAAAGACCAGAGAGACACACAGGAAGACAACTAACAGTTCTGTGCATATTTATGGACTTGTTGTGCATGTGGTAAGTACTCTCCTGACAGCTAGTGTTAAATCCAATCAATCATCACTTAAATACATCACTGTGTATATTCACCTCACTCCTTCATTAGCATTCATTAGCAATTAATCAACACAGCAGTAGTCTCTGGAAAGTTCAACAATCCATAAGGTACATTTACATTAAAGATGAGCAAGTGAACATTTGTTCCACTTCAGCTAAGTCTTGTGTATTGTCATTTCTTCAAGGAGTGAAAGACATCGATCAAGTAAATGATTGATTGATTGATTGATAGATATAGAATGCCATCTATTTCCTCTGAAGAGCATTTTTCTTCAAACCAGAGGACAATAATTTTACTCAGAAAACAACTTTCAGTCTCCAGTTTCACAGTCTATGTTTTTTAGGTTAAAAATATCTTCCTGCCTTAAATCCACTGACTTTTCAGATAAAATGTGTTGCTGCATCTCTTTCAGGTTGTGAAATAAAGACCATGTTATACAGTACAGAGGTCCAGACATACCCCTTTAGCACCAGACATGAAATTAAATTTGTTTTGCCAATTCACTTCTTCAGCCAAAACATTTAATTAGTAGTATTTCCAAGGCAAAATTGGGGGAAAAAAAAAAGTGCATTAAGGGGTATCAAAAATACAGCCCTACTTTTTTGTTCTATTACATTTAAGAAATAATAAATCTTAACACTTTAAGAGACTTTTGCAACTCTGTGGAAAATTAACTAAACTAAGTTTAATTGAAGTAGTTGTTCATCTCATCTTATGACATAAATATACACTGATAGTGATATCTTTAGTGTTTATCTTAAGTATTCTTCAGACTTTATAGCAGTGAAATGATATAATCAGGTTTTGATTGTCTGTTTTCTTTTATGATAGAAAATATATATTTCAAAATAAGGATGTTTTTAGCCTTAGATGCAAAAATTAATGGAAAAGAGAATTTACCACCTTATGCTCAATGAAATTGAAATATTTGTTTTGATAAAAATATAAAGTTGTTGAGACACTAAATAGACATGTATTTATTTTGTAATTCTTTTGCTTTCATAGACCTGCATTTAGCTGCTATTACTGTGTTTTTAACGTGACAAAATATCCAGTATCTAGTATACATGTAGTTCTATGAATATTGAAAGCTTTATTTTTTAATGCACTGATTATAGATTTGATTTGCTGCTTTATCTGCTTCAATATATCTCATTATTTGTTTCAGGAATTTTTTTTAATTAACTTTATATACAAATGCTATCTCTTTCCTAGCAATGAATATACATTTGGACAGAAATGGCTGGGCATATGACACCGACCTCACTGTGGCATACCTCAGAATTACTAAGCCATTTCATAGTACAACTCATCTTTAATTCTCTCTGTGGCAGGTTTCTTCCTTCTACACGTTTTTTGGTTGGTTGATTGGTTGTTTTAACAGGCATCCTCATTTCATTAAATATATTTTCTTTGTTGTACCAATATTTCAAGGCAGAAGTTTGCTAAGATTGGAATAATCTCGAAGTAAAGTACTGTGAATATGTCTAACGTAGTGCAACGGTGGGAAGAGCAGGATTTGTTTTTCATATTGCAGAAATAGAAAGAGTTGCATGATCATTCTGTTTGATAAAAGATTCTGATGTTTTATTTCACTACGATTTGAAAGGAACACTTCCTTGTTTGAAAGTCTTAATCTCCTTAGTAGTACTATTTAGACCCTGTAGACCCTGAAAGTTCACATCAGGGAAAAAATCATGCATTATGGGAAATTTGGTAGGTCATACCTGGTACCTAGATACCCGCAGAACCCTGCGGGGAAAAAAAACCTTTCTCTACGAAAATATGTTGATGTGATCAACATCAACATTCTTGAGCATTTGAATACAATAAAATACTAAGCATAATTATTCCAAGGATTTTTAATTATACCTAAGACAACTCACCCCACTCCTTCCTCTCTGCTTGATTTGCTTCTCAGAGATGACATGGCTGGATTCACAGGGGTAGGGGTACCAGCAACCTTTGCTGGAGAGATAGTAAAAAAAAAGTAGTGTAAATTCCATTATGGGTTTATCTGCCAACTCCTACGCTACTGTCCTTATCAAAAGGCTCTGGCCTATCACAAAGATAAGCACTGCTCCTCTCTTTCCTCAGGCAGCCTGTCTTCTGTGGAAGAAAGGCAACATTTTACCTTTACATTCACACAATGGTTCTTTAAACTTCATTTTCCATATGACTTTGATTCAAATTTTTCTCCCATTTAAAAACAATCCCCCAAATGCACGCATTTTATTTTACACATAAGCTCTGAAATTTGTTAAATTAAGTCTTTATTTTGCAGAGGAAAACCCAGCAGTGATTTTTACTTTTTAAACTCCTTTTCTATTTCTAGGAAACTTCAATGAACCATTTTATGGTATGATGGTAGTGCAATGGGAAGAACTTGTATTCAAGACGATTAGACAGCCACTAACATAAGGCACTACTGAATTTCTCAACCCTACGGGCAACAGAAATGGCAGAGCAGATTTTAGGGAAATTTTACACATTAGTACATAAACAGTCTGTCAAGAAATCGCACCCTTCAGATGTCTGCCTTTGACAGTCTTCAAGACATTAAAAAAATCATAAATGTGATTTGCAATAGAGACATTTACTAGCCTTAATATACAGAGACTGTCATCACTAAGCAAATCCAGGAATGTCAAGTGAAGCTTATTAGAGTCTGAAATGCCGGTACAGCAGAATGGCACGTGTAGATGTATGTTACCCAAAAGATTGTGAACTTCTCTTCTTGGTGACTGGTTTGATCTTTAGCCCACAACCCCTTCTAGTGTGGCCCTACATGCTTTGACAATGTGTAGACATAACTGTAAAAAGGAAAAGCAGGGGTCTATGAAAAGGGTCAGTAAAATAAGAAAACTGGAGCTTTTTGAAATTTAACATGAATTATTAAAAAGAAGGAAACACTGGCAAGGAGAAGGAACAAAATTGAAAGGACGACTGAGCAAAGGAGAGAAACAGGATCAAAACAAAAGATCTGCAGATGAATGAAGAGTCTGGACCACACCTGAAAAGAAACCCGGGAGTTTAGCTTCACTGCATGCTTTGACTGATAATGTGACTCCATGGCTTTTTGTATTTAGGTCAGTATGTCCAGGCAGTAGCTACCAAAGGTGTGCAGAGGTTTCAGTGAAATGACAGTCTCAGTCCAAATGTTGGTAGACAGACATTTAAATTACAAGGGTTACAAGATGAAACAAGAAACACCGTGGAGATGGAACCTAAATCACATACCCAGATGTAGAGATGCTCTGTCTCTTGGCTGTGCAGTTGCACTAGTTGCCTTGGAATCAGCATATCTGGGGCTGAGTCTCATGTCTCAGGAGCCAGTGTTATCAAATGAGTACCTTTCAGGTCATTACAGTCAATAATTCCTTTTTAAGTATCAAAAAGAAAAGAAAACAAAATGAGATGATTAAAAAGCCAATTAGCAGATCAAAGTATGAGAAACCAAGTCCTGGAGGGGAAAAAGAATGCATGTATGGTAATTTAGGCAGTAAGGAAAATAATTAGAACAGGATAGTGATAATGGGATAAGCTGGGGATCAAAAACTGTGGAGTTGATTGGAAAAAAAGGAGAAGAAAATTAAGGGAATTTTTAATGACTCTTTGTATAAAACAATTAACCATATAAATATTAGAATGAAAACTTGTCTAGAAACCACTCTGACCTCTGTAAGGAGAATGGTGAGCCACAATTCTTAAAAAAAACATTGTTTTAACTCTTCTTCCCAGAGAAGTATTTCAGTCTCTGTGATGCAAATAGCTTTTGGAATGGGGAGATGACTATGGAAGACATGAGTGAAGCAGCCAATAGAGATTAAAGATGTAAAGGCAGACTTTCCCTTCTCATCCATCTTCCTTATCTTTTCTTGGAATTTTATCTCCCTTTTTTCAGCAAAGGCTTCAGAGTTTTGGTGTTAAACTTTGAGTCCTGATTCACTTGCTAAATTTTGTTTCCCTTGACTTTCTTCCAAATTCTTTCTTCCTCTCCATTTCTCACAGCTCTAGCTTTCTCCGATGAGGTTTGATCTTGGCCAAAATTTCCACTGGCCTTTTCTCCCCGTGTTGTGAACACACACACACCCTATCCCCCGGCCCCGTGCCTGCTTGAACTCCTGATCTTATCCCTTCTGTTGTCCATTTGATCAAAATATGCTATTCAGGGACTTACAGCAGATGGGGCAAAAATGAAGGGAAACAGAAAACTTTCTTTTTTTGTGAGGTTTCCAAAAAAGACCACCCTTGAGCTTTGGCTCCAAATGCATCACAGCATTGTGAGTCCACAGATTTCTGTGTTCTCCCTCACAAAGTCCTGTGAGCCTTTAAAGAGAAAGGCCCCTAACAGTTTGCTCCCCATGACTCTGTCAAAGCAACAACATGCTTACATAAATATTGTTTGACTCTAACCCTTTCCATGTGGCTTATACCACAGGAAGTTCACTTTCTTCTAAAGAGCCTCAACATGAGTGGGGGTAAGGATGAGTCTCAGTCTGTGAAATATGAATTACCCTTTTAGACACAGCTGGGACTCAAGAGAGAATGAAGGGTTTGCAATTTAACAAGTAAGAACAGGAAGGAACAGAGCTGTGGAGAAAAAGAAATAAATCAGATGCATAAGTAGAAGAATAAACAACTCCTTTCTATTACCTAAGGAGCTTCCTAAATAATTTCAGCAAAGGAATATTACAGTCAGAGGACAAAGAACATGGTCATTAATGCTGGCACTGTATCTCCTCAACAATACAGAAAAATAGAGGATCTCTCTGAAGAGCAAGTGGTAAAGATTAAATAACATTCAGCAGGAAATTCCCCTGAATGAATAACATTGAACAATACCTCTCTTGAGTGTTCACCCATTGCTTCAGTGATAAACAGAGATAAAAGGTGAAGATGCTATACCTCTGTGACCATAAGAAGCTCTAGGTAGCAAGAACTCCCTCCCTATTTCCTTGCAAGTAGAGAGCATGAAGAAGAGGAACTGGGAAGTAATACTGCCTATTTTATTTAGAGTATCTCTTACCTCCCTGATTGGTAACTCACTTCAGGGAATTAAAAGCTGCAGTTGGACCAGAAGAAGGAGAAAAATACCTAGTTTCAGCGGAAATTCTTCCTGCCCTCTCAAGGCACAGTAGCTGTGCTTGAGAAGATTGTGTCACTGACCCATATCTTTCTTTTCTCTCTGGTGACAATGCTCTTGACATCTCTTCTCCTTGTGGAGAGGAGAAGAGATGTATTTCTGATTGCTAGCAGGGCAGAAAAGGAAAGAAATTATCGTGTCTAGTCTCTCTTTCACAACCTTCCCATTTAGTCCAGGTTAAAAATCACTGTAATGCTCTTAAATAGTGATTAATGACAATTCTGAGTCAGTGAATAGCTGTGATGAGTCCGGAACATAAAAACAAACCGTCTAACAAACACAAGAGGTGGGAGCTTCAAAGGTGGAAAGTGGAGGGAGAAGGAAGGAGGGAGATAGTCTGTGTCTGCCTGACTGATGAGTTCAACAGCTTTTGGCCCAACAAGAGCTGGTGCCAGTCAACTATTCCAGGCACCTGAAAGCCCATCTCCCCTTTTCAGAGGAAAAATACAGTATGTACCAGTAACATGATTCATACATTCATAACACTCTCCACCATTCTCTAAATTCACATCTTTGTTGAAAACATACAGTAGGATGATTCAGGGTTTTGTTGCTCTGTTTAAGTATTTCTATAGAAGATATGTGGTTTCAGATCTTGGAAACTTAAGTTTTGGTTTCCACTCTGGTAGAATTCTACTGTATTCTAGAAACTCTTTCCATTATAGTTAATATCCCATGTCTTTCCAGCCCTTTAAAAAAATGTTTTAGTTCCTGAAATAATTACCATCTTTGTTTCACCTTTACATTGGTTTAGGTACATTTTACCCTGTCCTCCTGGGAATATTACTCTACAGTGGAGTTTTGCCCTTCGGGGTTCAACATGACCAGAATTTCTCTAGCTTTCTCAGTATGGTCCATGAAGAGAAAATTGGGATCTTCCTCTCACAGCTGCACTTAATCAAATATAGCTTCCTTTTGGCAATTTGCAATGCTAACTTTGTTGCTTTAAGTTTTTCTTCTGAAAAATCTTGAAATCCACTAATAGTGTATGAAAACTGCCCAATTTTTCCAGAAAGCTCTGGTTGTTTGACTCGTCCCCTTCACAGGATTATATTTCCTTCATGCAGATTCTGCAATCCTGAGTCATTCCCTCTGAGAACTCTTACAGAAAATGGGTTGTGGTGGATGTCAACCCCCACACAATTTTGTTTGTTTAACACAGCAGTTTGCTTGTGTTCAGTAGAAAGCTGAGAAGTCAAGCACTCGGAAAACAGGAGATACAGAGTTAAACTGAAAGCCTAACTTTGGGATTTTTGCCTGCTGTGAGGGGGCTTTATTTGATTAGTTTGTTTGTGCATTTATTTTTGGAGAATGATGAGCTGTCCATTGTTTTACTTCATTATGAACACTGAACTATTGTTGAGAAGCCCTAGAGTGTGGGATGGGCTCTTATTTGGTTTCCTAAAAGAAAACAAAATTAATTAAACTATAACTCTTTCTCCTTGGTTTATGGCTTAAAAGATAGTGCATTTTTATTGTTATGCTTTCTCTTGTAATTATTACCAGTTGTAGTATACTGCAGACTAGAAACCCTGCCTTTAACAGAGCAGAGATGTTTAGTTCATATCCCTTAATTATTATATTTTTCTATTGTAGCAAGGCCGTGATCTAAGTGTCCTTGACATAACTCACAGACATATCACAAACAATACCTTAAAAGTGAAACAGTATAATTCAGCTTTGCTTAACAGCAGCAGGACATGCTTTACCGTTTTTCTTCATTTTGCAGCCCTCGATGCATTAGGCTGTGTTAAAATCCACATTACTCAAATGAAATCCACATTACTCAAATGAACCCAGCTCACCAACTGGTCTAAGTCAGTCTGTACATCTGATTACTGCATTGGAAGACCCTGCAGAATCTGTGTTAGAGACTGAGAAAAAGTGTTCGTTTTTCTTTATGGGGCCTGATGGCATAGAAATGACTGATTTTCTCAGGACCTTTTATGCTGTGATACTGGAAATTCACAGCTGCCAGAGCTAGCCCTGGCTCTGCCCACCAGTATGGTTCAGCTAAACGCACTGTTGTTTTCCCTCTGTGTTTTCTGAAGTCCTTAATGTTAGCCTGGTTTAGGTTTTCATCTAAATTTCAGCTAATATTGTTTTTCCATGCAGTTATTCTTTGTTCTTATGTCCTGTAGAGAAACATCTTGAAAATAACTCCTTATGCAAAGCCTTTAAATTCATACTTGAAAATACGATTGAGGAGAGTTAGCACCAAAACACAATACGTTCCTGCACTTAGAAGTGTACAAGTCTAAATTTAATCTCAAAAGTGAGGAATTGCCAACTGGGTTTTGTACAACTTGAAGCTATGTATTTGTTCAGACCGTCCTGGCACTCGGGAGAATGACAATGCAATGCAGAATGGGCTTCTCAAGCATGAAGACCACTTATCCATAGAGATTAGTTCTCTTTATTCTGTCCACTGCCAACAGCACAGAACAAAAGAAAAAGGTTTTGGATCAAAGAACAACTGGAAGAGAGAGACGCTACCTTTCAAAAATAGATTTTTCCTAACTTCAAGAAATAAGCACACAAATAATTAGCCAAATAATTTGTAACGATAATGTTAAAACTGCGTGTGGATTTGAAAGTAATTGCAGGTGAAAGTGGAATAGTCTCATTCAATGCGGTCGAATCCCCAGAGAGACACAAAACTTTAAAATGTTTCATTCATGTCCTGTATTCAGTATGAAATGACTAAAATTTATGTGAGGTCAAATTCACTGTTTCTATATCTGATATTACTCCTGTGAGCTGTAATATATGATAAAATTGCATGCAACTATTCACATACTGAAACATGTGCCACTTCTGTAACTTCTTCTGCCACTGATTCTATAAATCATTGCTTATGAAAGATTTATTATATTTGTTGTTTAAAAGTTAAAATAAAGCAAGACTAACACTGTATTGCTCTGAAATATGTTAAATTTTACTATTATTAAAATGTCTTTGTACATGGAAGATTTTTTAAATCATTACTATTACACTACCATATTTTTATTATTAAACTCCTAGTTTAATACATTTTCCTTATTTTTTACCCGATGACAAATATCTGTATGTTTCTTTATTTTTCTTGAGTATATTGCTTTTGTCTTGACAGCCTTGTGCAGTGTAATAACAATTATAATTTCAAATATGAAATAGATGCTTAAAATGTCATGTAAGATTTGCTTACACTTTTCAAATTGCTCTTTAATGGACTAGTAATTGCAAGATAGCATAAGAAGGAAATTATTACAGGTAAGAGTGTTAATAAATTCTTATTTGGGACATATCTTTATAAAATGGAAGATTCGGAAAAAACTCTCAGTAGACTTATTCTAGCAAGACCATATTTAACAAAGCTACATAACTGGTTTAATTGTTCTGGTCAGGATATCAGGTCATGGATTACCTGGGAAAACCACAAACCTATCTTTTAAATGCAAATTTAAATGCATTTATAAAAAGGAAAAAATCCATCTAAAGATGGATATACCTTAATTTTCCTCTGACCAAAGAGCACAGACACCACCCCTGACTTAGAAGATGAGGTTTCATAATAATTTTTAATGGGACTTTACTTTTTCCTTAACTGTGGGCTGTCACTGAAGAATTTCCATGGCTGCTTTGTGAAACTCCTTCATAATGTGTTTTGATGGGGACAGTCTTTAATGTTTTGGGTGTCTGCAGTTATTTCTTAATGTACTGGTGCTTCATTTAACTGTCACTTCACTTAACATTCTGTTAAATTTATGGGAGCTGCAGTGAATCTCTCATAGCTAAAGTCTCTGGCAACTTCTGATCAGGCTTACGCATGACATTGTACATGGAAGTTTATTTTGTGTTTCACTGAAATAATCTGTTGTAATTATAGTGGAGAGTTTGTTTCATGAAGATGTTTAATTTGCTGAAGTCTTAAGCCCCTTTTTTTTTTATATCCTAGAAAAGGGATTCTGAATTGTCTGATTTTTTTTTTAAAATTATTTAATGTTATGCCATACCTTTCCATGTAGTTAGAAGTGATCTCTGTATTTCTAAGAAATTTCTTAGCACAATTAATTTATTTTACTCTATGGCCTTTTTAGAAGTTGTAGCAACTTATTTGCTGAAAAATTGCAGTTCTAAATTATACCTGGCTCATGCATTTAGTTTTCCACTCTTTTGATATTTTTGCTTTATTATCAAAACACTACCTGTTTCATCTAGTCTCATTCTAAAGATCTTTGCATGCTATGTCAGGTAAAGACAAAGCTAAGCCCCCTCCTTGTACTGAAATGTATTTGCATTTAGAAAACATTTTCATGGCCTTCCTGCTAATTTTATGGGTTACTTCTTTAAGAAGAGAATTGAGATGTTTTTATTGATGTTTCCATTTTTTTCCCTCTGAAAAATTGATTTTAATGTGGAGTCCTACTTAAAAATCAATGACACCACCTGACTCGGGGTTTGACACTGAAAATCTATACTATTCTCAGTGGACATGAGTTTCATAAGCTTACAATCTGAAGACCATTATACAAAAGACAAAAATTCTCCCCTGGGGTAAAATGTCAACTAAGTTCTAGTGCATCTTAACAAATCAGTCTAATTGGCACTGTTCTGATACAGAACATGTTTATATCCAGGTAAAATATATATATATATAAGTGTGTATATATATATATAAACATATATAAGTGTGTGTGTGTTTGGAAATAATACCTATCAAATCCCAAAAAAGTTAGGTTATAAGTGACTTCTATACTTGTTTACACTTTGGACTCAATTTATCTGTGACATACCACTCCCTAGCATTGTCTCATGGTGGTACTAGAAATATTTGGAAGTTCACAAAAAAGACTGATAAGCTACAATTAATTAGAAATAAAATTTAATTAAGAATATAAAGAAGACTGAATAGGTGGTCTGATATGTAAATGTCAAGAAGGTGGGTTTTCAGTTCCCTGGGATCCTGGATCCATCTTCAGATAGGAGTAGCTGTGGTAGGAAAGGAAGAGGAAAAGGGAAATAGCCTAACAAGGATTATGATGAACTTTGATCAGTTTATGGAAAATATCAACTGATAACTCTGAAAGTTCCTTTCCATTTTACATTTCTATATCTTCCCTTGAGCCCTGCACAAGATCAATGACATTTAAATGACATTTAAAGGTATCTCAGTGATATTTAAAAGTATGAAATTCAAAAGCAATAAACGCTAATATTTTCTACCTTTTGTGTATTTGGCTTAAAGGAACTGTTGCCAAAGTTTTGCCAAAGAAAGTTCTATGCCAAAAATATTGTTGCTCTGAAACACAGGTGGGCTTTTGGGATGCATTGTAAAATTTTTCTTACTTCCTGCAGCAGGTACTGCTCCTTGTTTGAGTTTAAATCACTATCATGCTTTTTACACTTTCTCTGAGGTATCTTCTTTAAGGCCATCACCAAGATAAATTGACTAGAAGGATTCTGGATCTTATCCACTGTAGTCAGGCCTTCTTCTTAACTAAGTGTCATGGTTTAAACCCATCTGACAGCCAAACACCACACAGCCACTCGCTCACCCTCCCTCACCAGGGGATGGGGTAAGAAATTGCAGGGCTGAAGGGAGACTCATAGATTGAGATAAAAACAGTTTAATAACTGAAATAAAGTAAAGCAGTAACAATAATAGAAAGTACAAACAGGTAATGCACAATGCCATTTCTTACCACCTGCTGAGCGATACCCAGCCTGTTCCCAGTTAATGATCCCAAAATACCAAGATCCCACTGTCACGATCCCAGAAGCAAGAGAGAACCCCCTCTTCTCATTCCCAGACATCCCTCCTTTATATACTTTATAATTACATTACATGATATGAAATATTTCATTGGCCAGCTTGGGTCCATTGCTCTGGCTGTACTCCCTCACAGCTTCTTGTACACCTGCACACAGGCAGGACACAGGGAGTTGGAGAGTCCTTGATCTCTTAGCAACACCTGTAAACATCAGTGTATTGTCAGCATTCTTCTCATACCAAATTCCATACCGGATCCAAAACACAGCACTATTCTAGCTACTAAGATGAAAAATTAACTCTATTCCAGCCAAAACCAGGACACTAAGAAAGAGTTGTTCACAGTCATATATAGTTGGAAGACTCACAGGTCTGTGAGTAGGACTGGTCTCTCATTAAAACATCAAAAAGTACTGTTTGAAGAGAATACTATGAAAATTGATGTGCTTAAACAGAAGGTGATAAATAGATGTTGAGTCAAAAATAGCATCCTGCTAATATTTTATTGGTATTGTTTACCTCGGTATTTTGAAAATGTTATTTGAAATATTTATGGGAAACAGGAAATGTCATTCTCCAGTCAAAAAAAAAAAAAAAAAAAAGGCAATGAAAAGTTAGAACAAATGACAGAGCCATGATGACAAATGAGGAAAAATACAAGTAGTTACAGAAAAGCATCATTTATGAGCTAACAGAAGACTGAATCACTGTAGTGCATATAAAGACGGTGCAACAATGGTTTTGATGACTCTTTGTCACAACTCTATGATACGATGTATGGAATAAAATTTTAAAAAAGGCATGGGGCCAAAGATAAGTCAGTTTACATTATGCGATTAATGAAGAATAAGGAACAGCACAGAAACAGACAAACCGTGTAGGATAGGGAAATGACAACTTTGAGCTCATCTTTAATAACCTGAAAGATTTATCACTCCCCTTGCCTGCTAAAGCTGTAGACAATTTTTCTGTTGTCTGTCTGGTACCTTGAGTTATTATACAAAGAAAAGACAGCAGATATGCAGCAAAGATGGAACTGAGAAGACTGAAGAGAAAATATCCCAGAGATGACCACTGAGATCATGTTAGTTCAAATATGCCAGTCCTCATGTTTGTGGCAGCCCTTTATTCAAAGCTTATTTGGACTTGTCCAAAATAGTCATGAATTTTCAAACATTGATATTAGGTACGTTCATTCTCAAGAGAAAGTCTGTTAACACATTTTTCTGATGACTAATGAACAGTGCATTCCTTGTTACTGTACAAGGCAGCACACATTTTGATGAGTTTCAGCAGTGATTTTGGATGATAGTTTGGACTAAGTCTGGGTGTGCAGACACAAATCACTGTCATAGGAGCATTTCTTCAAAGTCTGTCTGTTGGAGGGTCTTCCTTTTATTCCTCTCATGATCTTTTTTTTCCATTTCCTTGTGATGATGACATGAATGCGATTAGAAGATAGCTGCCATGCAGGACAATATTTTCTCAAAATGGGAATACTATTTCTTCCTAATCTTTTTTGCCATGTCAACTGATACAGGTTTGGCAGTTCTTCTCCACCAGTCTCAGCACAGCTTTTTGCTCTGTTTATCCACCAGAAAAATATTCAGATTTTTTCCCAAATTTCTATTTGCTGATAGTTTACCTCTTTTCTAAATAATTTTTCCCCAGGGGTTCCAAATTCATGTATTGTGGAGGCTTTTGGGCCAGACAAGAACATGGCAGATATCACCAGGTTCAGAATAGGCACTTGATTGCACCATTCAGGTCACCCTGCTTAACTTCATAGAGACATGTGCTTATCTACAGACCCTGTGCTCACAGTTCCAACCATCTTCTGTCATGGATTGTTTATTTTTTCTTTGGAGGCAGTTTTGACATCTATGCCAACATATGAATGCATATACAATGTTTATAGATGTCCAATCACCAGATGCTCAAAATTAGTCTTCAAACTCCAGTCTACAATTTCTGAGGTACATTCACAGATAGGATATGAAGAAAAAATTGTAACATAAAGTACTGAATTATCCTCACTCCACAGCAGCCTCTACACTTTACTACAAATTTGGAAGGCACCACATGTTGACATAAAACAACAGGGTCCCAAACCCCTGTTTAGCTAGCATAATGCTGAGGAAATGGGATAACACGTGATCAGAAGATCATCAGTAGTCCTGGTCAGGGTAGAAGATCTCCACCTCCCCAAGACCATATAAATACTGAGGCTCCTTTTACTGTCTCTGAATGGGGAAGTTCTTCAGTTACTTGAAGGCAAGGTTAGAGAAGGTGAAGATGAACAGACTACCCAGTGAGTCTGTGAAAACTCTTTTACTGGAGCACTTAAAAATATGACTGACCAAGGCCCTGGGCAACTAGATCCAGCTGTGATGCTAGCCCTGCTATGAGCAGGATGTAGCACATGGTGACCTTCAGAGATGGCCACAGATCTCTGTCCCCCTGTAAGGCCAGCACCCACCTTTTGAATACTGGCAACCAGCTGCTTTCATCGCTGCCTCTGTTCAGCTGTGAGAGTCCTACAAATGCAGTGGCACTGCTCCATGTCACATTAGCAGGGTCCCACACTGTCTGCTTACAGACATCAATCACCGACCCTTCCACCCAACCCGAGAGGCAGAGAAGCATGAAGTTGTGCAGAAATCCAGTGCCAGAACAGAAAACCACACTGAACCACTATTTTTGTCTCCCACTGGAAACAAATCTAAGCTGTTCTGTTGAATTCATTTTTGATGGGAACTCAAACTGAGCTGGAACACTTTTGGCCCCAGCTAAATTGAGAAACATCTGGTTCCAGTCCCTGACTGCAGGGCTGAAGAGACTTAAAGACTTCCAGAACAGTTAGAAACAAGATGTTATTAAATGCATCCTTTCTGATATGCTTCCTTAGTAATCCATGCATGGATGAAGAGAGGTTCGTGGGGTCACTACAAGTATAATTTGATTGACTGTCTGTGATTGCTGTAGCACACAAAAAAATCTTTTCTCACTTAAAAAAACCCCTCATACTACTTTTTGAAAATCTCCCTTTGCACTGCTTACCTACTGCAATTTACATTTTCACAGACAGAGAGAGGTGCTCATGTTCGATGTATCCTTTCACTCACATCCGTCCCTCCCCTTGCTCTGTGGCCCCCTTTTCTAAAACTGCTAGTAGAATCATTTCCTTTATTCTAAGATAAAATGATTTATAATCAATTAATAAGCATTGCTGAGGCTTTTGTTTGTCTGAAGCATCATTTCCTATTCAGTTTTTGCATCTGAACTATTCAGCATTGCCTTTTGGTTCTCTCTGAAAATACTCTTGAGAAGCCACGCTTATCAGCCAAGAAGCATCCAACAGCAAAGCATGTGCATTTATAAAAAGACTATCACTTTTGTGCTAACTTTGATTGCCAGTTTCTACACTTAAAATGAAAATGAAGCTGGTGGTAAAGCCACACTGCTAGATATCGGAATTCATTACACTGAATTATATGAATTTCCTTTCTTTCCTTCAATTCCCTCAAGTGGCATAGATTAATTTATAGAGTGTATGTGGTTTTAACATCTGCAAAGTTCTCATGTGGTTTGATGTACTGAGAAAACTTAAGACAGCCATTACAAGGGTAGTGCAAACATTATTCCTCTTAATGATTTTTGCACACCTGTATTTTTGAATGTCATTTTGGGAAGCGGGAGTGAAATAAGGGTAATTAAAGAAGTTACTTTACTGACACAGTACAAGATGTATAATTGCACAGACCACAAAGCATAAAAAGTTGCGTTGAATGTGAGGACCGATTTTGAGCCATTTTGAATCCACAGAATTTGCCCTCCACAGTAAACAACTCAGAATACTTGTCCTCCGAGCACCTGATTTACATTACCAATCGGTTACTTAGAGGCACAAGCACTGTGATTTCTGTCCAAAAGCTGGTTTTGTACAGATTTTCCTCATTAAAATGGGAGTTACTTGTTTTGAAATTTTTGTCCTGAAATGCCTATAACCAAAATCCAATATTTTTGAAAACATATTTAATACAACCCACTCCAGTCACTCCATTGTTTCTTGGTGTCTTTAAACAAACTAGAAGAAAGGTAATAGTTTATTCCTTTCATCCTTTGATTACCTGTCAGAATGATAGCAACACCAACCTGTGTAATAATTTCTGGCTATCACTGACTTAATCAGAAGCAAACATCATGTTCTGTAGATCAAGTTGTGATTTAACTTCACATTCTTCAAATTCCCCAATCTATTTTTCAGATGGTTAAAATTAGAGAAAGAGCTTGTTTTTCATAGAAGATGTTTCTGTAGAGTTCAAAGGGAAGACTTTAAAAAGTTGGTAGTGAATCACAAAATAATGCAGGTTGGAAGGGACCTCTGGAGGTCAGCTCGCTGCATTTCCTTCTCAAAGCAGGGTTGACATCAAAATTGGGTCAGGTTGCTTGGGACGCTGTCTGGTCAAGTTTTGAAAATCTCCAAGGACATCTAGACTGCCTCTCTGGGCAGTCTGTCCCTTTGCTTAACCACTATTGTGATGGAAAGCTTTTTTTAATATCCAGATGGTAATTTCCCTGCCAAAAAGTGAAAATATTGCTTCTTGCCTTTTGTTGTGTGCACCTGAGAAAAGTCTGACTTCATCTTCTCTGTAAACACCATTAGGTAGTGGAAGACAACAATTAGATTGTTCCTTCCCCCTGTCTTCCCTAGACCAAACAAATCCTCAGTCTCTCTCATACACCATGTTGTCCAGCCCGCAGCCATCTTAGTGACTTAGTGGCTGATTCGACTTCAGCTTATTGATGTTTTTTGTACTAAGAGGTTCAAAACTGGACACAGTGCTTCTTTCAAGTGCTGAACAGAAGGGAATGATAATTCTTCTTGACCTTCTGGCATCAGAAAGGTCTACTAATGCAGCCCAGGACATGGTAAGACTCCACTACCTCAAGGGCCCATTGATGACTTATATACAACCTGTTCTCCACCAGGACCATCAAATCTTTCTCTGAAGAGCTGTTGCATAACCTTGCAAGCCCCAACACAGAGTGTTGCATGGGGTTATTCTACCCCAGGAGGATGACTTTTCTTTTGGCTTTGCTGAAGCTTCGTTTCTCATCACCCACTGCCTCAGCATATTGTTGCCCAGTTTGAGGTCATCCACAAACTTGATGGATGTCATCCAAGGCAGTGAAAAAGTTGTTGGAACAGTATCAGCCCCAGTATCAAATCCCATTGCAAGTGTCTGCATGTTAGGCTCTGAGCTCTGAGCCCCACCATTCCAGGTGATCCTGTCCCTCCCCAGCAATCTTTGCTTCTTGAAGAGGATCTCTTAGAAAGACAAACCAAAGCCCTGTCTACGACACTAGCAGCAGACCCAGGTGCTGTTCCATAGGTTGCCTTTGCTCCTGCCCAAGTATTTCCCTTTGACTGACATGACTGTTCAGATCCTTGTTCCTGCCCCCTTCCCATTCTAGACTCGTGTAGTCAAAACAAGTGTCTCCTCTGGCAGTATTCCTTAGTTCTGGATCCCATGAATCCTGTAATTTTGGTCTCACTGAAAGGTCAGACACTCCAACTCATATCAGATATAGTCAATGACAGTGAAAGACACATAATGTATAATTTTTCTCCCATTAATAACAGTATTTTTAACACACTCAGATGCTGTCTTAAGAAAAAACAATTAGTGTAATATTTGCTTCTACCTGTGTGGCTCAATAAGGTGAAAAATGTATATTATTTTATTAAAGCTCAAACATCTTCTCTGTTAGTTCTGACTACTGTGTATTTTACCCATAGTTCAGTAATGTTAGTAGTACCTTAAATAAGTAATTAGATAGAAGAATGTTTTATTATAACTATAAAATAAAGCAAATTCCTTTTCACACTCAGAAGTCTCATGTGAAAAAGAAATCACTGGGTTGTAGGGTAGACTCCTTTGTTTAAAACCAGAGAAGCACTGACTGCTCTGCTGGTCACAGCACTGAGGAGCATACTGAAAGGACCAGACCTGCCCTTACAGAAGAAATGGACTTTTACTGACATGCATATTTCTCTTTGTTACTGTGGGATTATTTGTGGATAGATTAGATCCCTTGGATGCGTTCTACCTCCAAATTCCCAAAGTCACAAAACAGACATTTAGTTTTGAGATAAGTACTTTAGTTTGTGTATCACTAAATTTGCCAAGGGCTGCAAATATTTCTTACAGTTCTGCTCTTTCCAAAAGAGTATAGAGCAAACACTAGCAGTGAAGTTTGCTGAGACGCGTTCAAGTTACAGTGGCTTGAGATAGCTCCTTACTGAATCTCCCCATCCTTCACACAACGCCGGACACACAGGGACCCTGTCCTGTACCTGGTCATTTGATGTCCCGTGCTGTACGTCCTCACTCCAGGGCACAAGGGTGAACCAAAGACTGAGGCAGTCGGCTGGTCGGGGGTGACACTGGCTGTGAAATGGTGTCTGCTGTCAACACTGAGGGTAGCCCCCCGTGTGTTCTCTGCCTTTGCTTCCTTACTCTGGGTTTTTCACATGGAAAATTGCTTTTTCTGAAATAAAGTGGAAATTTTTGTGGGGAAATGTTCTATTTTTAACCAGACTTCGTCCTTCCTTACCAACTCATTAGAGGGTCCCTCAGCCACCTACACCTGTGCCAAAGCAGATCAAAAGAATACCATTCTAATCTAATAGCACTTTTTCAATTACTTTCTGTAGCTGTAAATGACAGTTGGACTACAGCGTGTTCCTCTCAAGAGATATGACTTAAATTACATTCATATATCATATATCAGTGCTTCAGTTTAGCTTGAGATTTAAAAACTACATCAGCAATCATGTCATTTAACCAAATCAAATTATCTTCCCTAGATTTGGAGCAAGAGATGGTTTTAAACTCATGCAAAATTAAAAACAAAAAAAAACACACAAAAAAATCAGACTGTAAATCTGGCTTTCTGTGCTTAAAACAAACTCCCTATACAACTTTATTAAATAAGTACTATGTAACTAACAATCTGAATGGGTATACAGGAAGCTATGCTCCAATACTGAAGTCAGGAACTTAATTTATCTCATCATTCAGAATCTAGGCCTTTTTAATGAGTTTTGCAAGGCTCATTTAGACTGTTCGCTTACAAATAATTTTTGCTCTTTCTGTCATCTGGTCTTCTCTTTTTCTCTGTTCTATCTTGTCTTAATATACCATAATAATTCTGCTCTCAATCTTTCAAGTAACAGTACGTATCAAATAATTAGCTGAGAGTCTTCATGCTGCCTTTAAAAATATTCATCCTTCCCATCTGTTACTAAGTGCTTTAATCCCTTTCCTTGTTGTGGCTATTGCAGTCCTTCCAGTGCGTTTCATGCTACATGGATATAGTTGGACACGGGGTAATTTGATGATGAGTGAGGATTGATGGAATTACTTCTGTTACTTCTTTTAAAAATACAAGCTGTGAAACAATAGAAAACTTGTATATACAGATTGATCTTCCGTGTGGAGAAACCTAGACTAACTGAAATAAGTTGCTGGAGTACCATAAAGGATCTTGCCACAAATGCAGTGAACAGGGGTTAACTGGAACTCAGCAGGATGAATTTTTCTGTGCAGTCACATTGCACTGCTCTGAAAACACAGAAAACTTATTTAAATATATGTAAGACCTCTTTTCTGTTCTGTGCTGGGATGTAGATGCCCTTGAACCATTCAAAAATTAGACAAAAGTTTAGCTTTGCTGCCTTTGGCTTGGCCCTTGTGAAGACTCTACTTTTAAAAAAAACTGTACCAAAAAAAATACACCTTTATGGCGAGTGGATCCTAATACTATGGATGGATCTCCAGGGCTTGACTATACCTTCAGACAGCAGAATGAAGACAGCTCATGTCCGCAGTCCATCACATTATCTAGCCACTGCCTTCTGTTTCAGCAGAAACTGCTGTACGACAGACACTACAGCTTTGAACAGGCTATGCTATTTCAGGGGAAGCTAAGTGTCATAGCTGAGTGGAGAACAAGAAAACAGAGGTGTGTCTTCAAGAAAGTATGCTCCTCCTAAACCATACGGACCAAGGTCCCTTCCTCCCCTCATTGTATGGATCTCACTGTCCTCATTCTAGCTATGATGCCCTCAGATGTTATCCCACAATATTCATGTGTGATTTCATCGTAGATGGGTAGAAGAGGAATTACAAGAAGGCTAAAATACTAGTTTTTGGCACAGGGAGTGAAACCCTGGTTTCTGTGTCCCTCTCCCTTTCACACAAGGGCCTGACTAACAGACCTAGAAATATCACCCGTCTTCCTTTTGATTTTTTCACAGCCCATTGAACTTTTCTTTACTCCCTGCAAAGTAGAATAGGTAAAGCGGAGCAATGGTGCATGTTGCCATCTGCCACTGAACATCATCAGTGATGTTCATGCTGGGGCGGGGGTGTCTCCTCTGGGCTCTCGTTGAAGCCTAGGATAAATGGGAAGGTAGCTGAGAGCCAAATCTGCTGAGCAAACCTCAAGAATGACTCATTTCTAAATCCAGTGGAGGCAAACAGGGAAGATGCATCAGTACCATCGAGGGTCAAGAGCTGCAGCTTCTCTTGGGGGAACTTCAGACAAATTCAATGACAAACCAGAGACTTTATAGAAGATCTAATCTTCGCATGAATGAGCAGAAGCCGAGCGAAAGGTTTCAGAACCATATTGTTATCCTATTTAGGGGGTTAAGTGTGATGTGAGCACTGTGACCTTCATGGATTTAACTCTAGATTCTTCTGGACAGGATCTGAACCAACAGTGAATCCATACAATCAAAGAAATTAATTTTTAAAAGGGAAAGATATCCTATAAGTACCTACAGTTAAAAGGGCTCCTAACACTCTCTTTTGGCTTTTCTCTGCCATAATAAAAGATTTCATTATGCCGTAACACCATGGAACAGTTTTTAGTGGGAGGAATTGAGACCTCACGTATCATGGGATGGTGCTGAACCAGTGCTCTCAGGTAGCTGCTCTTAAGTAGAAGCTGTTTAACATAGCCTTTGCTTCTTTTACAGAGACATCTGCAACGAAGAACAGATACTAAAAAGCAGTGATTCATTCAAGGTAGACCAGGGATGCACATCTTCCGTGTTTCCTCATCTTCACTGCTTTTATGGGCTATACATTGTCTGCCTTTCTCTTTCCACATTCGGTCTCCCACCATTTACATGCCACTGTAGGCAATGTGCCAGATTGGCACTTAAAACATGAAAAATCAGAAAAGGGGAAAGAAAGACACAAATAAAAGGTAGGCCTGCAGCACTCACATCTCTGTGTCCTTTCCTGACAAACAGCACTTCCATTTGTGTTGGGGTGCCAGTTCTATCAAACTTCTGTCTTGTATCAATTTTTAGCAGCATGGATAATTTATTGCATCTAGGATGATAGAAAACCAGCTTTATACATCATTCAGCTTGCAAAAGATGTGTAGCTTCAGTTCCTTAATGGTGTCATTTTGGCTGAATGCTATTAACAGATTACCCCTGCCTAGGGCAGTGGAGCATGTGCAGCAGAAAGATAACCTTGTGTTCGTAATTTAATATTAACTGTTTTCTCCATAGTACCTCTTTCCAGTACATTAACAACAAACCAATATGGCCTTGTCCCCTGCGGTCGTATTCTTCAGCAAAAAATGGATTACATGATAGCAAGTTCCTGAAGATTTCCAATGAAGTATTACAAATCACTCAACGCCTGCTCTGCAGAAATGAAAAATAAACAGGCTTAGATTCAATCAAATTTAATTCCTCCAATTTAGCTTTACCGCACTTCAAAGGGTGTTCTTATTAATGTCTTGGTGAAAAAATGTAACAGTAATTTTTCCCCCTTCTTATACTGAAAGCCTCCAGTTGTGTTCAACATATAGTGAGATCAAGAATTTTTTTATTTTTTTTTTGTGAATACTCTGACACAGTTTGATATAAAAGTGTAAGCCATTTACAGAAAACTCTTTATGGAATTTTTATCCTATTCCATTCCCGGGAGCTAAATTTATATCCTGCATTAGCTATCATAGCACTAGAGTATTAGTCTTCTTGCAAGCAGTTCAGGGCAGTCTGAGGGCCCTATCACTCTCTACCACTCACATACACAGGCATTATGGGTTTATCTCATCTTCTGCAGCAAGTGCCAGGCCCAATTCATTCCTTTAGGCTACTTTACTAATAACCTATTCCTTATCAGGGCCTCTCCACCTCAGCTTGTGATCAAAGACCCAATTAATGGAATGGAGAAAGGTGAAGCATTCAAATAATGGAGACAGCTGTTTTTCTCTGTTAGAGAAAATCCATTTGTATTGTTATCGCAAGCTCCAAGTTCTGCAGCTCCTGTTTAATTCAGTCTCCCTCTATTTCTGCTGATGATAAAAAAGTCACAATGAACTCAGAAGAGAATGGCAGAAATATCACCGTGTTTCAACTCAGTCTGGGTGTTATCAACTTGAAAGTGAAAATACAAGCAGATAAGGAGAGGAAATGTCCAACAAAGGCCATATCAAATTTTCAAAAAATGTACTTTCATGCTGCATTCTTTAGTCACCTTTCTGAATGTTTTCCAGATCCTGATATACACTCCCTATGTCGGCTGCCTGAATCAGAAGAACAGTGGGTGATAAGATCGTGGATTCCACCTCAATTGAAAAGTAATTAAAGAGGGAGAGTAATCATAATTGGCTAGCATGAACATTTTCAGTGAACTGCAGCTTCTTCTGAGCTTTGGTGTCTGGGAGCCCGCAGCTAAGCTGGGTGTTTACATCGTCACCACCAGTGGCTGAGGTTAGTTTCTTTATCTGATAGCCAAGGGGTTGTGCCATGCTCAAGTCTGGTGTTAAACCTTCTCCTTAAAAGACTCCTAGGTGTAAATCTTCCCAGACTATTGCAAATGAAACCCTACCCACTCTACATGACAGCAGTTCATTTCATAAATGTGTAAAGGCCACATTACCATTCTCTTCCTCACCCCTTTGTAATCATGTTGTCACACTGTCACGTACAGGAATAAACACAGGCAGAACGCTGTGATTACACTTAATTGAACTACATAAGATTTGCAGGTTTAAAGTACAACTGTGAAAACCAATTATGCATTCTTAAAAATGAAGCTATGCAGAAGAAAGGAGGATGAATCTACTAGGTATGTTCTGTGTGCGAGTGTGCAAGGCAAAACCCTGCTCCATTTTGCAGAAGCTGTTACTGCTTTTCTTATATGCAAAGCAAGTGTTGTTTAGAGATTGTGAGACTATTCACACACTTGGGGACAGTTCAGGGGTTTTTCGATTACTTGGGAAACCTTTGGATCTGGTGCTTCAGAAGTAAGGACTGAAAAATCCATCATTTCAATTCTCTGCTAAGTATGGACAATGAGCACAATAAACAGGCACAAAGCTACAGTTTATGTGATGAGTTAAGACAGTAAAGCCTTTCCTACGCTGATTGTTCACAGGGGATCACAGAATCTGTGTTAGGCTGAATAAGGAGAAATGCATTATGCATTTGCATGTATGATGAACATTTAAAAGAGGACTGTGTGGAAACAAAGAATAATCCATAATAAACACGGAATGGTGAATATTTCAGACGCAGCTGTAGTTTTTGAATCTTCACAGACACATTATCATTTTAACATAAAAGTTTCACATTTGATATCAAGTAGACCAGCTGAATAATATTATTTGTTTGTGCATCAGGAGTTTCCTCCTCCTCCCACCCGGTTATTAAACCCATATCCAAAAAATAAAGAAAATAAAAAGCTGCACTCAAAACAGTATCATGCACAAAACCTATGACTATCAATAATTTCCCATTGGAATAGTAAGATGTATGGATTCAAACATCATATTATGTATGTCATGAAATGGAAAACACAAAGAATGATGAAAACCAACATTAGGGTCTTTCATCAGCAATAAATTCATAATTCTGCTCCACCTGTAGACGTCGCTGGTATAATGTACTAAAAGGGAATGCAGCTGTGAACTCTTTTTTTCCATACTTTAGCAGCCTCTGTACAATGAAACCAGTCTTGAGGAATTATTCAAGGGTCTGAGAAAAATTGAAAGTATACTTCTAATAAAGGCAAACCAGAATCATATTTAATATGTATTGGGCAACCTTAGCTTAGGGTGGTCATGTAAGATGTGAAGTGACTTAAGGGTGGTCTCTTGCATTGGTCTCTCTAGATAATAAAACACTAATGACAACCCATGGTGTTGAATGGCACAATTGTAAATGAAAATTATGCAACCTGCCTGTAGCTCCCACCCCAGCTCCCTGAAACTAAATAAACAATAAGTCTTGTCAAGGGACAATATTGTAAAAAAGTTTGAGGGAACAAAAGATCTGAACAATTTTTCAATAGCCAAATATACTAGATTCTGATATCGGTGAGGAGAATGATTTTATTCTTACCAAAGATTAGAAGAAAAGTCAATAAATGCTCCCTCACTTTCAGATATAACACCGCACCTGTGGGCTTCTGAAAGAACATATCTCATGACAGGATGAAATTTTCTCTTGCTTTGAATATGCACAAATATTTGTGTATTCTTAATAAATTTTTCTACTTCAGACAAAGGATTGTACTAGCTAGCCAATTTCCTTGAAGAGCTCTTAACAGAGAATAAAAATTAAATTTTATGCTGGCTTGTGAATCTTCATATACTCATATTTACGCTGTGAAGCATGGTCTTTTTTCCTCTATGCTCCTATGGCATAGCATGACAGTAAATTTTGTCTTGGGCAGTGAGATGGCTTGCCTACTTTAGAAGGAAGTCCAATCTCCTCCTCTGGCATTGTGCAGAGAGGATGAGCTGAAGGGTTGATACACTCAAATGTAACAGATAAATAAAGATATTCTCTTTCTTCCATGTGAGATTGGAAATAATGCAGCCGAGTTAATGGAGTTACACTAATATACAACTAATATCAAGAAAAGATATAAGACTGGGGTTATATTCTCAGGTTCGGCAGCCTATCAGCCAAAGTAAAACCTTCATGAAAACTTCTGATGGGAATTTATTTTCCGAATGCCCATTTGCAATTTTATAGCAACAACTTTGGCTGGCTTCTGCTCCCATTTCCATTCCTGCAGCTGCAGCAGCCTCTATGTATTTACAGCAGAGAGCACAATGTGACCTTTGTCTTTTCAAGAATTTGGCCAAGAAGGTTGTGCAGCTGCAAATGGATCCAGGTGCTGGGGCCAGTGGCCAGGAGCAGCTTAGACATTGATGGAAGTGTCAGCCTTCACACCTGGTCAGCTGAGCTCTCAGGGTCTCTGCGGCAAAGCAAACGCACACTGCCACCACCCTGCCACCCTCTTCCGACCTCCCTGCTCGAGCACTCTCTGAATTCGGGGCTCTTTTTTTCTAGAATTGCCCTTCTCTTTAATTTTGAGTATTATTTTCAGTGATTTTTATGGGTAGAGTTAAGACATGAAGAGCTAGAGCAGAGCTTATGTTGAATAATATTCTCCTGTAGCTTTGATGTTTTAAGCTGCTGTTGTTCTCAAATCCAACTGTGCTATTAGGAGAATACCAGTCTGCAAATAGTGAAACACAGTAGCTGCCACAATAAAATACCAACATTTGATAAACGTTGCAACTTGTCATTGACTGGCTGATACCACTGTATTTGCTCTTCTGCAAGAAGAAATTTATTCAGACATCCGACACTGTACTTGGAGACTGTACTTGGAACTTTCAAGCCCCCTTGTAATTGAACAAATAAAATAAATCCCAAAATCCATCTATGAAAAAATAGGATACCTATAATTTATGAACTTTGTAATGAATCCATGGACCATGTTCAATCACAGTTTTTTCTTTAGATTTCAAAAGATGTAATCAAAAAGACAAGACTGGAAAAAAAAAAGGTTCTGATATCGGTAAGTTATAGGTGTACTGAGACTTTTTAATATGAACTTTGAGACTACCATAAGAATTACAGGGGTGGGCCTGATAAATGAAGAGTGTTCAGGGGTTTACGGCTGGATTCTTTTCCCTTTCTTTGCACTGCTGCTTACACCTAGTCTGTGAGGAATATAAGTAAGGCAGATTAAAGTAATAAATATCAGCTTAAAATATCAAGTCTTGGAATAATATTTAGTTCTGCTCTGGCTCTTCATAGCTTAATTCCCTACTTCAAAAATGCTAAAAGTCTTTACAGCTGAATGAACATTTGTGAAGATTTTGCTATTTGGGTGCTCGTTTGCTAGGTTTTATAATAAAATATCATCCATCTTTCTTGATTTCACATAAAGACTCACTCCTGAAAGGCAGAAATCATCCTGGGTGAAGCAAGTGGTCTTAGTCCTATTTACCATGTTACAGTGGAGGGTTGGATGGTCTCACATCCCTCTCTATTAAAATCTTTGCCAAAGTCTTTAGAAATGCCATAATTGATTGGTCTCAAAGTGACAGAAGCCTTAAAGATTTTTCCTTCCTGTCCTCTATGTCATGACAGACAAATGGGGTTAAACATGAGCAAGACTTTGCCAGTCTAAGTGCTTCTTTCATACTCTTCCTTCCCCATAAGGATCTGAAAAGATGGAGTCTAAGAAAAAGAAAGGGCTATATCTGATATAAGGGCTATATATTGAGAATTCTGTAGCCTTTATCAAACACCTGGCATGCAAAATTGATAATGTTTCAGTCTGGTGCTTAAATCCATCCCTATGCCTGTCTTCATTCATCAGCACCTCCTCATCAAGAAGTTTTATGAAATATTCCATTTTTTCCTTCTTTGGGTAATCTTTTTGACTTGTGCTTTTAATATTTAATAATTACTCACACGTGATTTAACCCTGCTACAAATGAGATTTCAAGTCAGCATCTGCTCTAACTTCATGTTACTCAGAGACTTCAAGTTACTGATGACATACATATGTGACTTGTTTTGCCAAGTCTGCATACTCTACCAGCATGGCTTCAGAAGTAACTTCCACTCCCTCCCTGCTCTCTCCCTCTCGCATACATTTGTTCACAACATACTCAGATAGTACCTTCTCTCATTTTCTCTTGTTCAGGCATCAAAAATAGCTTTTTTTTTACTTGATAAAAACTTTTATATCCAGCCCAGCAGTTTTGAAATGCATTGTGTTTTTTATTTATTATTAGTAGTATTGTCTGAACAACTGAAGATAAGACAGCTGCCTCATTCACACAAAATACTGGATAAAATTCTGATGCTGTTGAAGTCACTGGGCATCTCAGCACTGATTTCAGTTAGGACAGGCTTTCCTCATGATCTTTGTCACAGTCTGTACATTGATGGATTCCGGTTTTCCAAAAATAACCTTGTTTGTTTCCCTGTTTTTTCTTAATCAAAGCAAGATATTGAAACGACTCACCAGGAAGTCCCCAGTCACATGGGCAATGAAAGGTGAATTTATCTTAACAAATAAGAGGAATTTCCCTGATGTTGCCCATTCACTGCACATGAAGGACAAGCCTTAGGTGAATCAGCCCCTCCTGTGCTTTGTTCAACTGGTGATACAGGCCATAAAATCAATAAACCAAAATACATGGGGGAAAAAAATCCTCTTTTCCATCTTCTTCCACAGAAAGAGAATAAAAATTTTTATCACTCTCCGGTCATCCAAAAATATCTCCCAAAACACAAGACGTGTCAAGTGGTTAATACCTTTTGAACTTTCCTTTGAGCTTTCCTCTGTGGTTTGGGACCTCTGAGCCTGCAATGTAGCAGCTGACAGTGATTAAGTTTCTGTATGCACACACAGTTCAAACTCCACTTAGTAAAGCCACATTTGGTCATTGTTTACTTAAGTTTGCAGCAACAAATACAGATGCATGGATTTGAATGTACACCTGGCATTAATCAGCTGCTGCTGCTGCTATTTCACAGCTGCCTCCAAGCAAGCCAAAATGCTGGAGTAGAAATACGATTTCAGAATAACTAGAAATCTTTAAGGGACCCACATGGAGGAGGGGACCTCCCTAACAACATATGCTTCCAGCTTGTTTCAGCCTTCTGAGAATTTTTGTGTTAAATCCCTCCTTATATAAAGAGATCTGCAATTTTTCAGCTGAAGTGTGTGTGTATATAAGTACGTATGTATGTATGTATGTGCTTTAAGAATCTGCCCAGACACCGCCTAAAACTGGAAAGGACCCACACTTGCTACAACCAGGGGCCGAGGAGACATGGAGAGGAAGGATCCATAATACTGCAGCAGTACCCATGTTTTCTACCCCGTTTTGGGAGATGCCCAGTGCTGGAGATGCAATACTGCCTTCATCCATCAGCTCCAGATTTAACAGACCTGAGAGGCTGCAAAAAATTGTTCTAGTTCTTAACATAATCTCACTTGATTTAATTCAATCTCGTTTCTTCCTATTGCTGTTGGACACAGAGGGCAACAGATTCAGATGCTGGGAGGACAGGGCTGCTTGGAGAGCCAGCCCCAGCTGCCATGGGGAGACGAGTGGACACCCCAGCAGCCGAGTGCAAGGCTATCCATCACGTACCCCTGCGGCACCCTGGCAAGGGCAAACGCAGCAGGCTGTTGCCAAAGTGGGTTGCTTGCTGCAGGCATTTGCTACCTGGGCTTCCAGCATCTTCACAGTCTGCCCGCTGCTGCCAGATGGAGTTTAGGATATTTGGCTTTCAGCTGAGAGCCCCAGTGGGGATTTCCCACCTTTGCAATGTCGTTCTCTGCCATGAAATACTCCAGTGCTGAGTTCACCAGAAGCACTCAGACTGAGAAGGTCCTTCCTCCAGGACAGACCCTTCCTTCCAGAAAATCCTTTTCCTCGGGTATAAACTAGACAGTTTGTTTGTTTTTTAAGTTTCAAAGGTGTTGCAACACCAGGCGTATCTGAGGGGGCAGTGCTGAAGATTCAAACTCATTAAGCGGCAGCAGTTGTTGATCATCAGCTGCATGAAGTATGGTAGGATATAAGGGGAGGGAAAACAGGCATTCATCAGTGACAGTTTTTGCTAACGAGGCCTGACATATGTATTTATCTGTTCTCTGGTTAGATGGTGAACAATGTGTGAGTCCTGATGAATTTAGAACATTTATGACAATAGCTAGGAAATTAAAACTGAAATTTAAAAGACAGCAAAAGCAAGAAACACAACCCAGTTCCTGAAAATCTTCAGTCTGTGGTTGAAGAGGAAAAATTCAAGTCAATCTAGTCATATATCTCTCATTTAGTGAGCATACTTACATCATCCAAGAGTAAGGGATATTTACCCAGTTCTCTTCATCTAGATTATAATCTGAATAGATCACATCTTCTAGATACATAAAAATAGATGCTACTTCTTTGTCTTGCATTTTATGCTCATTCTATACTTTCATTATTTTCATGTGTTAGAAAAACTTAGAGCTTTTAGAAGTGACAGCAATATATCAATAAGTGCATAGATATTTTAACTCAAGTGAAAATCCCCTATTCCTTTTCGCCTCTTGGAGAGTGCCTATACTGCAGGCACCAAAGGGACTGTGGCTCGAGTAGATAAATGCAAGATCACTGTCAGCTGGTAAATGTGGCACCAAGCTGTGCAAAGAGCACGCGGTGTTGCCAGCACTCAGCTCTGCACATGGCTGCAGCCAGGGTGTCACTGAAAGCCCTTTTGCGTAGGTCTGTGTGACACTGGAGGTATTCTTACCCCAGCTGAGCTCACTAGCTTTGGACCCAGGTGACTCAGACTCCAGCTGAAGAGGAGAAGTCAGGATCAATGAGCGAGCTGTTCTCACTGTAAATATATCCATGCACAGTAACTAGTGGGTAGGCACATGGCAAATGCCCTCAGCAGGTGGTCCCTGTTCTAGCTGAGCAGCCTCTGGTGTGCTGCTGGGGGCCATGGGGATCAGCCCCACTGCTCAAGGGCACCAGAGATGGCAGGAGCTGGCACAGCCTCACATGGCCACCCTGGCAGCCCTGCCTGCCTCTTCATGACACCAAGGATTAGTTAGTGCTAGCCACTCACATCTGGCTCAAGGAAGACTGGTGAGATGGTTAAAGCACAGCCTGATGGCAGCCTGACCCCTCTGGAGTTGCTACCCAGGCACTGCATCCTCCAGGGTGGGCGTCTTCCCTGTGGAAGGAGACAACATTTGACAGTAGAGCCACCATTTACTATTTTTAGTGTCTCTTCCCTCTTTGTCTTCAAAGTCAGGATAACCTCTCCAACCAAGAGGACACAGAAACTTCAGTATAATATCAACGGTGAATTCATGGAATGCGCTGGGGATACTAGATGGCTGTAAATATACCCATTTAGTACAGAATATCTTGCATGGTTTTAGACAGCAGATGAATGAGCCATTTCTCTGCCATTTTCTGATTATCAGCATGAAGAGAAATAAATATGTGTGTCTGTGCACACACATTTGATCTTTGTATACCAGACTTAAGACATAGGGATGACAAACATAGACTACGAGAGGATTATTGCTATGGGAAGAGCCCAGTTCCACTATGGTGCTGTGGGACACTGCTCGTCTTATGACTTACATTTCTGAAAGATAAATATACAACAGACATGTGGCTATTTATCTTCACAAAGACCTCTCTTCTGCAGGGTCTTTTCTGATTCAGTGGGTGTGGGATTTTGCATTGCCTCAAAAAACCTCTTTAAATCTAAACCAAAGACATTTAAATTCTCTGTTAGGGATGGTTTTATTTTTAAATAACCCTTCTTCCCTGCTTCATGGAGATGGAGAGTGACCCTCAGAAATAGGCCAAATTTCTGTTTGAGGGTCAATGAAACATTTGTGCTTTACAGCTGAGATAAGCCTTTCTCCTTTTGCATATCTTTATAAATTATTATCTGTGCTCATCCATGTGTTGAAATGCTAGTTGGGATTTAAATCTTGTTGAACGTGTTAAGGCCCAATTGCAGTTCACTGATACAACAGTCTATTCATGATTGACATTGAAATTTACAGACAAAACCAGATTAATAATTTCACAATTCTTTGTAAGCACTAGGGAAACTAGATGCTCATTTTAGCTATGTGGATACCTACTGATCTAGGCATCTCTATTTTTATTCAGATAGATAGGAATTTTATCTCAATATTCAGATGTTTTAATATAATGGACACAAAATTTGAAAAAAAGAGATTGTTTTAAGATTGGGCTTAAAAGAGCTTATCAGCTACACATAAATCATGGAACAAGTTTTAGTCTCATGTTGAAAAAATAGTACTGAAAAGACAGCAGAAGAAAATTTATCATCTCGGTTAACTTCAGATATCTGGAATGGAGGTACCTCCATCTGAGTTAGTCACACCAAGAGCCATTTATAGTCAATGGAGGGAAAGTAGGCCTTTTAAATTAGCAAATCTTCTGATTTTCTTTAGAAATTTACTAATCTGTCTTAGAAATGCATATTTCTCAACCAGCTCAAATACAGGCATTTCCCCTGCAAATGTATCCTTTTGGCCAGAGTAATATTACCCTTGGAGTTTATACTAATTAGTGATCTGAAGTGATTCAGAGTATAATGGATAAGAAATCTCTGCATTCCCTGACCATTTAGCTCTCTGTGCAGAAGCAAATGTATTAACAATAGCTTTATTGCTATTGGTATTTTTATAAGTCACCTTTCCTGGTATAACTATCAACATGGACTTGGAGCAGAATATACCTTTGCCATAATTTTGAACTTTTTCTTAATGCTTAATGTTTATGCTTGATCTAAAGAATTTCAGGCTTGTAAGAGGGTCAGGTTCTTGGCTAGGGTCAGTGAATGCGGTGCATTTTTAAATGCACATACTCTGATCAGTTCACTTAAGAGCTTCAGTACATCATTTTGCAATCACATATCTCAGAAATAATTTATACAATCAATTAAAGAGCATTATCAAGGGATGATTTGACAACTGTTGCCATGCCAACCAATGAAGCAGAAAGCTCCTCAGCGTTTAAAGGCTGCACCTGGTGATAGATATAGCAGATTTTGAGGACTCAGACAGAATCGCAGATGTCCAAAGGTGTGGAGGGAACATGATTTAAAGCTTGATGTTTTCCATTTTTACTGGCGAAAGGGTGTTGATGGCATGTTGTTCATTTTCTCATTAAAATTCTGTCATTTTTCACAAAGTGTTCTGCATTCAGGGCTGAAAATTGAAGTGAGAATGCACTTTACAGACTGATAAAATATGATAGCAAAATGGATGATGTTCATTTGCAGGCTGAATTAATTAAAAAAAAAAAAAAGAGTTTGTGTCAGTGCATTTATGAAAAGCCCGTTAATCAAACACAACTTTACCAGCCTTAATGGACACATCTTAAACACTCTTGCATTAATATTTAAAATTTCAGTTAGCAAATGGCTCCTAGTGCATTGAGCTAAAAAGTAATTAGAATAGGTCATTACAAGCATAAAACAGTGCAAACTGAAAGTACATTTTCTGTTGGCAACAACAGGTTGGGCATTGGCTGCTCAGTCTTGACATTTGTGTTTAGATCTTTACCTATATGGTAGCTCCACTCTTAATGAAAGAATTAATTCTGCAAAACAAAAATTCCCTCCTGGCCTCCTATGACACCTTACACATTCTTATAACTACAGGAATTAGGGTTAAAACTGCTGGTCCATGCTAGCTTGGAGGCTGGAGCACCCTCTCTTTCAGACTTCCATTATTATAGTTATACCTGTGAATCTCAAAATAGCAGTTTGAGGTGTGCAGTAGGTTTCTTCAGCTCTTGTTACTGTAGCTTCTCTGAGACAATTTTTTATGATGAACTTGTGGTTTTGAAACACTGGGGCACTTATCTGGTTGGGGTCCTTCATAATGCAAATAAAATAGTGTGCAGAGACATCAAGGAATAGTTTCTTATGCGAATTGAAAACTTGCATAATACCAAATTCTCACTGCAAATTAATTCCTATAGAAAGTCCAGAATTATCACTGTGAATTATTTCTGGGATATTCTTCTTGACCTTAATCCAATGAAAACTGGTAGACAAGCTTTATGTGACATAGGTAAACCTAGGTCTTTGAACAGTTTTGCTAAAGCTTGCCTTAAAATCTATTTCATTCAACTGACCTGATCAAGGAAATAATTGTCTCCATAAGTTCTTGGTCTTTTTCTGCTTTTCTCCCACAAAATCTGGTATTCTCTCTGTTTCTCCACTCAGTAAAGACATCAGTTTTTGCAAAGTTAGAATCCTGCCTGCAAATCCAAACAGGTAACAATGAGAGATGAAGAAGCACATTCACCTAAATATATAAATAAAGTGTGTAAGAGACCTCCTGGGTTCAAGTTTTCCCCTGCTGCCATGGAAATTTACATCACAGCATCCTGCTCCATTTCACAGGGTGGTGGCAGCCCTGCTCTCAGGCTGTTTAAGAACCAAATTCCCTTTATGACTTTAAGCAAGTTCTAATTTCCCATCTTATTGTCAGCCATGTTGTGATGGCATGCATTTTCATGGCCCACCTCCTGCCATCACTGAACCATTCCCTATGGTGTTCTTTGACCTTAAAAAATGGCCGTGAACTCTTATTACTTGGTGGAATAGACCTGTAGGTTATTCACTTTGAAACAATATCTGACCTGATATCAGGGGCTGCAACAGTATGACAGTGAGAATTATGCCTTTCTTCTAGATTTAGTATTTTTGTAGGTGATTGCTTAGCAGACAACCATTTTACAAAAAGTGGAAATTGCTACTATTGGATAAAAAGAAGACCTGACAATGTAACAAACATGAAGAGCAGGTCCACACTGAGATGTTACTTATGCTGTCTTGCTGATATGGAGAACCTGTGGCACACCATTACAGGATACCCTTGTACTTTCTCTGCATAAAAAAGATTATTGCTAAATGAGAGAACCACTGTGTGCTGCATCTTTTGACATTGATACGACAACAGTCTTGATCATGTCAAGAGAATGCTGTCATAGCCCACTGTCTCCCCAAATGTCACAACTAGGTCTGAAGTCAAAAATCAGGACCAAATGACCCAAACATATTTTATTTTTTCTCTGACAGATACAATTCAGTGTCTATTTTGTGTAAAAGTGCAAAGCTATTTCACATACAAAAATAGACTATCAAGAAGCAAGTGCAATGTTTCTTTGTCATGTTTGCGGTAGAAGAAATTACGAGGCTGTGACTCTTATCCAAGCTTGTGTCATAACAATATCTCAGTTCTTCTTCTTGCAGCCAGAGGATCTCAGGACTCAGGATTGGTGAAGCAATATATTTAGGTTGATTTGAGAATACAGAAGAACAGAAGTTATTAAGAAATATTAGATCCTGAGACCATTCATTGTTCTGGGGCTAATTCTGGCTCCTGATTCTGTGAATTACACAAATGCCTGTTTGACTAGGCCAGTCCATTGGCTTTTGTGGTGCCTCTTTCCATGCTACACTGGAACAAGTCCTGGACTTCAGAAACATCAGAAAATTCTTTGCTCACTTTTTAATGAATTTTGTGAGGTCTCAGATCCTTACTCATCTTTGACAGGATGGACAGCCCATGGTGATATTAACAGATGTGGTAGCTTGATGCAGTTTGTAGATGCAACTTCAAGAGGTGCACCAGCTGCAAGTGGGTACCCAATAATTTGGGGTGTGGATGCAATATTATGTTTTTCCTCTCTGTGGGATTAAACACAGCTGCTTGTTTGTCTTACCCTGATGGACAATCCTCTGTGCAGGGACAGAAAGATGGAGGTATAAAGGAAAAATTGATATTTTTTTGGCCAGGAATAATCTTACAGTTCTCTCCTATCTACAAGGTCTCAAATCTACCCCTTAGGGTTAGGCTTCAGACACAGGCCTTTCTCGGGGCTACTTTAACATCAGTGGAAAAATGAGAAAGTTTCCACATGGTCTTTGGGCTGCAAGAGCCTCATTTTCCCTTTCTCTTTTTTTGGGGGAAAAAAACCCAAACACCTTACACTATAATTCAACTGCTGTGAGATCGCTTTGGATATTCGTTATTCCTGGCTTTGTGTGAGGATTTGAGCCTTAAAAGCAGGTTCCCAGTTTCCCCAGGCCATGCAGGTCTGCACAAGGAGGCTGGATGCCTTCCTCCAAGTGCAAGTGGCACATTGCCCCATGCCATTTGCAGCCTGCTGAGCCCCCAGGGGCCTGGAGACAACCTTACCAGCACCAGAGTGTGGCTTATCTGACTGCCTGTTGTGTACAAGAAATAAAGCAGCTGGTGTATTTTAGCATGATTAACTTTGCTAGAAATGATTTCCAGTCTTCAAAGTTTGGTCTTTGGAGCTGTTACAGGCTTTGTACAAGCCTTTTCCCTGCATTAAGCAGAGGAGCTGCCTCAGCCAGCTCTCTGGGGTGTAGTGGCTCTCTCAAGGTTGGAAGTATATGTAGGTATCTATTCATCCACTTTTGGTCTATACCCTCTCTTTAAATGGTGCTTGCTGGCTTTGTTTCAGAGCTTACACATTTTTTAAAATATACATTTATTTATCCTTGTTTTAAGCTCCATTTCTATATCTCAGTTAAGAGTCATTCAAAAATTTCAGCCCACTCCTGCCCCATGAGAGGGGTCAAAGCAGTGGGCTGCAGTCTCACTTTTTGTGCTTTCCTAATCCGTTCCACAGAAACACGGTTTCCTTGCTGCAAGGTGGCATGGCTTCAGAACAAGAGTTGGAAAAGTTCCTCTTCAGCACCCTATAGCTTAATGTTCATATGTTTTCCTCTCTGAGAGACAGTGTTAAGTTTGTCCTCATGCAGGCTGAGGAGGGAAATGAAGTCATGTCTCCCCTGTCACGGATGACTGTCTTACATCCTTGGCTATTCTAGAAAGGCAAAGGACTGCAAATCCAGTACGCCATGGTCTTTAAAGTATAGCCAGGTGTCTCCTGTGATTTTTACAGCACCAATTTGTTGGTTAACATGAAGCATGCTGCAAGAACATTTAGTTCCATGATTGCTCTTCCTTAGTGCCTTCTCCTGACTGGTTTGAGACATCAGTGAGGCAGCTATCTGCTCTGACTTGACGTCCAGAAAATAACCCGCATGCAGAATGCAAAGCCCCTTATGGAGTATCTGTGCCTATAGGATCATCTACAAGCCCAACACCATGGTTTCTGTGTCCCAACTTTAAATTCTGGGCCTTCAAGTTCTATGTATTTCCTGCTTCACTGGCTTAACCTCCCCTACTGGCCCCAAACCATGAGTGCCACTTGCTGGCGGAAACAGGTTTAGAGTCATCTGCAAACATTTTCATGTTGTTTGTTTTTCAGGAGAACTAGGGAAACTACATATCACATTCTTGTTGTAAATCAGCACTTGAGTTTAAAAGAAGCATTGGCTTCCAGGATAATTTTCTAGAGATCTTTCAGCTCATCTGTCTTGTTTTTGCATTACAGTAGAGGAAATGCATCCACATGCTCACATCTCAAATCAGAGATGGCAACAGCTTATGCCATTCCAAGTCTGACACCATATCTAGCCATACACCTTATTATTCCTTCTTCTTTATATAAACTGCACCTCCCCACACAAAATTTTTTTATAGTCCTCAGTTTCAAAAGAGTAACACCGTGTTTCCCCAGAATGATTATTCAAGACACATAAAATACTTTGGAGAAACTAATCTAACAAACAGTGTTGTCTTGAGATGTACATACAGAGACTACAGTTATTTATATTATGTGACAAGCCAAGTGAAATAATAATCATTAACCAAACACCTTAAGTTCCACAACCTAGCATAATATACATAACAGAAAATCTCAAAAAAGTTCCTGTCTTGGGTTGGTTTTGTATTTAAAAGCATGCATATGAAAGGAATCTATTAATGTGCTTATATCTCATCAGTTTCTGATAATTAATATGAGCTCTAAGGGCTTTATGGATTGCTGGTTTGATAATTCGCTAGCAGCTGAAGTAATAGAGGTTATGATGGAAAGATGGCCTCATAGATGCCTTGCAGAGTGCACTAAATGATTGAACCCAAAGAATAATAGAGATGGAAATTGCTGTGTTCATTCATGGATAATATATGACAGGAGTAAGGCAAGCAGCAAGTTAGCAGATGACTCAGCCAAGCATCTATGACTGAACAAAGTGTGATTCTAACCTTCTGTCATTGAAAATATATTTAATGGAAACATTATCATTCTGATATATTGCTTGCTAAGATAAGACATGTTTATAGTACAGTTTCCCTGTGATACTACTATAGGACTAGATTTTGGCACACTTGCTCTTGCTGAATTGTACTTCACCCCAAAATAAATCTACTCTTCCTTGAGCAAGAGACTATTCAAAAAAAGCAAGTGAGCCAGAAGCTGGTCCAAAGTTGACTGAAGGCAAACATCACCAGATAAATATAAAGGAGCCTATGAAATTTTAATACACAGAGAGGAAGATCTCTATAAACACTGAGGACCACATGTAAGGTTCTTCCTTTGTTACAACTTTTTCGGCCTAAAACTAGAGCACTGGACAACATAATTTATTTTTTTAATTAACAAATATGAACGGCCACATGCCTCAGATGCAGATCAAAGAAGTGGGATGCTGAAGGCATGGATTAAAGTTAGCTGCCTTTCCCTGCATCTGGGAGAGTTCAGTTTGTAACATTTTTATTGATAGGAGCACTCAGGTGTTCAGCAGTGGAACAGAGCACAAAGTCTGGAGTGTTGTATTAAAGTGAAACTTGCTGAAGGGAGGGGAAGGAGGATAAAAATGAAGCAAGATAATCTCTAGAGCACATTATACATGTATGCTGGTCAGGGATGGCTTGCAGCAACTCTGCAGTACTGTGCAGCAGTACCCTGCCAACAGAATTCATGCTGAAAACATATGTTCTTCTGCTCAAACCAGCTTTCGCTACATCTGGAAACCAAGAGTTAGAGGGGGAGGGAAAAAATAAGGCAGCAGCATATGTAATTCTCTTCTGAGAGAAACCATTCATTTGTTCATGAAAGAAATCTTTCTCCTTGTATCACCAGCAAAAATTCTCACAAAGTTCTGGAATGGATATTTAAAAGCTGGACTAGGAAAACAAAAAAAATGTAGGGGGAGGGAGTGTAGGTAATGGCAGTCGTTTATGACTTTTTTCTGAAGTAAAGTCACATCTTGATATCAAGACCAATCTTATTTAGCAAAAAGTGGAAAACTTGGCAAAAACATTGTTTAAAATTACTGCAAGACTTGTAAAAACCCCAAAATAACTCTGTTTTGCTGTCAAAAGCCTGGGAAACACAAAACAGATGTTTCATCCAGCCTCACTTACTCAGCCAGATCTCTCCTTGCTATGCAGGCAGCTGTACCACATGTCTTTTCTGAGAAAGAAATAGTGCTTTCCTTTGGCACTTCTGCATCATTCTCACTGACCAGCCGGACACTGTTGTCAGATGAAGACAGCTTCTGTCATCCTTCCCACTGCCTAAGTCTGCAGACTCTCCTCGGGACTGAACAGCTATGTGCTTTGAAAAATACAAATATTAGGCACAAATTTTGGCAAACCTTGGTTCTTCAGGCAATCAACGGGGCCACTGAAGTCAGAAAGCACTACTCACTGTAATGGGTGGTGGCAGCAGAGCTCTCGGTTTGCGCCCTGAACAATGCACACATTATTAGAGCTAATGGCAGCTACGTGTACACGTAATAATATAGCCTTGAGACTGCAGCTTGGGAATGCCACAAAAGCAGATTGTTTTATTTTTGTTCATGGGAGAAAGTATGGTGAGTAACAGGAAAATAACTTCAGCAGAGGCTGAACTCTCCCTGCTAGGTTGCTTAAGCAGGGAGGGGTGAGATCCACATCTTCTGTCTCTGACTGACATTTTTGGGAATTTTAAGACATTATGTTGTCATCTGGATCCTCCATTTAGCTGATGCCTCACCTTGGAGGCACGTGATGCCTCTAGCTCAGCATTTTGGGATGTTCAGCTCACTGGCCAGTTGATGAGGACACAAATCTGTGTAGGCAGAGGTGGAAGTTTCGCCCTGGATTCATCTCCTCCTCTCCTGAGTCCTCTAACAAGCAGTCTGTGGTGGGGCTCCTCATCCCTATCCTACACATGAAAGAGCTGGTTTAAGAATTTTGCTCTTGGCAAGTTGAGTCTGTGAATCCTCAGCGCGCTTCCACATCTGGGATTTAGCATCCATTCTGTCTGGGGATACTGCCTTGGAAAAATGCGTGGTTACTTCATGTCGGTAGATCGCCACCTCGCATGTGGACATCTGTGGTTATAGTTCCTGGACCTGAAGCTTGGTCTGGGGAGGGAAGTCTCAGAATCTGACCCTAAAAATCTACAGAGTGCAATACTAAGTGAGGCTGTGGCTCTAGTTAGAGGTTACTGTTTTAATGTTGCCTTTCCTTCACGAAGCTTCCTTTGCTTGGCAACTTTTGACTTCATTTCAGTTGACCAAGTATAATATTATTATTTTTAAACTGAGCTGGAAGTACGGGTACTGTCACCACAACAAAGAAAAGGTTAATTACCTAAAATTATCTGAATATTAATCTAATTTATAAATCATTCTGGAAAGACAGGCATGGGGAAGAGAGAAGCTATTGCCTTACATACCCTCAGCTTCTAATTCACTATGAGGTAGAGGGAGTAGATCTCTGTCATTCTCTTAAAATTATTAAGGAAGAAAAGGAGGCTATCCACCTTGCAGTGGAAGGGGAAGCCTCTAGAGAGGATCAGGTTAACAAGACACTCTTATGAGCTTTTATTAACAGAATCACACTAAGCAAGATTTGGGAATAGGGAGGGATTTTAACTATACAAAAGGAAAACAGTCTAGCAAACCCTAGACTGTTCAGCCACTCCTTGAAAGACAATTTTTGATAAGATGAAACAGTAAAATCTCTTTCTAGTTTTAATTCTAACCAATAGAGACGGGGAGGTTGAGAATAAGAAGGTAAAAAGCTATTTGTGTGAGAGTGAACATGAAATGACAAAGTTTATGATCTTCGTAAAGAGAAGTAAAAAAAATGAAATACAAGAAGGCAAACTTCAGTAACTGTGAAGGATTGATAGGCAAAGTCTTGTGGAAAGCACTTTAAGGAGAAGATGAAAGAAGCTAGCAGCTTCTCAGAGAATCAGAGGGAAAAATCAGCTATAGAATGATACAAATTTAGCAAAATCATGGACTATTGATCTCAAACTCAAGAGGAAATGTAAGAAGTAAACAGTAGGTGAGATTACTTAAGGTGGGTATAAAAGAAGAACTCAAGCATGTAAGAACAGAGGCATCAAGGACAAGAAGAAATCACTCAGTTTCTAGTAAGGAAAGGACAGGTGGAGAGGGAAACATTACAGATGAAGGTCAAAGTCTTTAACGCTTTTTTTTTCATCTATTGTCCCTATAGCAGTGTAGCAGTGATCAGGGGGTTAACGGCATTAATTCCAAGAACAAAGACTGTAACAGGGAAAGAAAAAGCCAGAGAGAAATTAGGTAGGCTTGCATTTTCAATTGTCTGAGCTTCCTCATCTGACAGAAGGATACCTCTGGCTTGTCAGAAGTTATCACTGAGGCCTTGTGGGGAGCAGCTGGGTTACCAGGAGTCTGGAAAAGGTCAGGGGAAAGGAAGGGGCAATAAAAAGAGAAAGTAGACTCAGAGGATCATGGAACCGTCAGCTTAAATGCAGTCTCTGAAAAATTCTTCACAGTTAAGTAAACAAACTTCTTGAGTGGAACTGGAAGGTGAAAAGGTTAGCATCCAGCTTGGATCTACCAAGTACAAATCATTTGAAATAAGGGGAGAAGCAGTGGATAGCAGCTATCTTTGCTTTAATCAGGTTTTGACAGCTGTGCATGGATCAAAATCCCACAAGCATGCAGTATAGTCTGTAGGCTGTTTGCAAGCTGTTCTGGTACTTGTACCCACAGAGAAGTTGGCAAAGGTTTGCTCTCAAAGTGAAAGGATGCCTTGAACTGGATAGATGGGATAGGATGCTAGAGTCAGTTTCATCCAGTGCTTTCACTATCTGGATGATGGGATAAATAAGCAGATGATACTGGTGGGAGGAGCTGCAAGTGCATTGCAGGAGTGTATTAGAATTCAAAGTGCCCTTGGGAAACCAGTGAAATGGTCTGGAAAACACACAGGATGAATTTCCACAGTGAAAATGCAAGGTGCCGCACTTTGACAGGATTGATCACAAATGTGAGGTTGGTGAGAACAAAATTCAGTTGCAAAGCTGTGTCATGAAAAAGGCAAACATTGTGTGGGGTGTATAAAAAGTAGTGTTGCAGAGAGATACTTGGAGAAATACTATTTGTTTCTTGTCATAGATACGGCTGTAATTTGAGATATATGTGGACAAATTTGAAAACGTCCAAAAGAAAGCAACAAGAGGTCTAAAAAAGCATGACCTTGGAGGAAATAGTGAAGGAATTAGCTTGGTGTGGTCTCAAGAAAAATAGACAGGGGGAGGGGATAGTAACAGTCGGTTAGTACATAAAGGCTGCTGTGAAGAGGAAAGGCGTAACCTGCCCTCTGCATCTGCAGGGGATAGGTCAAGAAGTGGTGGAGTTCAACTGCTGCAAAGGAAGTGTATAAAAATTTTCTGAGGCATTAGGGAAAACTTTCTAATAGTACAATTAGGGAAGCACTGGAGTAGATTGCCTGGGGAAGTTGTGGAGTCTCCGTCACTGGCAGTCTCAGCAATTTAGGCTAACATCTGTTGGGAACAACACATATATAACCAAACTGGCTGGGGGCCAGGGAAGTGACTACATGACCTCCCGAAGTCCCTTCTAGACCTGTTTTTCTCTTGTTCTAAACATTCAAGACCCTCCCTCCCTGACGATGCTATGTACCTTTGGTTTGAACCAAAACATGATGTTTGATTACTATCCTGATTTCTTTGCAGCCCTATATATTAAACTGTGTCCTTGCAGATAATTCCTAACTTATCTGGAAAAGGAGCAATGTTTCATTTAAAGTTCCCCCAGCAAATGTTATGGTTGTGTCTGCAGTCACCTTGTATCTCCATGTTTTCAGAAGTTTAAATTGAGGCACTCTTCAGGACAACCCCAGATCTTAAATCTGGTGGTATGAGAGAGGAGAGGGGCTGGAACATAAACCATATGAAGGAGCAAGAAGCAGAGCAACAGGTTGGCAAACTGCTGTTGCACCACATGGGGAGAAGAGACGGGCTGAGATTTATGTCTTTCCTCCCCCTCCTCTGAAAGACAGAAATCTCTAATTTTCTACTGATCGGGGGGAACTGGAGAATCAAGACATAGTCCTGTTTTCTCTCCCTAGCCCACCCCTAGGCCAGTGCTCAGAGCTGCCACCCAGAGCAGGCAGAGATTACTTGGCAGTGACCTGAGCATAGCCTGAGTCACTGAGATCTTCAGGGTTGGATCTGCACTCTGCTTAGCTCGCCAGACCTGGGAAAATACTGAGAAGATCTATTGAACCAAAACAAGAGTGATGGAGCAGGGAAGAGGTAAAGAATTCTTTAGACCCCTTGACTTCTATGATTTGAATTACTAGATTTTCCCAGTATCCTCATGAGACATACCACACAGCAACCACATTCTCAGAAATAATCAGCTTTAAAAGTGCTTAGAAAATACCTGACCTTTAAACAGAAAAGGGGTGTTAAGTGGACCATTTACCTTAATATGATATTTTTGGCTGAGATGAAAGTACTCTGCTATGTGGACAAGGTCAGAAACCTGTCTCTATCAGCATTCTTTTGTGATATGGAGCAAGCATGCCAATTCTCAGCTCTTTCCCAGAAATCTCAGCATTGGGCTTGATGCATGCTTCATCTGGTTTTGGCTGGTGGCACTGAGACACCTGCAGCCAGAAATAGAGAGAAGGACCTGAGATGTGTTGCCCAAGGCTTGCACATAAAGGGAGGGAGAAGAGATGTTCACATATGTATGGAGGAAGTATACTTCAGGCATCTCTGGAGAGCCAGGCACTCTGCAAATCCCATAAACCCAGTGGAAAGAGAACGGGTGGCTGACAGTGACCCTACCAACTGTTGTCAAACTGATCACCTCTCCCAGGATTTTTTCCACTATGTGTCCATCCTCCTTTCACACCAGGTGACCCAGTGTGCCCTCAACCAGTTCTTGTGATAACTCCAAACTTCTCATTCTTTATTCCTCATTCGTCTTTCCCCTAATGGCCTCTACTCACATCAATCATTCACAGTTGCCAGCTCACTGAAGGAGAATTTTTGAGTTTTCTGCATTTCTTGGTGTCCTCACAACACAAAACTCCAAAATAATGCCATTTGCCTCCTCAGGCACACACTCTTGGTTGAAAGAGAATGTGATAAATTATGTTTACATGCAAGAACAAATCGCTGTTCATGGTTGGCTCTGAACTGGCTTGGAGGTCAGTGACGTATGACTCCAGCTCCAGTAGAGCCTTAATTTGTTTAATAGATGAGCAAATCTGTCTGGACACAGTCCTGGGCAACTGGATCTTGGTGGCCCTGCTTGAGCAGGGAGTTTGGACCAGATCACCAGCAGATGACCTCCAGAGACCCCTTCCAACCTCAGCCATTCTGTGATTCTGTGTGATTCTGTGACTCCTTTAATTCCTTAGCCTGCATCTCCTGAAACAGCCTGTTTCTTTCTTGACTAGTGTTTCAGGTGTCACTCTCCAATCTTGCACACTAGACTGGGCAAATAACAAACAGTTGGTTGCAAACCCCAGTAAAATCGTGCAGCCCCCAAACTAGGTTTGCTTGGATCACATATAGAGGTTGCTCATGAACTCATTCAAATCTCCCGAAATGCTGACAACAGCTCCACACCCTTGTGAAGCACGCCCAATTTCAGGATAAGAAAACTCATTTTAGGAAATGTAGAGCATTTATAAGAGTGGACCTTTAAACTGCACAGGGTTTTCAGACTTGGTGATAGCAGAGCTGCCAATCATGCTACCATCCCATATATGCAGCTATGCATTACAAAGACAATGGGCAGTCACACAGAAAATGGTGTCTGTGCCTTACACGAAACCTGCTGTTCTTCTGGTGGCATGAATGCTGTATTTAGGTCACTTTTAAAAAAGGACAAATTAAGCCTCAGGGCAGAATTGGATCCTTTGACTCTGTAGCCAGATTCTGTTGTCATTCTGGAGTAAATAGATGGTGATGACTTTAGTTTGTTGAAGATAACAGAGATGTACCCACAGCACTTGAGTGTGTTACAATGGAAAGCAGAATTTGACCTTTTCATAGAAAAAATAATCTGAAGTCTTCACACTGCTTCCTCAAGTTTCATTAGCAGGAAAAAACATCAACAAGGTAATAAGTTGGGATTTTCTTCATTTCACTGACCTGCCCCCAGAGTACCAGGATACATTGATTCCTCAGTAAAGACTTTCATTTGCAGAGGTCTTTTTGGTACCATTAGAAGGAATCTATTGCAGAATTCAGTATAATAGCACAAAACACTTCCAGTAGCAAAACTTCCACAGAGAGAGGAGCTAGTTAGAAACTTGACCAACAAATATATAACTGAAGTTAATTGAAGTATACACAGCTATCCCTTTCTTCACCTGATTTTGTTGTTTTCTTCATCTGTCTGGTTTAATCACAGTTTTGAGGAGCTTTATGTCCCATTTTTTTTCTTCATACATTCAAATGCATAGCTCCACTTGCCAGAATAATCAATATATCACACCCCATGCAGCTGAAATCATTGTCCTGCTCACATCACAGAAGGTTTGTGTAACTTTGTGCTTCTCACAGTACTGTCAGGAAATTCTGCAATAACCATTAGCCATGGGAGGAGATATTCAAACTGTATGTCTTGAAAGTGATCTTTCTTAAACAGCCCTTGCATGAGCTCAAGGCAAATCCTAATGATGTTGGTAAAAAACCCTATCAAGCAAGTATGAAACAGTTGTGATTTGGTGGACAATTTAGACACATGGCTAATATGAGACCAGCCTGAAAGAGCAGCCCATATTCATGGGTTGACCATATCCTTGCCCAGCACTTGCCTGCTGCCTCTCCCCTTTCTCCTCTGGCTCCAAATTGTCTGGGGTCATCAGTGGTACCAATTGCCTTTTCATCAGCAAATGTAAGCAATATGAACAACTTCTTTCATAGTTTGAACATTCTCCCAGAAAATCAAGAAAGTACCTTTTTCCTTAGGCTTCCCTGTTAAATCTGTGGAAAAGAAAGTAAAATGTCTGACCAGATTTTGTGACTGTGCTCCTTCCCTTGCCTGAGAGCAGCAGTGGGAGATCTTGGAGCTGCCTGTCTTCTTCTCAGGCGATATTTGCAGGCATGTCCTTGCACCCATAGGGCAGCAAAGACATTATTTGTTACAATATATAAGTTAATGGCACTATCTAAGACATAGCTAAAGTGAATTGTCCAATAAAACATTTGTGATTTTTTTTTGTTAGTAAATAGCAGGTCACCAAACCTTGAATATACCTATAGGAAAAAGTTGATTTTCTTGAGTCTCATTTGAGCAGTGGCTTTAAGCAACAGGAACTGTAAACAACAGCTCACATTCCATCTTTTCAAAACAAAATGGGCTTTGATTTTCACATGATCCCCTTATTTCAAAAGGGCAGTTAATTTATACTCTTAAAGGAGTTTAAAAATATAAATATTTAAGACAGAACCAAAATGTTCTGAAATTATTAAAATGAAACTTTTTCTGAGGATGGCCAGAAATTTGTTTTGGCCTACTGGTTTGCAGTAACCATTTGAGATTTTTAAAATATTTGTTTCTTGGGTTCAAATGGAGCAAAAAAGCTTATAGATGACATATACATGAAGATGAAAGAGAAAATGAACAAGGAGATGTTCATATGTGCATACAATCACGTGTGCTTGTTTCAGTATTTGCTGTTCTCAGTGTGAATGGAGGAGAAGAATGGGTTAACATCCTTAGACACATGTATAAGATACATATGAAAACCCTATTGATTTTTATTATGCATTATGCCCATCACTCATTTCTTTTTAAGGACAGCATACATTTTAATGTTAGAGCTTCCTTGAGTGAACTCCAGTTAGGTATCTCCTCTTAATCACTCTGTTATTTACAGTGGGATTTTTTCTTAACCTTGGAATGAAGGAATTTACTTGCCTTTAGGAAATGTACCCTGGAACACTTTGATTTTTCACAGTAACAACCCTTTTTTTCACTCAGTCTGGATCTGTGTCTTATGAGTGGGCTCTAGCAAGTTTGAGAGCAGATAGCTGCTTTTCTAACATGTCAGCAGCATATGTACATGTCAATCCATGTTACACAGGAAATAAGCTAACATCATCATTTTAGTGAGGAGTTCCTTTAATTTTTAGTTTCCATATTAACAGGAAAAATAAGACTCCTTGGGAAGTTTATGGCCTGAAGAGTGACAAATACTTACAACGCACCCAGACATGGTTCCCAGATAGTCTCTGCTGAGGTACAGCTCTCCAGCCCACATGGCTTGCGTCAGGTAAAGCAGGCTGGGGGCTAGCACTTGGTACAAGGAGGGAAAAATTACTGGAAAAAAAAGGGATGAAAGCCTTCCTGATCCGTCTGCTGAGTGGAAACCTCTGCCTTCTACCAGGGAAGAGTTTCCAAGTGGATGTCATCCAAGAATGATTTGCTTCCTCGGCAAGGTCTGTACCCCAGTTCCAAGGCGCGAGCGGTGCCCATGCATGCTAACAGCTGTCCCTTTGCCTGGCTCCATCTGCGAGCCCTCTGGAGCCTACTCCTCCGCTTCTGCCGTGCTCAGCATCTCCTCGCTCCCTTCATCACGGCACGGCGGACGCCGGTGCCTCGTCCCACCTACTCACAAGCTCGTCTAAACCGTATCTGCACGACACCATCTCGCCGCCAGTTTGCAATGCAGGAGCTTGCTCACCACCTTCAGCCACTGCTGAGCAGCAAAGCATGATCAAAGTAACGTGGAGGAGGTCAACTAGTATAGGGATGGCTCTGTCAGCCATGCGTGTGAGCGAACTGCACTCTCAGGCAGTGCTTTAGAAAAGCAAGGGCCAATTCCTTTGAATACTTTTATGCTATTCCGGTCAAATCAGATGTTTCTTCCAAAAATAATGGGCCAGCGACATTTTGTCTCAAATGCATGAAAACTGGAAGTTGTTGAAAGTAACCCTGTTGCCTTCCACAGCACACGTGGCCAAAATGAAGATGGATAAGTGTAAACAGAGGTAGTCCATCTGACAGCTCATCTTACATTAGGTCATAGAGGGTATGATGCACAGCTGAAAAATACTCTGAGTGACCTCTATGGGGTTTCAGCACATAATAACATTAGTTTAGCTGTTCACCAAGAGGGGAGAGAAGCAAGTGGCTGCATTTATGCAAATGCCAAGGTATACCTCATGTTTTCGCATCTCTGTTTCTGGGTTGTACTGAGGCTGTCATCATATGAAATTATCAAAAATCTAGTTCATATAGAGGAGGATTCTGCTGAAAGAGTATGTGATTTTCTCCCTCACTGTTCCCTGGGACTGGCCTGCTGCTTTTGGAGCTGTAATGAAAGTGTTTATCTCCAGGTGTTGAATGGCCACTGAGAACATACTATATATTCTCTGGCTTATATTAAAGCACGTACGTATTGTCAGTTTATATTTACATATTTATAATATAAGTACATATGTTTCATTACAGTGTGAGGTGTAATTTTAAGATATTAAGGATGCAGAAGTGCACCCAGCATGAGATGTGACCCTTCATGCCACAACAGTGTACAACAATATCTCCCTATCCTGGGAGACCTGCAGGTACAGGTGAGCAAGAGTGAGGGGACAGGTGTCCCCATCAGGAGAAAGGCACCATCACTCCCTGGATCTGACAGGGGAAACACCACTGAAGCCTCCAGAGTCCTGCAGTCTTCACTTACTGTCCTTTTCTTGCATTTCAAAGAGTAATTATATTTACAAAATAACAGCTTTTTCTTTCTCTCTGTTTTTGTCCAAAACTTCTTAGCTGTGCTCTCTTTCTGGCTCACATCTTAAATGTGCTTTGGCAGCAAGAAGAGCCTCAGCTTCCTTAATGTATTACCTCTGTTTATGGAATATGTATATTGGGCCAACTTTACTTCTTACTCTAAGTGAATCAGTGCAAATGCAATCACTTTTGGACATCCACTGTATAAAATAAGCATATTTAGATGATCAAATAAGTGTTCCCATATGGATGTTGGCTGGTATTTTGTACTGGTATAGTGTTCTTGTTTTTCTTATGTGGTGTCCTTTGTCTTTTTTCCTTCCCTTTTTGACTGTGTTTGGTCAGTCACTCAGGGAAAAAAAACTGCTTGTACCTTAAAAGAAATACTGTCTATTCAGCATATGGCATTTATAGATCTTCGGAAATTCTTTTGGGAGGCGTGCTTCAGATTAGTGGTCTTTCTCCTTCGGGGATGGTTTTAATTTGTTAGCACTTTAGATCTGTAGTCTTGAGGTAGCTCCTTTTTCAGTCAATAAAATGGTTAGTGAAATGAGGGTAAAATATTATAATTGTGTTCTTCAAATCAGATTTTTATGTGGTTTTTTTTCCTCCTGGTATGTAAATCTGTCATTCAGAGAGGATTTTTTCCTGTTTTCTTTTAATCTTCGGTGCATGTGCCAAGAATGATGATTTTAACCATGAATTACCACAGTGACTCAAAGCCAAACTGCTGGGAGGCTGCTACCCTGGGATGAAAAGGGAGCCAAAAGCAGCCCAGCTTTGACTCCAGAGTTTCCGACCGAAGTCTGCCACCCTGTCTATGGCTCTCACCTCTGCTCACAGCACATCCCCTCCTTGATACCACATGCGCAACCCCAGGCTCAAAGCGCCAAGCCACCCATAAGGAAAGCCAGCCAGATTAGTAAAGACAAAGACATACTCAAACTGTACCAGCTGCCAGCTTCCCGCAAAGCAACAGCTCCGTCATAGCCAGTGTGGCTTATCCATTTATCCACTCATCACCGATGTATGGTCAAAGCCCTTAGCTGTGACGCTTTGTGAAAGGACATACCAATGCCACAAACACCTGGGACAACAGCAGCCAGCTGTGGCAACACCATCACATAAAGAGCTGAAGAAGGAGCCAACAAAAGGCCTCTAATCTGCCATGGCTGTATATTAAAGTCTTTGTCCAGCAGAAACTCTTGAAAATAGAGTTGTCTCTATGGAGCAAATGAGAACGCAATGCAGGGTGACTCTGTGGTTTACTGCAGTAACCAGGAAAGCAGGTGCCTTCAGGACCTTGGGACTCATCCAGTCCACCCCAGTCCCAAGGCAGAATCAGGTATATCTAGTTAGATGTTTGTATAGCCTGACCCTAACATCCTTCTTGTCTCAGGGATTTCACACCCTCCCAGACAGTCTTTTCTGAGACTCCAACATCTAACCTAAAGCATTGCTATAATTTTAGCCCATCATTTTCTTTCCTCTCACCCACAGACGTGGAGAACAGATTATTCTCTTTGTTCTGCAGCAGCTTTTTATATGCTACAGCCATGTTTCCCATCAGTTTTCCTTTCCCTCACACTGAAATATATGACCATTAACAGCAGTTGTCTTCCTTAGCCTGTTTATTATGGACTTGACCTCTATGTGAAGACCAGTCTACATGACCAGTTCACTGACAGAGAAACAATATAAAATTTGTGGGACAAACCAGTACAGAAGACAAAGATGACCAAAGAGGCCACTGAAAAGCAGTCTAAGATGCCTTAGGTTAATTCATTTCTGTTACTCTAAAAGATCTGCAAATGGATATGCACTTGTTTCTCTACTCTGAAGTATTTGTGTAAATAAAACTGAGAAGAATATTTTGCATCAGGCAGTAGATTCAGTAGTAAATTGCTTTATAAGTTGACCATTGTGATTTAGAAGTGAACAAATTACTTAGCAAGTGTCCAGGCCCTGCTAGGGATGGGTGGCAGAAAACCACCAGAAAAAAGGCAGAAAAAGCTGCAGAGGAACCACAGAGGAAGAAAATGCTTGTCCCTGTTGGTACCTCTCCACAGGTAATCAGGAAAGCATTCCCTGGCTGGAGCTTGTGATTTGGGTGTCCCAGTTACTGCTTGGAGCATCTGGGCCTGTTGCAAGAGCATGAATTGCAAGATATCTGATGTTTCACATAAGCAAAGTCAAAAGCACCATGCTGAGTAAATTATAAACATGCCTAAAAACACAATAATGAACAAAAGCAAACGCACAAACTCAAACAGCTTCCTTTCTCTTGGAAAACTACACTGATCATGAGCTCTTTACAAAAGCAAAGTTAAAATTTTGTCCAAGAAAAAAAAAAAAAGGCTTCTATTTGAAGTTAAAACAATTATTAGCTTTATTATTAAAAAAAAGAAAAAAAGAAAAAATACTGAAAAATACTGGAGAGGTGCAATTGAATAACATTTCATAACATATAGGAAGTTTCCCCATTACACTTGACAGGAACAGAATAGGCTGGAATCAAAGGGGTATGTTAACAACTCAGCATATCCCCCCTTTGGAACTAGTATTAGTCTATCATATCAAAAAATAATAAATCTTTGTAAAAGGCAGCAGTTGCTTTCATAGTCCAGCGGCAAACCCTGTCTGGTATTATTGGAAAAGTAAAAAAGGCAACATACTCTAAATTACATTGTTAAAACACCTACAGCCTAATTCATTTTCATATGCTATCCATATGTAAGCCTTTAGCAATAGACAGCCGCTTAAAAACTCTCTTCTTTTCTGTCTGTGTGTGTGTGAGAAAGAGAGCGAGAGAAGGTGAACACGGAGCCCTGTGTTTTTATTCTGACATTTTCAAGTGGAAAATATTGCAAAACCTAACTGGTGTGAAAATAATTAAACTGGATAAATAAATGAATAAATATATAATAGCAAGTTTTCACATACAAAAATTCCTGAAAAGTTTTTAGTTTTATCAACCCCCTTCCACACCCACCAGAGCATATGGCCCTCTGTTTGTGCAAATCAGCAGTCTTTGCTTAAAGTGGATGTTTCTATTAACACTGTGACTAATTACTGAAAACAAACATGTGTAAGTATGATCTCTGCTAACTGCCTCTGTCAACCCATCTTTTTCTTCTTGTTATTCATTCGAAGGGATTAAGATTGCTCACAAAAATACAGTAGACCTCCGTTTAGCCTGTTAACTGGCATGAATAAACAAAGCTCATCAACCACAATTGACGTCAGGCTTCAAGAAATGTTTTTTATATTAGTTTAAAAAAAAGCATAAAAAGTAAAAAAGTTTTAGAGAACATTAAAACACTGAATGTAGGGAGCTTTAACAGTGGACATAAAGGGCTGTTTAGGGAGTGGGTATTGAGAGCACGGCTATACAAACTGCAGTGCATGAGCTCAGATGGTTGGCAGACATTTTGCATTGAGGGTAACCAGCATTGTCTCAGTCTGAAAGTCTGGACATACGTGCACGCAGAAGGGGCATCCAGAGAAACTTTAATGTCAGTCTTTCTTGTGGTTTTCTCCCATACAGAAATAAAAACAAACAAAAAAGAGACTCAAAGCATCCATTTGGTCTTTGCAAGATACAAAGATGAAAAGATGCAAGCAGATTTTTCTACCAAGTGTCCTACAAAAGCCGGATTTATCTGCTGCCACGGCAGCATCACAGAGTGGGACACAGCAGCCTGCACAGCTCCTCGTCTTGTTGCTTACTTGGGAGTGGAGAAGGGAGACCCAGGCTCCGTTGGAGCTCCTGTGGTTCTTATCAAAGTAAAAAGAAGGGAAAAAAAAGCATCTCCATGGTACAGCTTGAATGCATGTGCTCTTCACAGCCTCCATTTCGGGGCTGGCTGTAGCCCAGGAGAAGCTGTTGGGATCCAAGCTGCTGTGGCCAGAGGTGAAACCAGGTCTCAGTATGTGTCCTTCTCATACAGGCACTGACTACCCCTGAGCAGGGGGAGGGAGAGAGGCAGAAGTAATAACCACCTTTACACAGCCATACTATCTGTCTGTCTAGCTCAAGAGCTGTGGGATGGGGTCTCAGTGCATTTTACCTCAAGTTGTACATAATGTAGAAACAAATTTTGTGCTAGAAAATTGCACAAGTCTACATCTGCTGCCTTTTCCAAGCGCGTAGTATGGTTGGGAGCCAATTCCCTGTCATTTCTCATCTCTTGCACTTTACACAGGGTGTTTCCTTTATAAAACAACTTGCCTTTGGGTTTAATGATTTCTAAGGAAACATAACTCTGTCACTGCACTCTGGTGTTTAATTCCTCCTTCGTCATTAGTGTCTGCCTGGTGCAGCCCAGGGACGCCAGTGTGCTCACTGAACTGTGCATGCACTTTGTGTACTCTTGGGCTCGTGCCCATGCCTGGAAGCTGGTGTTTGATCTAGACTGAACAAGATGGCCTTAGCCTTCAAAGCCAGCATGTTTACATTCCTCTGCTCTATCTAGCCTCTTTTTTTCAAGTGCCCCCAAGACAGGTATCTTGCTGTTAGAATAAATACTTACCTTGTACATTGCGCTTTCCTCTGGTGGCCTCAGCGTGCTTTTGCAGAGGTGGAAGCACTGTTAATTCCGTTTTATGGAGGGAAAAATGGCAGCACAGTGCTCAGATCCACAAGGCAAAGCAGGGGCAGAAACTGTCAGGAAAAAAGCCCACAGGTCTCCTCTCACCTAGTCCAATGTAGCCCAGTCTGGTTCAGGCCCACCTAGTGAACCATAGCACCTCGGCTTTCCTTCCAGCCACCCTTGCCTCAGCAGTTCCTTCTCTGCCTCCTAAATCAAGCCTCATGGTGCAGTAGCCTGGGGGAGGCAGAAAACAGGGACAGCATGGCAAGGGGTATGCAGAAATAGAAAGTCCTTACCTGGTCACTTTGGCGCAACGTGGTATGAAGCAACCAAGACAGATGTGCTGTCTCACCTGCTCTGTGCCTATCACCAGAGGAGAGCTAGGTCAGACGACAAGGTCCTGTGAACAAGACTGGTGAAGAGAAGACATAGGAAGGGGGTGGAGGGAAACACTTCTGAGAATGGGAGATGCATAGGATCGGTCTGTCACACGATATTGCTTTGGCTGTACAAGGGGAACAGCAAAATCCACTGCTAGTAGTGACCCATCCAGAAATGGCCTCTCTCTGCCTGGATGGCCACTGCATGGCAGGGACAAGGGCTGCAGCTGGGTGTAATGGGCGAAGAGTGCTCTCTGGCTCTTCAGCTCAGCAGTGGTACTGACCTCACACACCAAGACTATAGACATGTAAAGGAAAAACCCATAATACAGTGGCTGCTGTTTGTTCCCACTGCTGTGCCCAATACATATCAGAAAACATAGCTCCA